>NC_136068.1:1180013196-1180520696 GCF_964261635.1 Lissotriton helveticus
CATTGTCCCCTGGAGCCTTTCCTCAGCCGATGTAAATTGTACCCTTCTGTTTTGTTGTAACTCCCCGTCCCCCGCCTGGCCCGACATTGTCCCCTGGAGCCTTACCTTAGCCGATCTAAATTCTATCCTTCTGTTTTGGTGTAAGTCCCCGTCCCCCGCCTGCCCGACATTGTCCCCCGGAGCCTTACCTCAGCCGCCGCTCCTCAGTTCACCGCTCCTCCTCCTGTTTTGGTGCAAGTCCCCGTCCCCCGCCTGCCCCCACTCCCGCCTGCCCGACATTGTCCCCCGGAGCCTTACCTTAGCCGCCGCTCCTCATTTCACCGCTCCTCGCCGCTGGTCACCGATCCTCCCGCCGGTCCGCTGCTCCTCACCTCCTCCCCCGCGCCATGTCAGCCGCTCGTCACCGCTCCTCGTCCGCGCCATGTCCGCCGCTCCTCCTCGCGCTCCTGGACGCCGCACCTCCACGCGCTCCTGACGTCAGCACGCAGTTCGCGGCCGGCGCTACTTCGAGGGGACTACTTTTTTTATAATGTTAATTTTTTTAATATAACGTATTTTTTAACTTTATATAGCCTATGTCCATCTGCACACCCTGAGGATTACAACAATGTATGGGGTGTGTGGATTGGCGCTGTGGTTCCCGAGTTTACCCGCCTCAAAGTTCTTCCTTTATAATAGTAGTATAGATTAACCTGTTCACTGTACAGTAACAGATCAGCACTGAACTTTACATGATGTCTGCATCAACCAACAGACTGCTTTTTCTCTCACCTCTTAGACATACCGAACATCTTTCAAATATACTGTATCATCAGTGTCAATAGTGGTGTTCTTGAAAATTCGTATTTGCAACAAAAATACCGTCGGACTCACATCAACCCTCAAAAGAAATGCCTTCTCAAATATAAAATGTACGTGCAACTTACAATTTATCCTTTCAATGTGCAATCCATATCTTTCGGTTGCCAGCACATAAGATTTATATGCACAATGATTAATTATAATTCCATTTGATGGGAGAAAACAAAGCGCTGTGCTATTCCCTTTCTGCAGAGCTTTTAAAGTAACTACACAAACTTCTCCGGTATTTTGTGGTGATTATACCTTAACTGACTTCTTTGTACTGCGTCTGGAGGATTTTATTTAAGGAGTGCTGAATAGCATTGCTAACCCTAAATATCTAACAGATTATGGGCTTCTGTTAGTGTACCGAATTAGAAGAAATAACTTCCCAGGAATATCACCGTCCACTAAAGAGTTAGACATCGGATAGTTTGGGAGGAAGATTACTGTGTATTGTTCTGTATCGGTTGGTAGTGCTCGATCAGTGTATTTTTATTGGAGTGCTTTCTTTTGTAAATTGTTAAATAAGCAGGGTTTACCAACCACTCCATTTTTAATGCATGTAACAAAGCAAATGAATATTAAATTCGGAAAAATCAAATAAATGATTGGTCACCGACTCAATAGAAGCGGGCTTCAATATTACGAAAAAGAGGGGAAAAAGTGAAGATTTTGTAAGGTATGTGCAGTGTTGGCCATAGCATTTTCTAGGTTCTTCAAGAGTTAGACAATAACAAAATATTTACGTGACTGAATTTCACTATACCTATAAAGAACAAGTTACTTTCCTTCAGTAACGCTCTTTTGGGTGGATACTCTAATCACAGATTCCTCACATGGCGTCAAGACTGGATCTAGAAAATTCAAAGTGCTCCTGTGTGCTGGTAGATGGTGACATGCAACTCTGCATCAACACATTTCTGCCCTGGAAGTGAAGATCGGAGCAGCATATAAGCGCCACCCATGTGTGGTGTTGTCAGTTTCTTTCAATAACTCTTTCACACCCTCAGGTACTTATGGCCGAATTGAACAAACCAGAGTGAAGATTCCTAAATTGGGATAGTTTCGGATGGAACAGAGACAATGCCACAAAAAGGGAGGTGTGAGGGTGGTGAGGAATCCGCAGTTAATTAGAGTATCCACCAGAAAGAGCACTAACTCTCTCTACTAATGGATACTTCCAACCACAGGTTCCTCACCTTCCAACAGATACCAAAGCAGTGCCTCCTAAGATGGAAGGGCTGTGGAATTGCTCAGACAAAGTCCTGCAGGATAGAGTGAGCAAAATGGCAATTCCTACTTACCAGAATGTCATGGCAGTAGTACTCCGTGACTCTGAACTGATGCTCACGTACCCGCCTGCCAGATATCCAGGGCAAGCACTCAGTGTGCCAATGCTGTGGTAGCAGTTTTGGCTCTGGTAGAGTATGCCCATAGGCCTTATGGAGGCTACTTCTTAGCCAATGCTTAGTAGATCATAATGCAGAGGACTATCCATCGAGAGACTTGTTTCTCCACCGCTTTCCGCTTCTTTGCCCCCGAGAAATCCAAGAAGAGCCGATCGTGACTACGCGCTTTAGAAATCTATAAATAAATAAATACCTACTCTTTCCCTGAGCCATCCTTCCCACTCCCGACTATCTTCCACTGGTGGTAATAGGTTCAGCGCTGGGATACCCCTGGGGGTGACTACGCGCTTTAGAAATCTATAAATAAATAAATCGTCCACTCAATGTCATTTAGTGCAATTGATGTACAAGCCGACTGGGTCCAAACAATGAAAGCCGTCTTGCTCTTATGAGGGAAGAGACAGAGCAACCAGGTCGAAAGAATGAAGGCTTGTCCTACCTAAAAAAGGTCATCACCTTTGGCAGGATTGCCCCTGGAGCTCCTCGCACCAGTTTGTCTGGAGAAAAATGTGGAAGAAACAGGCTGGATAGCACAATGGGTGAAGTCCACTAACCTGGTGTGTAGATATTGTTGCCAGCAGGAAGACCATTACGAGCAACAAACAACTGTGCATTTGTTTGAAAGGGTTACATAACACAAAGGTGAGAACTAATTTCTATTCTCACTGTGGAATTACAGAGTGTTAAAGGAAATATGCTGCAAACCTTTCATAAAACTCATTATAACTAGTGATTTGAACAAAGACAAAAAGCCGACAGGCAACCATCAACCGAGCCCATACCAAGGTCTTGCAGGGCCAAAAACAAAGGACCACATCAGATTGTTTCACCTCCAAGGGGTCTAACTGCCATGTACTACATAATGCCATGCACTTGTACCAGCACCAAGCACATATAGATTTCATGGAAGGGCAACAGGCAGCTAAGATGACATTAATGACCACAGAAGGCATATCAAAAGGGGTTAACTGCCGCCACTCAACTGCCACGCATGGAGATGTAGATTGTGCAGGCCTGGGAGCAATACCCGCCGTGCTGCTGCCATATTAGGTCCTCACACAGTGGGAGTCTGATTAGAGAGGCCCCCTTGGCTCTGGGCCCACTGAGACGACAGGTTCCACTAAAACGCTTGTGAGTGCCATTTGGCATGATCGGTGAGCAGGATACTGAAAGCGAACAGGGCAAGAAGCCTCAGTCACCCTCACTGAGATCCAGGGCAGAGGTTGAACCATCAGGACCATAACCCAATCGTCCTGGACTCACTGGTCCAAAGAAAAATGTGAAAGTGCACTATTAGAACCAGGATTTTGTAGTTAGCCGAGGAAGGTACCTTAGGCCAAGTAGGGACCCTCGCTTCCACGTCAGGGAAAGGAAGGACACCTTCTCCGATAACCCCTGCTCACCCCCTTGGTAGTTTGGCGCGAGCAGCCAGGCTCATCTTCAAGGCAAATGTGTAAAGTATTTGCAACCACGCTTCCAGTGACCCAATGGTGACACCACAAAAGGACTCCACATGAGTTATATATAAAAACAAGTATAAGTTTATAGAAAAGATATACAATGAGACCACACGATAAAAATCCAACATATGCATATTTGTAATATACCTCCTGGCCAGTTATTAAGTCAGCCAGGCCTTGCAAGTTCTTGCCGTATTAATTTGCAATTCTAGGTGATCCTATGCAGTCCTAATGCAAGGCCATGCAGTTCGTAAGGCAAGAATCAGGCGCTTTGCAATGTAAAAATAATGCAGTACGTGATGCAAACTAATGCAATGCATAATACAATAATCAGGAAGTTCGTTATGCAGCAATAATGCAATTCATAATGCAACAATCAGTTAGTTCATTCTACAAACTAACGAAATGCGAAAAACACTCCAGCACCGATCACAGTGGTTCAGACAGTCTCTCTGCCCCTCGTACTGACTCGCGGTCAGTTTCCGTCACAATATGCCCCCAACACAGATCTGGTGTAAACCACAGTGCAGCTCCACGCTCCGGCCCCAGTACTGCCACTCCTTGGCACGTACGGGCACCAATATGAGCTGGAACAGAGGCTTGCGCTATCAGAAGGGGAGAGACCGAGAGCGTCTCTCTCCGAGCCCGCACCCCGCCCCAGGCGCCGACAAAGGTTACCTGGGGAGTGCGACCTCGCTCTCCTCTCCACCTCTTGCGACTTGGGCCTCCAAAGCAACTTGGTTGATTCCGGGCCGATGATAAAGATCTCTGGCTGCACCAGGGCACACACACACAGCATCGCTGAGACGCCCTTGAGACTCGGGTGTGCACGATCACAGAGCCATCCTCACGAAGGTCTTAGGCAGCACGAAGCACACGCACACAGCGTCGCTGAGACTCCCTTGAGCCTTGGGTGTGCACGATCACAGGGCAATCCTCACTAAGGTCTCAGGCTGCACGAAGCACACGCACACAGCGTCGCTGAGACTCACTTGGACTCCAGGTGCACACGATCACAGGGCACAGCTTACGAAGGTCTCAGGCTGCAAAAAGCTCACGCACACAGTCTCGCTGAGACACTTCTGTAAACTTTTGTGTTCCTGAATTTCCACAACAGGGAGCCAGCTCACCTCGGGCCCTTGGGGTTAAGTTACTTCAGGACACAGCACAGCAAAGTCCTTTCAAGCAGGGGGACACAGCAAAGTCCCTGTAGCCTCTTCCTTGGTTAAAACAGCAAACTGCAGGCCAGCTCCAGAACACACAGCAAGGGTCAGTCCTTTCCTTCAGTCTCGTCAGTTGTGTCTTCCTTGACAGAGGTTTCTCTTGACCACGAAGTAGTTTTCAATCCTTTTCAGTCTTGATCAATCCAATTCCACCGTTCACGGGTTTCAGCTCTCATAGTTATTCCCCTAAATGTCTTTGAAGTGTTTGTGTTCAGGGGGGCACTGACCCCTATCCAAATCAGTTCTGGGTGTCTCCCTGCCAGTGACACCTTCTTCCTTTGATTGTGAGGGCTTGGATCCTCAATCACTGTGCAGGGGATGGAGCCATTGTTTTATGGTTGCAGCCCAGGCATCTTCACCTCTAGGGGCTACTCCTCCCCCCTACACCCCAGATGAAGGCCAGCCTGTTGCTGTCTCACCTCCTCCCCTGGGTCAAGACATTCCCCAGATCCTATCACTTTCAGATCCAGACAGTCAATCCACTACCAGGCAGAGACACACAGAAATGTTAAAGCACAAAAAGTGGTTTCTAAACACACAATGCAAAAACCACCTTCACAAAAAGATGTGTTATTGAATTGTAAGTTCAGGCATACTAAACTTAACCTCTCCATCTTAACCCTTTGGGAAGATAGGCTGGAAACATTACACAGCCTCCCAATTCTGTCCTATGGGCAAGATGGCCTTTCAACAGTAAAAAACGATATGGAGACTATTTAACTGTTAGGACATGGTACACACCTTAGTACCTGCCCTACCTTTCACATACACTGCATCCTGCCCAGGGGAGCACCCTGGACCTACCATAGGGGTCTCTGATGTGCATAGAAAGAATAAGGCCTGGTAAGTGGGTGCACTTGTCAGGACAACATGGCAGTTTTACGCACTGCAGTGGCAGGCCTGAGTTCTCGTTTTAAGGCTACTTGTGTGGGTGGCACAATTAGTGCTGCAGGCCCACTAGTAGCATTTGCATTACTAGCCCTGGCACACATAGTGCACTTTACTAGGGTCTTTACTAGTAAGGCAAATATACCAATCATGGACAACCAATTACCATTACACTTTACACAGGGAGCACTTGCACTTTGACACTGTTCAGCAGTGGCAAAGTGCCCAAAGCATCTACATTGGCAACACCATGTCAGAAAAAAGGTCTAGGGGGAAAGCAAAACGTTTAGGGAACTTTAGCCAAAAAGGGCCAAGTCCAACACAGACCCCTCCCAGCCGAAAGCCAGGGTAGATAAATCAACAACCTTGATGGACTTCCCTGCTTGGGGCGATAGAACACGGACGCAGGCCCGCTACTGCAGGGACACCCTCCTGTTCAATGCCTTTCTGACCCAAGGGGGTTCTCTTGGTCACTACTCCCTGGGTCAACTATGCTGCTCCATGGGTACTTCCAGGCAGTTGGGGCCTCTGAAGGGGTGCTGGTCCCTTGCCAACCCCTACCTAGAGCGGTACCCCCTGGAAGACCCATCGGTCAGGATACTGTCCCAGTTATCCTGCCCTCTAGGTTAAAAGTGGGTTTACCCTGGTCCCTTCTAGGGGACCTGGCCCTACTGGCTGGGCACTTGTCCCACGGATTCTCCCACGGGGGAACACTTCCCTCTCAACCTTCCATTTAGATTTCTGTGTCTTCCCTTTAGGAATGGCACCCACAAACTTCAGGACCGCGGGAGTGCTGGTTACAGACGCCTCACATCATCCTGATGCTAGGTATTCTTCCTCGAAAAGCTGGCAAGTAGGTACTAGGCCTCCCACCTGGTGATCCTCTAAGGAACCCTCCAGTTTATGGGGTGGGGTGGTGAACCCCTGGGGACGCTTCTCACATTCCCTCCCTTTCCTTTGTGACAGGGCGCTAGCCTGCATGCCACCCCCACTACGCTGGGACCGAACGGTTCTACTTCGCCTGTCTTCCTTCTCTAAAGCCTCCTAAGACCTTTGGACCCATGACCAGGGGTCAGGCTCTTGTGCCAGCTCCCGGGAATCAAAGAGCTCGCACCCTAACATGGGTTGGTGCAATCCTGGAAAACAATTACTGAGTCTAGGCTCCCTGGTGTCCAAATTAAGCTACCCCTTCAAATCATTTGCCATGCTAACCAACACCCAATCCTCCAGTCCACGCTTGTACTCATGCACACTTGGCACTGGCTGTGCGCTGCCACCATTCAAACTAGACTCTGTCCGTTTAACCTTCATGTCCAGTCCCTCATGCTTAACTCATGAGCTAAGAGATTATTTTTCTCTTCCAAGGCGAGAGCGTTCCTGCTCTCCTCTGCTCGTTTTTTACTTTCAATGAGCAGCATCTTACCTTCTGCTTGAGCCTCAAGGTTTAAAACCTCCAATTCATGCTCTCTGACCCTTTGGTTTTCCTCCAGCTCTTCTGGGGAAAAACTCCTCCCTGAATGGTTACTACCAGCCCTGAGGCTGGTCCCTCCACTGGCAAATCCTGTGGGCCAAATCCATTCCCTGGGTCATCCTCATCCACCTCAACATCACCTGTCTCCTGAGCCCCTTTGGCCTCCCACCAGGCCCTCAAGCACATTTGCAGCTCCTCCTTCTCGGCGCTACTTTTCATTGGACATCCCAAACGTCTGCAGAATTGCCTCACTTGATCAACTTTGTAGATAAGCAATGCCTCAATGTGAAACTCTAATTCTGCAGCCTCACTGGCTACTTGACTCCTCTGAGACATGATGTGTGGCTTAAAGGTCGCACAAAAACAGAACCAACAAATCAAAACACAATATGTGGTTAGGTCGTGGTCTGCGCTAACCTAGTGATGTACATCAATCACTGAGTGAATTTGCAAATGCAGGTTCGATTCCAAACCCGCTGACCATCAACAGTAGGTCCCAACCGCTGCATCCAATGTTAGAACCGGGACTCCATAGTTAGCTGAGGTAGGTACCTTAGGCCAAGTAGGGACCCTCACTTCCACGTCAGGGAAAGGAAGGACACCTTCTCAGATAACCCCTGCTCACCCCCTAATAGCTTGGCACGAGCAGCCAGGTTTATCTTCAAGGCAAACGTGTAAAGTATTTGCAACCACGATGCCAGTGACCCAATGATAACACCACAAAAGGACTCCACATGAGTTTTATGTAAAAACAAGTATACGTTTATATAAAAAGATATACGATGAGACCACAAGATAAAAATCCAAAATATACGTATTTGTAATATATCTCCTGGCCAGTTATTAGGTCAGCCAGCTCTTGTAAGTTCTGGCGGCATTAATGAGCAATTATAGATGAACCTATGCAGTCCTAATGCAAGGCTATGCCGTTCGTAATGCAAGAATCAGGCACTTTACAATGTAAAAATAATGCAGTTTGTGATGCAAACTAATGCAATGCATAATACAACAATCAGGCAATTTGTTATGCAGAAATAATGCAAAGCTTAATGCAACAACCAGGTAATTCGTTCTGCAAACTAACGCAATGACTAATACACTCCAGCGCCAATAATAATAATAATAATAATAATAAAGGAGTTTATATAGCGCTTGGTTACGCCTGCTCGGCGTGTCCCCGCGCTGTGGAGATAGAGCAACATATAGTCCGGAGGCAACAGGGCTAAGAAACGCCATCCAATCTAATGATGACGCTAGTTGGTGAACAATCACAGTGCTTCAGACGGTCTCTCCGCCCCTCGTACTGACTCGCAGGTGCCGACACACATTACATGGGGGAGTGCGACCTCGCTCTCCTCTCCACCTCTCGCAACTTGGGCCTCAGATGGGACTTGATTGATTCCGCGCCGATGATAATAAAGATATCAGGCTGCAACAGGGCACATGCACACAGCGTCGCTGAGACTCCCTTGTGCACGGTCACAGGGCAACCCTCACAAAGCTCTCAGGCTACACGAAGCACGCGCACAAAGCGTCGCTGAGACTCCCTTGAGCCCCTGGTGCACGTGATCACAGGACAATCCTCACAAAGGTCTCAAGCTGCACAAAGCACACACACACAGCTACGCTGAGACTCACTTGGACTCCTGGCGCCCCCGATCACAGGGCAATTCTTCCGAGGGTCTAAGGCTACAAAAAGCCCACGCACACAGCGCCGCTGAGACACTCTTGTTCTTCTGGTGTGCACAGGCCAATCCTTACGAAGGTCTCAGGGGGAAACACCCTTTACAACGAATGTATTGCTTCGTGGTGCTATCACAACGCGGCTTTTACATCGTGGCCGGGACGCATGCTACAACGTCGCATTGACAAATACATCGCTAGCCATTACATCGCTAGCGATGACTACAAAGGAGAGAGGACGTGGTCTGGCGGCTAACGCTGCAGACTTCGGTGCTGGGAACCAAGGTTTGAGCCCCGGTTCACGTCTCCCCGTGCCTGGCAAAAAAAAATCAAGTATTTCGAATAAAAGCAGAGATGACACTATTTGACCCTCTGACACCACCGGGAGAAGCATGGGGTGTGAAGTTCCGTAATTTTTCCAGTAATGTACTTTGCATACAAATATACTTTATGGCCTATACGGTGTGAAATTCGCCCGTTTCCGATATATGTACTTGTATGACACCACCGGGAGAAGCATGGGGTGTGAAGTTCTGTAACTTCACCAGTAATGTACTTTGCATACAAATATACTTTATGGCCTATATGGTGTGAAATTCAAAGCAGCTGTTTGCACTCTCAGCAGAGATGCCACTATTTGACCCTCTGACACCACCGGGAGCAATGTGATGACCGAAATTGTGGATGGATGGATGCATGATGACTGGCTGGGTGGTGGGTGCATGATGGGTGGATGGGTGGGTGGGTGTATGGATGGATGGATGGATGGATGGATGGATGGATGGATGGATAGATGCTGGATGGATGGGTGGGTGCATGATGGATGGATGGGTGGCTGGGTGGTGGCTGCATGAGGGGTGGATGGATGGGTGGATGGATGGATGCATGGTGGATGGGTGGGTGGATATGGTTGGATGGCTGGGTGGTGGATGCATGATGGATGGGTGGGTGCATGGTGGATGGGTGGGTGCATGGTGGATGGATGGGTGGGTAGATGGATGGGTGGGTAGATGGATGGGTGGGTAGATGGATGGGTGGGTGGATGGGTGGGTGGGTGGATGGGTGGGTGGGTGGATGCATGGATGAGCAAAATTGCAAATGTGTGGGTGGGTGGGTGGGTGGGTGGGTGGATGGCTAAAAGTGTGGATGGGTGCATGATGGGTGGATGGATGGATGGATGGGTGGGTGGCGAAAAATGTGGATGGATGCCTGATGGGTGGGTGGATGGATGGATGGATGGGTGGCTTTCAATAGCTTCTGGCAGCTGAGCCTGATAACTTGTCTCTCAGGGATTCTGTGGTTTCCCCCGGTGGTGGACTCCCCACCTCCTGGTCCTCTTCCGTGCGACCTTGCCCTTGGCAACACAAAATTAAGGAATGCCCTCAGTGGCTCCTGATGTGCGCCCTGCTCCCAGGGAGTCACTGGACCTGGAGTAGGTTCTAGACAGTTGGCTCAGTCCCAAAGGGATCCTTCTTTGTCTTGTTGGAGTGCACTATTTGGCTCCGCCAAACTCTGTGTTTTGCCTTCTGTTTAGCAGTCAATGCGTTAGAGTCAACAGCCTCACACTGGCTCTGTCAGTCACCCAAGACAAGGTCACCCCTCAGGATGGTGAGAAATAGGGGAGTAGTGTGTCTTTCAACCTTCAAGTGCCAGTTGTCTGCTCTCTACGATTTCCAAAGTCCCAGAGGGGCACGGAACGTGGTGCCTTACCAGGGACCTCTCTCTGGGATTCCCAGTCTGGTCTTTGCTAACGTTTGCACGTTAGGAGATGCACTTCAAGTGGTGCTAGTAGCAAAAAGAGTCAATTCCCATGTCCTCCCGGGGGCCAGTGCTACCTTGACAGGTCAAAAGGTGGGCCACTCTGTGAGTGCATGTGCCCTGCTGCTAATTTCGGCCCGGGACACCCCCAGCTCACTTCAACACCCTAGGCAAACCACTCTCCTAGTGTTCGCTTACTGATGGTGGTGCCCCGTTATTGCTCCGTGCTAGTTGGGGCCTGCCACTGTGGGTCTGCTTTTATCAGTGCTGCTGCCCAGCTCTCTGCTCTTTTTGTGTCTGATCACTTATGTGGGGGTTCACCTGCTCTCTGCTCCATGCTGTATTAATGGGCATCCCGTTCCCGGTCAGGCTCTCTACCGTTGGCACGGCCTGGCAACTCTCCTGCCAGCACTGTGTCATGAATGACTCCGTTGGGCAACTTTAGCATATGCTGAATGCTGATGTAAGAGGCATATGAATAATATTACCATATTACGTTTTCAACAACGCAGGCGAGCATTTATTAATTTGTTAAAAACGCACAAGTGACCATTTATGCTGACGAATTTAGCATAAGCTGAATGCTGACGTAACGCATTTCAGTGCGCATATCAATAATGTTACCATATGACGTTTTCAACAACGCATTTCAGTCCGCAAGTGGCATGTTTCCCACAAAAAGGGAACATTTATTAATTGGTTAAAAACGCACAAGTGAGGGGCGTGGCTTGGATGGCGAGGAGGATAGACGCCCGAGTCCGGAGCCTCCACCACCTCGAACAAACGAACGGTGAGAACGGCGGCGATTTAGCCCAAAACCCTCAACAAAAAGAAGGCAAGACGTAGGAAGCTGCTGGGCAAAGAACGGTGCAGTCACCTCTGGTCGGTGAGGTGAAACGAGCGCGGAACGACTCGTGGAAGTGCAGGCAGCGAGCGGGGAGGAGGAATACAAGATGGCGAAGTACGGAGCAGAGCTCTGAAGCCTGCTCCGCAAGCCAGGAGAACCAGAGCAAACCAACGTGAGCCGGCAGTAAGGCCACAAGCACCGGAGCTTAGCTGACATCGGGGGGGGGGGGGAAGAGCCGGTAAAGGAAGAGAGCAGCACCGAGCGAGAAAGCACGGTAACGCACCAAGACGGCGCAAGCAAAACTGAAAGCGCCACTGGGCGCGTCCATTTTTAAGTCCGAGCACCGGCTAAAGGAGAACGAACTCCGGCGATAACACGCGCCGAAGTCAAGGAAGCGCATCGCACAGAGATCGTGCCAAGCAAGGCCGCAGCGCACAGGGGAACAACAGACAAGACTGGGGAAAGTGCCCCCACTTCAAGCAACGAGAGAAGATAGGCGGGGAGAAACGGAACCGAAAGCAGCAACAGACAAGGAACGGCGATTTTGGGTGGCGCCCGTTCCCAGATGAAGAGCCCACACGAAGGGAGCACACAAGGCAACAAGGTGAATAGAAGCAGGCCGAAGTAGCTCCCAATAACTACAAGCACAAGATACACACAGTCGTGCACGAGCCACAACAGCGTCTGCCCTTGCGCATCCCCAAAACGAAGCCAATCAACAAAGCAATGGCCAAATTCACCGAAGCAACACCGACGCCAAAGAAACTCCCGGAGGCCAAGACGATCACAAACCCCCCTTCGCTGGTGAGCACGACCGACCGGGAGGGCAGGGAGACGAGCGTCAGGGCGAGCAGGGAGAACCCCTAGTGGAACAGCGGAGGAGAGAACAAGGCGCATTAATACACCGGACAGAAGACAGAACCGTGGCAAACAGTGGAGACCACTAAATTGAGCCAGTGCTAAAGAAATCAACCCAGAGTCACTGCAGGAGAAGGTCCGTAAGTGGTGTAATCCTGCCACCCAAGGTGAACTCACTCAGAACTGGCGGGGGCAAAGACAAGGACCAGGACGGTACGGTGGCCAAGCAGATTCTGCACGGACACCGGCCCCACGCAGGAAGCCACCACAGCAAAAGGGGTGAAAAGTGATCCAGCAAGACAACAAAAAGAAGACCGGCTACATACATATCTAGCCAGGAGGGGTGTGGGGACGATGGCAGGACGAGATGACAAGAACGCCAACGACTCCAAGAAGGTCAAAAAAGATCCCCCAGAGTCACCAGAAAAGCCTAGGAACGAAACACTGGACACGCTCCTGAAGAAAATCAACGAAGGTAACGAGCTTGCCAAGGCCACAAAAAAGACGATAGATAATATGCAACTCGAGCTGGCGGCTAGAAGGGCGGACCAGTGCAAAACAAACTGCAGAATTGATGTGCCAGAATAGAGAATCAGTGACCCAGAGGACACAACGCACAAGGCACACAAAGACCTGGGTCTAGTCATTAAAAACACACACACAGCCTACAGAAGCTGCTGGCAGAACAAGATGACAGGAGCAGGAAAGGAAACATAAGGCTCCTGGGTGTACCAGAGGGAGAAGAAGATCCGCTGGGGTCATGTGCAGCCCTACTTGAGGACCTCCTCCCAAAACTAACGGGTCTGAAGTTTGATAGACCCTTTGAAGTGGACAAGGCCTACAGAGTCCCTGCAACTAAAACAACACAGGGCAGAGGCCCGAGGCCAATCATATGCAAGCCGCTCCGTGCCAACCACACAGATGCAATTTTCGCCTTCGCAAGGAAAGGTCAGAATGTCAAAATCAATGGTCAGAAGATCATAACAACACAAGACTTCTCCAAACATACAGTCGAAACAAGGAAAGGCTTTCTAGCCATGCGAGACAAATTACGCAAAGAAAACTTCACTTTCGGCTTCGCCTGGCCGGGGAGAATGAAAATAACAGACAGACGCGGCACCCTGATCTTCGACGATCCCAACGACCTGAGGAAATACCTAAGAGGTCCTGAACCAGAAGGTATGGAGGCCCAGAGCCCAGGGAAAACCAAAAGGAGAGCACCATCTGACGCGGCAGAAGAGGGAGCGGAGGGCGACTGAAATAACGAGACTAAGGCTAACATAGCCGTAAGACTAAACACACAATCTACCTCAGGATACTCCACAAATGCCAATTGCACGCTGAACAGCAACTTTTCTACCTCATTGACTGATCTACCTCGCTGAGAGACTGAGAGCACCAAGAAGACACGCGATGCCATATACATATCCTTTATCACTTGTACCCCTTTCCTTCTTTTTTGATATTTTGATATTAAGGATGCCAGGACTGATAACCAAAGTAATGGGACAGAACCCTAGCTCAACTAAGAGAACTGGGCTAACGAGCAACGTACTCGGGGGTGTGGGGGGTGGGAGGGCCTTTGCTGTCGCACGTCTACAGCTCTAAACGCAGGGGGCGGGGGGGGATGGAGGGGGTCTCGAGCAGTACAGGGGTATGCATCTTTTTATTTCCATGCTTTTTCTATCTTTACTTTTTCATTCCAACCCATCTATCTCCATCTATCTCCGAGGGGAGGAGTCCTTATCAGCTACACACAAGACCAACTTACCAGACGACACAACAGAGCACGAACACCCATAACGTCAGCAGAGCATACACAGTGGGTAGGAAGAGGGCGACCAACACAAACCAGAGCAGACAGCGATAACATAAAGCAAAGATGACGATCCAAGCCAGGACCCTTTTTAAAACAGACCTAAAGGTAGTGTCCCTCAATGTCAAAGGTCTCAATCACCCCATAAAACGGAAGAAAACTCTAGACTACCTAGCGAAGCTAAAGGGAGATGTGTACGTCCTCCAAGAGACCAGGCTCTCGAAGGAGGACGCGCAGCGCCTAAGAGCAAAATGGATAGGCGATTTCCTCTGCTCACCAGCCATTAAAAAGAAACGAGGGGTCATCACCCTAATTAGCAAAAAGGCCAATCTAACAATCCAGAGTAGCCACGCCGACAAAGAGGGGAGGCTATTAGTGGCAAACCTAAAGTGAGGAGAGGAGACCATTCACATTGCCAACGTGTATGGGCCAAACGCGGTAGACGAGGCTTTCTGGGACAGCGTAGGGCGAAGACTAGGAGACCTCCCACACGAAGACCTCCTCATACTAGCAGGAGACATGAACCTGGTCTTAGACCAGGCAACGGATAGACACCCACACAAACCAAGTCACGACTCACAGAACACCAACATTCTTAAGAATATATGCACAAAACTTCAACTCAAAGACCCCTGGAGGCTGCAACACCCAGATGCAAGGGAATACACCTTCTATTCTCATCCACACAACTAATACAGCAGAATTGATTATATCCTCATGTCATCCTCACACACACACCTGATTGACCAAACGGGAATTGCCCCAATCACCATCTCTGATCACGCACATGTATCACTTTCGATAACTGGTAGACACAATGACACGCCAACTCGCAGATGGAGACTCAACAGTGACATCTTGCAAAACCCGGGGAATCTAACGGAAATTGAGGAGGCCATTAAGGAATATCTAGTTTTCAATGACAACGCAGTGGTAGACAAGGGCACCCTCTGGGATGCCCTAAAAGCAACAATAAGAGGCAAATTAATTAACATCAAAGCCAGGATGAACAAGGGCAGGAACAAAAAGATAGCCGAACTAAAAGAACAGATAAAGGCGCTAGAAGCAGGGCACTGCGCAAACAACACAGACAGGAATACGCTGACAGAACTAACGAAGACAAAGTATGAGCTCAACAGGATACTAAACGAAAGGGCGAGAACATGGATCAACAACTACAAATCCATAAACTTATGCTCCGCCAACAAAGCAGGGAAAGCGCTAGCGTCATACCTGAAAGCGAAGCAGAGACAACACTTGATCGCTGCCATGACAGACAAAGCAAACAAATCACAAAGGACCAACAAGGCGATCCTAGAAGTCTTCAAGCAGTTTTACGAGGAGTTATACAGGGCAGACAAATCCCTAGCAGCCGATGGGGGGGGCGGAACTACTAAGCAAGATCACCCTGCCTACACTAACACCAGAACAAAGAGACGCACTGGGAGAGGACATCACAGAGGCAGAGATAGAAACCGCAATAACAACGCTCAAAGTCAACAAAGCGCCGGGACCTGATGGGTTCACGCCGCTGTTCTACAAGAAATTCATAGGACAGCTAAAACATACTCTGCTGGAGGTCTTCACCCATTGCATCCGCAAAGGACGCATGACAGACTCCATGGCGGAAGCCACTATCATTGTGATCCCCAAAGAAGGCAAAGATCCTCAATATCCACAAAGCTACCGACCAATATCACTCATCAACGTAGATTGCAAGATCTACGCCAAAATCCTAGCTAACAGGCTAAACAGGCTCCTCCCGAACCTGATCCATAATTCACAAGTAGGCTATCTCAAACACAGGCTCTCACAAGACAACACCAGACTCCTGTGTCACCTCATCGATCACACAATGAACAGCACAGATCAGGCAGTCATGATAGCTCTGGACGCAGAGAAGGCATTTGACAGTCTCCTGGCCCTTTTTAGACCAATGCATGGAGAAATTTGGACTGGGCACCGAATACAGGGGCATGGTAATGGCACTGTACAACAGACCCCGAGCCAAGATAGTCGTAAACGGAGGTGTGTCCGAATCGCTAACACTGGAAAGAGGCACCAGGCAGGGTTGCCCTCTATCTCCCGCCCTATTCCTGCTAGCATTGGAGTCCCTGCTGACAATGATACGGTGCAACCCAGAAATTAAGGGGGTCCAACTGCAAGACAAGACAGTGAAACTCGCAACGTACGCAGACGATTTACTGATCACGACAAAGGAACCCACGACCTCTATCGCTGCACTAATGAAGACCATAGACGCGTACGCGCATGTCTCAGGCTACAAACTAAACAGGGATAAATCTGAGTGCAAGCCCATGAATGTCCACACCACTAGATCAGTACTAGGGCTTTCCGGCCTAGCCTGGCAAACCAAACCCCTCAAATACCTAGAGTGGAGAAGTGTGGCTCAATGGTTAGAGCGGCAGACCCTGATGCAGAGGTCTAGCCTGGGACCAGGGTTCAATTCCCCGCCTCGGCGGGTCTTGGGCTCAAAACTTCCACGGACCTGATAATTCTCGCCTCGGTGCCTAGTCTAATCATGGGTCCCACTCTGCAACTCTGGGCAATAGCTTGCTTAATCTCCACAACGGCCCCCACAACGCTAAGGATGCCTGGCCTCCACCTTGGGGGTGCCCAGGAGTGGACACCTCACAGGGAAAGCCAGGATGGGTTCCACAGCGGTATTCGTACAAGCGCCTTGAGACCCTTGCAGGTGAATAGTGCGCTATACAAGTATCAATTTTACCTAGGCATCCTCTTTGGCAGGGATCTGAAAGCGACCTTAGAACACAACGAGGAAGCCAACCTAAAGAAGTAAGGGAGGGGCTTGACTCGTGGTCACCCAAATTCATTAGCTGGTGGGGCAGAGTTGAAACCATTAAGATGATGGTAACACCGGTGATCAACTACACACTGAGCATGCTGCCACTGACAGCCACGGAAGACTTCAACAAGAAACTCGATAACATGACAAACAAGTTCTTATGGAAGGAAAAGAAACCAAGAATAAGCCTACAGAAATTGAGACTCAACAAAGATCTGGGAGGACTAAACATCATGGACTTCAAAACCTTTCAAACTGCTTGCCTAGCAAAACAAGGAGTCTTCTGGATCACCCCACCACAGGACTACGAGCCAGTATGGCTAGAGTTGGAAAGGGACCTCGTAGAAGGGTTGAACCCCATAGCCCTGCTCACGGCGAACAGACACCCAGCTGCACACAACCCCATCATCAAACAAACCAAAAGAGCCCTGCTAAGGGTAGACAAGCAGCTGAGACAAAGCATCAGAGGCACCAAATGGGAGTCAATCTGGCACAACACTAAGATACAATACAAAGGGCGTACGCTCTGTGACACAGTCTGGATCAACAAAGGAATCACAAACCCCATACAATTGGAAAAGAAAAACACCCCACTCACGTTCCACACCCTTAAAAACTCACTCGACCTGCCAGGGATAGAACTATACACGTTCCTTAGAATTAAAGCCGCCATAAACAAGGCAAACCTAAACCAAAACACACCCACCATATTACAGTACATGAGCACCCTCAATAGGATAGGACACCAAACATCACACATATACAAACTCCTCCGACCCAACACGTCCAGCCTAAACGCGAAAACAATGGACTATTGGGAAACACTGTCTGATGGACGCCTCAGCGAGGGGGAAAAGAGGACACTGTGGGGGTCGGCCACAAAAAACAAGATAACACCGCAGCTGGCGCACACTAAATTCTGGACCCCAGCTAGACTAGCGAGCATGGGAATCAGGGAGGATGACACATGCTGGAACTGCCATAGGGAGAAGGGGGACCTACAACACCTCATCTTCGAATGTCCCAAAGTGAAAACGTTCTGGAAAAAAGTGTGCAACCTCATAAGCACTGTAGTAGGAAAGGACATAAGGCCAGGGTTCGTAGGACTAGTGACAGCATTCATGGCACCAGATCTAGGCAGCAAAGAAGACAGAGACCTGGTAGACATTCTACTCACCGCAGCAGTCAAAATCATCCTAGCCAACTGGAAAAACACAGCCAAGGCTACATTCAAAGGCTGGATCAACTGGGTCACCTTCCTCAGGGGAGCTGACAATGTCACAGGGAAACTCTCACCCAACCACACCGCCAAAACGGAGATGTGGGCAGCTTTAGATGCACATCTGGAGACACACAAACCCCCATAGCAATAGGGCAGACAGGACACAAGAAACTTAACCATAAAGATTCCCCAACCACCTCCCCCCCCCTTCTTTCCTCCTTTCCTTCTTTTCTTCCTTCCCCTGGTGCAGAGCATACCAACTAAGCCTACGATGCGGATGCATGCCTAATGTAACCAAGCAGACGCCAAGAACAACAGCATCACAATGCTTTCTGTACTGTAATGTCTTCTTGATTATTTTCTTAATAAAAATTTGTGAATAAAAAAAAGAAAACGCACAAGTGAACACTTATTAATTGCTTTACACAGCGAGTATTTGTATGCTGACTGATTTACAGTGCGCATGATAATGTTACCATTTAAATGTTCAACAGCGGGTGACATAACATATGAATGTGGGTGACATAAAATATGAATATGACGTATGCTGACGTAAGAGGCATATGAATAATAAAACCATATGACGTTTTCAACAACGCATTATAGTGCGCAAGTGGCATGTTTCCCACAACAAGTGAACATTTATTAATTGGTTAGAAAGGCACAAGTAGCGTTGTGGGAAGTGCGGGGGGGCAGTGGGGGCCAGTGGTCAGAGGCGGGATCGCGCTGTGGGCAAAAAAAAAAGAAAACGGTGGTAGGACAGCCAACAGAACAGGTTCAGACGGGCATTATGCGTTGTATTGACATGCGCTTTTACAATTTGCGATGTCATGTACTTGGCAATAGGAATCACTGTTTGTGCGTTGCAACGCCGTGCGTTGTGAAAATTGACGATGTAATGGTGGTTGCGATGCATTACACGCGTTCTAAAAGCACGCGTTGTAATCGCGTGCGAGATATCGACATACATCCTTCTCAGGCTGCACGAAGCACACACACACACAGCGTCGCTGAGACTTGCTTGGACTCCAGGTGCCCACGATCACAGGGCATGGCTTATGGAGGTTTCAGGCTGCAAAAAGCACACGCACACAGCGTCGCTGAGACACTTCTGGAAACTTTTGTGTTCTTGAGTTTCCACAACTGGAAGCCAGCTCACCTCGGGCCCTTGGGGATAAGTTACTTCAGGACACTGCACAGCCAAGTCCTTTCAAGCAGGGGAACACAGCACACAGCAAAGTCCCTGTAGCCTCTTCCTTGGTTAAAACAGCAAACTGCAGGCCAGCCCCAGAACACACAGCAAGGGTCAGTCCTTCTCTTCAGTTGTTTCTTCCTTGGCAGAGGTTCATCTTGACCACAAAGTAGTTTTCAATCCTTTTCAGTCTTGATCAATCCAATTCCACAGTTCAGGAGTTTCAGCTCTCATAGTTATACCCCTAAATGACTTGGAAGTCTTTGTGTTCAGGGGGCACTGACCCCTGTCCAAACCAGTTCTGGGTGTCTCCCTGCCAGTGACACCTTCTACCTTTGATAGTGGGGGCCTGGATCCTTAATCACTCAGCAGGTGATGAAGCCATTGTTTTATGGTTGCAGCCCAGGCCTCTTCACCTCTAGGGGCTACCCCTTCCCCTACTCTCCAGATGCAGCCCAGCCTGTTGCTGTCTTACCTCCTACCATGGGTCAAGACATTCCCCAGATCCTATCACTTTCAGATCCAGACAGTCAATCCACAACCAGGCAGAGACACACAGAAATGTTAGAGGTCTAGGGGGAAAAAAAAAGTTTAGGGAACTTTAGCCAAAAAGGGTCAAGTCCAACATGCACCATATCCAGGATGGCTCGAATAAGGAGCTTCTGTGAAGTAGTCAGGTGTGACTTCAACAGGCTGATCCAGAACCTTAACTATGTCAAGAGGTTTGCGGTTATATGGAGGTGGTCCACGACCAACTGACGACATCAACTACCAGTTGTGGATGTAGGTAAAATCTGGCACCCCAACCTTTTCAGATGGGCAGTGGCCCCCACCATGACCTTTGTGAACACCGGAGGGGAAATGGTGAGTCCGAAAGGGAGCATGTCAAGCTGAAAGTGTTCATGTCTCACTTTGAACTGCAGGAAATGTCTGCAGGACAGGAATGTGAAAATAAGTCTCCTGCAGGTCCAACGCCACTATCCAGTCTTCAGTACACAGGGGAAAAAGAGCCGGGGCCAATGTGAATATTTTGAATTTGACTTTACGCAGGTAGACACTGAGAGGACTAAGGAATACAACAGGATGGAGGCTTCCACCCTTCTTTTGGAACCAGGAAGTAATGGGAATAACAACCAGTCCCTGCTTCCAATGCCTGATCCCGCTCTGCAACTCCTTCAGCTGAAAGAGCCTGCACTTCCAGGGATAAGATGAACAGAAGGTCCTCCAACAGGCATTTCACTATAGGGGCAAGCCGAGAGGAATGGCAGGACATAATCCCATTGCACAACCTACAGGATCCATTTGTCACATGTGATGTTTTGCTGCCCCGTAAAAAGTGGCCGATTCTGCGGCCCACCGGTTGGTTGTCCTGCTAAAGGGGCACTAAAAGGTTTTTGCGGTTGTTACGTCCAAGGAGGCAGCTCACGTTAACTGTTTTCAAGGCAAGACTGGCTGAAGAGAAAATATGCTTGCCAAAGTCATCCACTTGTTTTGACTTAAAAGGGTAGTGGTTGAAAAAGCCCTAGGGTTCACTCTACTGGTAGACCCCTGCAGCACTAAACTTTCAAGGGTTGCATGTAGGGTCAGAAAACTTGGGTTGACTGGACAGCTCTATCGCAACTTGTTGGTTGACTGGGGGTCCAGAACACAGTTTAGCACAAACACACAGCAGTGTGTCAGAGCCTCATTGAAGGGCAAAAGAGGTTCAAATGGTGCCTGGCCAGACTGTAGGACTGCCATGAGTACATTTGTTTTAACCTCCATAGTGAAGATGAGGAGATCAAGGACATCAGCACCACCTCCTAATAAGGGTCACAAAAGAAGTGCTTTTTTATGTTGATGGGCTAAGTGAGGTGGCCTTCCACTAGCCTTCTGTAACTCAATCTGCCAGTTGTGCTTATCAGAATGTAGGGCAAATTCATCCCCATCCCTACCGCTGTCATCCCATAAGGCTTGATCTTAAAAGAGTTCAAGCCAAAAGGATGTGCAATGTGAATCGGCAGATGTGGTGTTGGAGTCTGAGGAATTCAATATAGATTGTGGCATATTAAGATCAGGACGGGGTCGCGGCCAAGCAAAGTTGAATTGGACAACATAATGGAGTGCGGGTTCTCATTCAGTGTCAGTGGCATTGATGCCTGCATCTATATTTGAGGGGCTGATGTGGGTTGTGGCAAGAGCAAGATGCTGTTGCAGAACCTGAACGAGTTTTAGGGGTTCAGATGGAGCAGAGGGTGAGCCTGCCAATGGGAATACAACTGTGGGGCCCTGTTGATACTTGGGGCCCAAAGGCATGTCAGAGGAACCTGGAAGTATGCCAAAATTGTGCAGCATAGCATCTTGAAAGTTTTTAACTTGCTATGACATTGTAGATGGGGCCAGGAACTTAAGGTGCAGTGGGAGGAAGAATGGAATCACCTCCTCAATGAAAGAAGAGTGAGAATGAGAGGCACAATGATGTCCTCACGCTAACCAAGGAGAAGCGGTAAGGTGTTGAGTCCCGCTTGAACTTAAGTTTCTTCTGTAACTTAAAAGAATACTTCGACCTCAGGAATGACTTCGGAGCAGGAGCCAGTCCGTGCTTTTGATTTGACTTGGAGCAGGATGGCCTTCAGGTTTATCTGGGCCCAGTCATTGCAGGCTTTGGAGTAATGAAACTACCTTACGCACCAAAGGTAGACCTCATGGAGATCGCTCACAAACATCTGTTTGCACCAGTCCTGCATAATCTAAACCTTGTAGCCTGAGGTGGTGACATCCGTTGCACAATGGAAATATTTTCAGAAATAAAAACGCTTCACAGGTGAAGAGAGGAGCAGAGTCCAGGATCCACTTCTGAAGGTGTGGAAAGAAGAGGAATTGATGCCAGCACACATAAGGAGCACTTGAGGCTCTATTCATCATTTTTAAGGCAGAATGGAGTTGCCTTGAGTTGCCTGGCACTACTAGCCATTCATTTGTAGCACAGACTTGAATTTTCTAGATCCTGTCTTGCACCTGAAGATATTCCTAAGGTGAGGAATCTGCATATATGATATATAATTGTGGATGCCTATCTTGTAATGAAAATCTAGTCTGTGCGTCCATCCCTTGTGTGAACTCTGACAGAAGATGTAGGTCTGGTGATTACCAATGCTATCACCAAGCTAGGATAATAAGGATCATCCTTGTCATGGACTCAATTAGATTGACAATGACTTTTGTAAGAAGAGTATATAGCAAAAAGCAAAATCTGTGAGCAGCTGATCAAAAGGGGATTCGGTGGCACCTTGCATACCAAAATGTCAACATTTGCATTTTATGTTGTGAAAGGAGATCTATTTGTGGTAAACTTTAAATCTATTTCAGCAGTTTCTGTTAATGAACCTTCGTACACATCTGCTTACGATTTTAAAATTTCCACACCTGGAAGATGAACTGTAGGTCAGCAACTAACATTAAATAAATTGAGCTTCAAACGAATATGCTTTGTATATTGGTCATACCTATAGGATGAGATGGTACCTGGTACTCGTGTCAGTCTGTGCCTCAACTGTTGAGATGCGAGTGATAGAAGAAATAACTCTTGGTATGAAAAAGTTCATCTTCTATAACTTTTCTTCCACTTCCTTCCTTTTTTTTATGCTGTGAAATGGCTCATATCAACTCACCATACCAGCATAAAGTCCCTGTCATTTTTGTCTAGCACAACCACTGAATAAGTCACGACCTGCAGCTGATAAAGTAAGCTTGTCTTTGTTGTTTTGGAACCTCTGGAGCCATCAGTCAGGTTGAAGTTTAAATATGAACGAACACAGATGACTGCATAGAGGACGTCACTCCACCATAACATGGATTTGGGTGAATGTCTAGACATGTTTTATATATAGATATTAATCCCATATTCAAATTGATTTGTTAAAGAAATGAAATTGTGAAATAATGATCTTTTCTCACTCAACCTCTGTCTTTGTAGGAGGCAAGAAGTGAGATAAAGGATTCCGGCAAAGAGAGAGGAAGGTCTCGGTTGCAGAGTGTCAAAAACATATATCACATGGAGGACGATGTTTACCATCTGCGAGCAGAAGGCTGCGCCCATAGGAAGCACACATGCTCTCTCACAAAACATATACGGATGGAGCCTTCCAAAATACAGGCAGTGGTTAGAGCGGTTATCACCAGCCAGAATAGCAACCCTCCTGCAAGGAATGACATTGCGGTGTCCCAGGACTATGTTCCCTTCCAGAACAATGTGTAGATCCCAAAATAGTGGCACTTAAAGCTGCCTCACTATCTCTCCTCCGCCAACAGACAGTGCTTGCCCAAAGGAGAAGAAGGCACACCTTTGCCCAGGCACCCAAGCTTTCATGTGTGGTTTCATCACCCATCCTCTAGTCTGGTGTGTTCAGTGAGGGTAGAAGGCCATCAAATGCTGGGGGCATAGTCAATAGGAGACCAAAGAGGCTCCTCGTACAAGTGTCTGCAATGTCATGTATGGTATTTCTAATTAACCACCACCATGAGACAAATGCCTTGCGGTCCTCATACACTATCGACTTATCCACACCAGTAAAACAATTCCCAACCACGGTTTACCCTAGTTCATTGACCACTTCCAACCCTTTGTCATGTTTAGTCTGTCCTATTTCTCCGTTGGTATCCTGCTGTGCCAATCAGCATGCCTGCACCAAAGGTAGTAGTGAAAGTGGACATCAAACCCAACAAGGAGCATGGACATGTGCTTGTGTCCCAACCAAAGACATTCAGGAGCAAACTGTTCCTGGAATAGGAGAGGAATTTTACATTGGACGTTTGTTTTTAACAGACTTTGATTTTGGAGTTTAGAACTTATGTTGGGGCTTTTAATCTGGATGTTTGACTTTCCTACATTCATATTTGGTTAGCTGTCATTTTCCAAGTTTGTTAGTTTTCACCCAACACCTATTAACTATCCCAGGTCAGAGGCCCTTTGATTTAACATTTTCAGTTATATAAACAGGTTTATTTGACTAATTCTACTTCTGTATATTTTCGCTGTTAATTTTGGTAAGCCTGTCTGTTGATGGATGTGTTTGTGATGTAATAAAGGAACCTAGACTGGTCCACACATTGCATTAGAGGTGTAAATACTCCAATATGTAGACACATGTACAAGTAAGATGACACAGAAGAAAGGCAGGTGCAAGAGGTGTTTATTTTTAATGTGAGGCAGGGTCAGTACAAATGCACATTTACAATGAAAGGATAAACTGACATATAGGATAGTGAAGTGTGAAGAGGGCAGAGTGCATTGTTTATGGGGTATAGTGGCTGTCCACAAAGTTGCAAACTGTCTCAGCTAACTATGCATCATTGGGCATATAGTGGGATCATAATCTGGTTGTACAATTGGCTAGTCAATGGTGTCGGCAGATATTTGCGGACAACCAGTTGTACGAGGCATGTGACATGGCCCTGCACCGGGACATGTGAACATGTGGGCAAGGGTCCGTATGCACTGCATGACCTTGGTCTGATGCCTCTCATTCTCCTTTCCAACACACCCGGGGATGTTCCCGGTGGAATTCACAAGGGTTCTCCAAAAGCTGGTTTTGTTTCTCAAACAACCTCCGAATGTCCTCCTGGTGGCTGTTAATGTTCCTCAGGCGGGTGGAAATAGTGTGAAAAGTAACTCCCATTTCACGATCTCACACTGCACACAGTCCTGTTGTTCAATAATGCATACTCCCAGAGGACAGATTTTACCCATGTCAAACCTTCTGGCATGCATAGTTTCACACGGTTTCCTTATTATCTTCTGAGTTGAGGGTTGACATTCGGGAGACTTGGAGGGTGGAGATTGTGCAATGGAAAAGACCCTAAACTAACATGGAGTTTCCTATCCACGAAATGGTAGATTAAAGAGCAGTTAACCCTGAGGGAGCAAGATAGATAGGAGTACGAAATTGGATACCTGTTTAGTGGGTGGTGATGGGCTCTGCGGAACTGGGAGCAAAATATGTGGCTCTTCTGGGGACTTGTAATCCGGAATATTGCCTAATGAGGGAGACTGCCTGCCCACAGTGCCGTGTTTTGAGAGGGATCAATCTGCCTAAGTCCAACAACTTCCTCATCCTCTGCATCCAGGATAGTCAGTCTTTAAGATCAGGCACAGAGTTTTCTCCCTGCTTTGTACACTGTACTCCGTTTGTAGATTGAATGGCTTCATGAGCAGGTTCATCATCCCCAGATACGGCGATGTAAGTGAAAAAAATAAACTGTTATACATGGAACATTTGAGAAGGTGATTTGCTATACTGATTCCTACAGCTCAGCACTGTGTTATTTAATTTATTTTATTTAATATGACTTCTCACTACAGTTGCCTGCAGTGGGGATATGGGTGCATTGTGTGGGTGATGGGAGACATTCATATGTACTTACCAATAATCCATGTTTTTGGCCGTCATGTACAGACCTGGATTGTCTGCTGTGGTTATTCTATGAAACTCCATAATAAAAGTTGCCATACACTGGAAGATGGAGATGACATAGACCATGAATGTGAAAGTACTGTCTTGAGATTCTTGATACGCATGTTATAAAAGTCAATGGCGTACGTTTTACACTGAGGACACAACTTTAGACCTGTTATTTGACCCACAATATCTATAGGTGGCACACACATGAAATGGGCTTCTGTATGTGCCAGTGACTGACAGTGTCATACAAGAGTGCAGAGAAACCTGCATGGAGTCACATACACAGTCAGAAAGGCACCCATGACTGGGCATACCCCCTGGTCACAAATGACTACATCAAGTACACAAAAGGTGATAGAATAACAGCTTGCAAAAAGTCTAAACCACTTGAACATCGCTCTAGGTAGCATTCCAACCCATTGTTTTTTCTTCACTGTACCACTCTAGACAGAGGCCCAACTGAATCAGCACATACCTGCTTCTCAGGAGAATAGTCTATTACTACCTGCCAGGTTACTTTCCCCTAAAGAAGGGAAAACAAGCAACCACAGACCGGTATTGGCCTTTTAAGGCCCAGTCATTAACATGTAGCCTGGATCCCTGTAGCACAGCAAGC
The DNA here is from genome assembly GCF_964261635.1 of Lissotriton helveticus. Taxonomy (NCBI): domain Eukaryota; kingdom Metazoa; phylum Chordata; class Amphibia; order Caudata; family Salamandridae; genus Lissotriton; species Lissotriton helveticus. The sequence continues at coordinate 1,180,039,750 of NC_136068.1, forward strand.
AAGGGTCTCACAAATTATCATAGCCACACAAAAGGTGATGGGATGAAATACTACAGTCAGTAGTTTAGACTATTTGCAAAATTTCTCCCATCACCGTTTGTGTTTGATATAGGTTGACTTACCAGGCTCAGGCATCAGTCTAGTGTCAGAGGCCAGTCCACATGGCAATGTAGGCAAGGCACACACAATGGAACTGGTTTTAGGTGTCATGGCCAGGCATCTAAATGTCTGCAATGGTGACAATTACATGTTAAGAACAAACGCGCACGTGGATCTTTCAAAGACACATTTGCCATGTTTTTGGGACATATAGAGAGCATATGTAAACTAGTTACACTATGACAAGGACTGTTACAAATGCATCTCAGAAAAGTTCTATTCCATAATCTCAGTTATATGGCTCGCTGTGTTACAGGAATGTAAGCTAATGCTGGAATTGGTTGGAGCCCTGCGACAAGTGGTGGTAATTCATCTGTTGGTTAAGTATGCAATGCAGCATACTTGAGATCTGTTTGGAGAGAAGCTAAAAGAGTTCAAGACTGCCTTCACTTTCAAAGGGAGGGGACAAGCTACGTGACACCGCCATGTGTATGATGCCTCCATAAATATGAGGGGAGACATGATGACAAGAGTTGGAATTCAGGCTAAAGGTCTAAATGTGTTTATCTTACTTAATCTGAATTTTGGGCTCCTTGGAACAGGCATGGCACACAGTAGGTCTGGGCGCATGGTGCAGTGGATACACTCCCCAAGGTAGGAGAGGCAGAAGTGAGCTTTGGTCTCTAAGAAAGGATATTTGCATCTTGGATTTTTGCAAATTTATCATTGACTTTCCTCCTGTTGACTTGCCTTTCCTTTTTAATTTCGCCTAAGTTGCAAACCGCCATCTCAAAGCATTCACTCTGTCTGTGATCTTCAGCCACATGGCCACCCTCTCAGCTCCACTGATGTTGTATGGAGACAGGCCATAAGCTTGTTGACTACTGTGATTAACTACATGGTTGACCACAATTTCGGTCTCCTCCTACTCAAAAAAGCTCCTCTACCCTCGAACTTGATGATCTGTGCCATATTGGCTGCAGCTGTTGTCTGGTTCCACAATGTCTTACAGCACAAGGTGGAGAGGGCAGAGCATAGAGCATGGGCTATATTTATGTTCTTGCACTAGTGATGGTTGCTGTGTGTTTGGGATTATCCAGTGTGTGCGTTTTTGTCAGTTGTGCGTGTGATTTTCTTCAGATGATTGCAGTTTCCCTATTGTTTTGGCATTTGTTGTTATACATAGCGTAGATCGAGGTCTACGCTTATGCAATGTCAAATAATCATTGTTTGGCATACACCTAAAGCCACTAGTAGAAATTGTACTATTCTATTTTTAATTGTACATGTCCATATCCTCTCATGTGAGAGGGTGGTGATAAAGGTTCTCATATTACCAAGCGTTAGTGAACTGTATTTAGCAATATGCACAAATGTTACCTAGATTTACCTTTGTGAATCAGGGTCAATGTATTTGTACCTGATAAAGTCAATGGGCTAAAAAATACCAGATTCACTATAAAAACAACAATCATCTATTCCCATCATCCCCTTTTCTTGAAACTGTACATTTGATTTAATAACACAATTGAACAGTGATCATAAGTTCTAGGGCAATATCCCAAAATAATATGATTTATGAAAGAGTACATTAGAGCATTTGGTTGGTTTGTGGGAATCATGAAATAAACTATGAATGAGTTAACGATACAGGACAAAGTGTAGTACGTCTCTCACTTTTGAAAGATATAGGTAATTATCATTTAAGGCTGCATTTAACCGCTACCGCGCTACCGCGTTTTCCCGCTGTGCGCTGATTTTTAAAAATCGCGCTGTTTATGACAAAGCCAGCTCGTCATCCACGTAGCGCAGGTAACGCCCATGACGAGCTGGCTTTGTCATTAGCGTCGAAGGGGTTAAGGCTACCATACATAAAATAAAAAACTCAATCTGGAAGAGGAGTCACTATATTCGCTCCAAAGAAAACCAATATTGATGGTCTTCCCAATGTTGGGATCTGAAGATAAAAAGAAACTGAACCTAATTGTCAACAAATGTATACATTTTGCAATCTTTAATCACTGGAAAGCAAAAGTTGATTTAATTTGTATACGTGTAAACATGTTTTTAGGTTTCCTGTTTGTTTCTAGACAGTGAAATATCTAGAATAAAAATCGGAGGCGAATCCCTTTGGGAATATTAAACGATCACCACCTGAAAGAGCTCCCAGAACCGCAACTTTCAACTGGTGTGGCGGTGGCCCTTGTTGGTGAGGCACAGCTACCTCATAGTGGGTTCATGCAGTCCAGCTGGCAATCGGCCTCAGGGGCTATCCGAGAACTGTAAACCTGTAAACCTGTGATAGCGACCTAAACACAGAAAGGCAGGTAAGCCTCTGTTGGGGAGATCTGGGCGAGGGAGCTTCCTGGGGGAGGAGGCGCTGCACCGCCTGGAGTCTGCCTGATCTCCAAATTTCTATCTTAACTCATTTATCTGTTGAGCTGTGACACAGCAGACTGATGTTGATGAGGCTGAGGTATGGGGAAGGTAATTGGCATAAAGCAGTACGATTCCTGATACCAAGCAGCAGAACAGAGCCATTGCATAGACTCTTTTCAATCCACCTGAACTCCTACCTTCCTTAGTGGGGCGTCCTGACTGAAGCAGGGGTCTCCTGCCTTTTCTGTACTAAGAGCTACTAATATTCAATGAAAATCAAGCTACTAATACGATTAGAGTTTTAACTCTGACACCGGCAAGTTTACATTAGTGGCCCCATATACAAGATTACCTATAGTGTGAGTGCATCAGGCGCGGTTCTCACCAGTAATGTAAAAAATACCTTGTCAATGTGGAATGCCTCTACATGGGTAAACCATAATGGCCATAGCAGCAAGGCCCCTGGCACCAAGTTACTATTAGTAATAAGTATTCCCAGACATCAGTTTATGAGTTATAAAATGACACATTTTTGTCTTGAATATACACTTTTCGATTTTGGTATGCATATATTAAATCAACCAACAAAACGCTTCTAATTTGGTAGGCTGAGCTGCACAAAGGAGAGCTACTTATGGGTAGCTGACGAGCTGCCAGTAGCTCACAAGCTACACGTTGGAGAAGCCTGGCCTGAAGTATCAGAACCTGTGGAGGTAGGGCTAATGGTATTGTCCTGGAGCTGCAGTGGGATGGCCCAATAAGTTACGCCGCTCAGTCTTGGTAAACGGGAAGAAACCTGTGCTGCCCTCCAGCCGAGGCTAGGTATCAAGGAAATCAAAGGTCAAGCTGGTCAAAAACTGGGCCCTGTAGATTTCCTGGGTCACTTCTACAGACAATGGTTAAAGACCGGTATACCTTGGCCTACATGCAAAAATAGAAGTGGGGTTGGATGTGGTTCTGCAATGCCAGGACCTGCCGAATGCAGTTGAGTCACCAAAGCTGAGGTGAGGATATCAGAAGTAGAAGATTTGGAGAAACCACTCGAGAAGACGACAGTTGGGTGACTTTCAAGTTCTTCAAATTCCAGACTGGTCAAGTTGAGGATGCTTAAGGAACAACACGCTGAAACCGAATGAGACTAATAGAATTCCCTGAGGGTGTGGAGGGCACACGGTTACAATACAAGATACATGGATCCACTCCTGGATCCTTCTAAGAAGCGTATTTGCTTGCCTTCTGATCGAAAGAGCATACCACATTTTAACCCACTTCAACTGGATGTCCACCCCCAATTCTCAACATACAAAACTTTAAAGATGGGGACACCATCATAACACCAGAACAAGTCAAAGGCGTAGGTAAACACAAATCCCTAAGCACCCTTATCTTTCAAGATGACACCAAACATGTGCAACAATGTTTTCCCAGCCAGATGGCTGGACCTTCCCTCCAGATTTGGCTCATCTGCAAAGGGCTTAGTGAGTGAAGGGAGAATCCCACATCAATACAGATCCATGCACTGACACCCTCTGCTGTTAAAGACGGGTGCAATGGCCATGACCTGTTGAATGCCTCAATGGAGCCAGAGAGTCAAGCCACTGTCCTTATAACCAGTTGTTTATGAGTTGGGAATTTTGGATGGTTTTATTCAGGGTGTTGACATAAAGGACAGTGGGTACTGCCACATGTGAGCAATGGCTTGTGCCCAACAGTTGTGTTCTGTTAAGTATATGATGGTGGGTGGGCGTGGCCACGGAGGCGACCGAAATGGCTGCCTCTGAGTGAAGCTCCGCCACTCGGGCTCCCAATAATGCAGCCTGACATGTAACCTGCCCCTATCCTGCCCGCATCGACCACCGCTCCGGCTCAGCAGGCGATCCTGCACCCCCCCACCCCCCCCACCCCCCCACCCCCCCGACAGCTTCGATGGCCCGGGAGACAGCATGAGGGACCCAAACGGCGGAGGGGATTGTAGGCCTCCCTGGCCTCGGCGACGTCCTCCCTATCTGCGCCCGCCTCCCGGTGAGTGATTTCTTGGGGTGCCCCTGCCGGACGTGTGTGTCCCTGCGCCCGCGAGCCCTCGACCTCTTCCCCCCTGTTGGCCGCCTGTTTTGATCGCGCTGCGGGGGTGCTGGGCTCCCGGGGTGGTCCTGCGGCCTTCGGCCCTGGACGCGTCCTGGAGCCAGGGCCTCGGGTGGCGGGATCTCTGGTGAGCCTCGGGGCGGGACTGGTGGGCCTGTGGAGGGCAGGGATTGCTGGTGACGGTATCGGGCGCCCTGGGGGTTGCCCGGGCTGGTTTTGTGTGGGGGCCCCGCCTGATCCCCACGCTGATCTCACCTCTCCCCCCCCCCCCCATACTGAATATCTGGGCAATTCTTTTGCCGCCACGGAGACTACATTGTGCCTGGGCCTCATTGGATGAAATAAGCGCTGCATTGTGCGCCAGGTGCTGCTGTCTCTGGCACGACGCCATTCATGAGAAGCCTGATGGTCGGTTAGACCTCTTCCCCTTCTGCAGTGCCTGTCGCAACAGTCCCTTGACTTCGAGTCGGCCATTTCACGCTGCCTGAGCGCTGAGCCATTGCGCCTGTGAATGACTGTTGCCCTCGTGGGGGGCATTAGTGACACTAGCCTTGGTTGGGGTCGTGCTTTTTCGCCACCCATCTCCTGAATGACGCCTTGATTCATCGGTGCTGCTGCCTGTGCTGGGACATCGGCCATCAGCTCCACGCCGGCCTGGGAACCCTAGTGCTAGGTGACCCTCACATGTTTGCTTCCTCGTGCTCCTGCTTTCTTTCTTTGGCTGTACTGCTTTTACTCCGCGCCGCATTGCTGCCTTTGGTTCAATTATGGGGAAGAAAGATCCCAACCAGCGTAAACTCAGCTTCGTCAAAACCTCCCTCCTCACTTCGGACGCCCCGCTGGGTCCGTCTGCTGGGGCCACGGGACCTGCTGACGGTGGAGATGCTACCTACCTGGTTACAGCCATGCTAGGTGAAATGCGGGCGGGTTTCAAGTCGCTTGACAGTCGCTTCGATACCCTTGAGCAGAAGCTGGCTGATATGGGAACTAAGGTCCAGGCCAACGACCGCCGCCTGGACGTGGTGGAGTCCGGGGTGTCGGACATTAAGGACAATGCCACGAAATCGCTGAAAAGACTGGAACGCGTCGAGAAAATCCTAAAGGAGGTAGCCATAAAAAACGAGGATTTGGAGGCGCGTAGCCGAAGAAACAACATCCGTATAATAGGCGTGGCGGAGACGACAGCGACGGGACGCATGGACACCTTTGTTGAGCATCGAATTGTTTGGCAGAGACACTTTCACGAGTGGAAAGATCTTTGGGACCTCGTCCTCGGCCTGGTCTACCTCCGCGCCCGATCATTGCCAGACTCATGGACTTCCGCGACCGTGACTCTGCACTACGCGCTGCCCGCGAGAAAGGGGAGGTCCAGTGGCAGGGCAGTGCCCTTTCCTTCTTTCCAGATTTCACATTGCTGGTGTAAGAGGCGCGTCGCAAATATGCTGGAGTTAAGGCGACCTTGCGTAACCTAGGTCTCAAGTACGGCATGATGTATCCTGCGAGGTTGAGGGTGGAGGTGGCCGGTAAACCACGTTTCTTTGAAACACCGGCTGAGGTGCAGGAGTTCTGCCAGACCTACAGGAAGCGGGGATCTCAGGCAGCCTCCGGCTCCACACCACAGTCCCTGACCCGCAGAGACTCGCAGAACAGCGTCGACCTTTTCGCCGATCTGGGCCAGGGCTGATGTTTTGAATTGTCACTTTTTCGTCCTGATCAATATGCGGTTCAATTCGATGTGGGCTTTCCATATGCTTACTGCTATGCATTGTTCCGTTATCTTCGCTGTTTGGGATGCCCGATAGGCGAGGCGTTGCTACCCCCCATGGCGAATGCCTTTTTGTCTTTCTTCTTTGGGATTTGCATCTTGATGTTTTATTGTTTTATTATTTGGATATTGGCATGTGGATCCTTCATAACTATTGTTTGTGCATTTGGGGATTGCCTCCATGGGGATGTCAGGGGGCTGGGTGGGGGGCAGGGTGTTTTTTGGTTTTGTGTACATTTAATAATGTTGACAATGGTGAATCAGCCGAGACGGAATTGAGTAGCGCACTGTGCACTTCTCTTTTGTTTTTTCATGCTCTATGGCTAAGGTAGGACTTTGGTCTGGGCCTTCCAGACTATCTTTAATGTCCTGGAATGTTCGGGGCCAGAATAATACCAGAAAACACAAACAGGTCCTTCGTTATGTAGCTCGCCATAATATCGATATTCTTTTTTTACAAGAGACACACTTGACACAAGCAGATACAGGTTCCATCGCCAGGAGCTGGGGAGTCCACCGGGTGTTTTCAAACTTCAGTCGATATGCTAGAGGTGTTGCCATATTTATACATCGACGGATCCCCTTTGTGTTGTCCGGTAGCGTAGTAGACAGCGAGGGTAGATATGTGATTGTCACTGGGGTACTCATGGGCTACAAGATAACTTTGGTAGGAGTTTACGACCCCAATTTCGATTCCCCCTGCTTTTTTCAGGACTTACAGGTGAAACTCCTTAATATTGACATTGACTTATTGGTTTTTGGAGGAGACTTTAACTTGCTAATGAACCCCACTAGAGATAGCACCTCCCCTTTCCCGGATATTAAAGCCCGTTCCCGCCTAGTGCTAGCTGATATATGCTCTAATTTCTCCCTCATTGACATAGAAGCCCGACTTCACTCTCATTCACCAGCCTACACACACCATTCCAGTTTTCACAACACACGCACCAGGATTGATTACTGGCTCCTCTCCCCTGGGGTCGCGGGCTGGGCTGAGGACCTTGTTACTCTGCCGCGCACATTGTCTGATCACTCCCCTATTGTATTAACGCTGTAGATACCCAGGTTGGGGGGCTATGAGAGACAGTGGCGGTTTCCTGGTAGGGCCTTAACAGACCAGGTTTTTACTGAGGAGATCAGATGTGCCATCGAGGACTATTTTGCCCTTAACACCGGATCTGTGGGATCCTGGGGTATCCTTTGGGAGGGGTTCAAGGCCACTATTCGAGGGGTATGCATCGCCGAACATGTGGGTGCCCTGCGATATATCCGGTCCACTTTATCCCGTATCGAGAAAGACCTCTCAGCTGTGGACGAGACACTGCTGGTTAACCCGACGGAAGCTGGGGAGGCCAGACGCTTGGAACTATTACTGGAGTTTTGGGAGAATGCTGACAGAGAACTGCGTTTTTTGTGCAAGCAACACACAGCACGCCGTTATGGGGAGGGTGACAGACCGGGCAAACTTTTGGCGCAGTTGCACCGCCCACCACATCAAGCGTCATATATCACGGAAATTGTAGACCCACAAGGACCGGGACACTATTCCACCCCTGCCATCTGCGACACCTTTCTGTCATACTACAAAACCCTCTACACATCCACGTTGTCAGGAGTTCGCTTGGACCCTGGACCTTATTTAAATGAGATTGCCATGGTTTATCTCGAAAAACTCATGCAGGAATTCCTTGCTATGCCCATCACTCCGGATAGCATTGTCGAAGCCATTGACGCATTACGAGGCTCCTCGGCGCCGGGCTTGGATGGATTTTCCGCGCCCTTCTATAAAGAATATAAAGAGGAGTTGGTCCCGAGATTGGTAGAGGTGTATGCTGAGGCACTAGAATCTGGCATTTTACCACCGACTCTTGGTGAAGCGGTAATCGTCCTTCTCCCGAAACCTGGCCGAGACCCCTCCTCTTGTGGCTCGTATAGACCCCTATCCTTATTGAACCTGGACTATAAAATCCTGGCTAAGGTTCTGGCCATCCGGCTCTCGCTCTTGATGGAATCCATTATCTCGCCTGCACAGTCGGGATTTGTCCCCCATCGTTCCACCTCCTTAAACTTGAGAACGCTGTTTTCGGTATTACATCGCATAGACCCCTCTACCCCGGCGCCGCTGTGCTTTTGGACGCTGAAAAAGCGTTTGACACATTAGAATGGCCCTTCTTTTTATCCCTTATGAGACGCATGGGTATGCCGGAGGTGTTTGTGTCTACAGTTGCTCTGTTATACACCTCACCCACGACCCAGCTACGTTTGAATGGCACTATCTCTGAACGTTTTTCACTGTCGCGAGGTACACGCCAGGGCTGTCCCCTCTCCCCTCTGTTGTTCATCCTTGCGATGGACCCTTTGGTTCGCCATTTTCAGGAGAAACACCTTCATCGGGGTCTACAGTTCCGCACTGGCCCTCTCCTCCTTTCTATATCCGCCGATGACACAATCTTGTATGTAAGAACACCTCAGGTCAATCTAGAACCTTTAGTACTTGAGACAATTCGCTTTGGAGAGTATTCAGGCCTACGCATCAACTGGCATAAATCCGTTATTTTTCCACTCACCCCTTCCACCTTACAATGGAACTGTGCCTTTCCGCTGGAGTCGAACACTGAATCGATTAAATATTTGGGTATTCACGTGCATCTCGACACGGTTTCCATAATTAGACTGAATTATGGACGCGCCATTGATTTTTTAGAGGACCAACTAGAGCGTTGGATCCGCCTTCCACTGTCCATGGCCGGCCGGATTGCTATAATAAAAATTATTGTTCTACCCCGCTTCTTATACCTTTTCAATAACATCCCGATTCCGCTCACCAAGACCTTTTTCACTCAACTACGCTCCTTATTGTTACGATTGGTCTAGGGTGACAAGACTCCACGAGTATCCTGGCAAGTTTTGACGCTCCCATATGAGAGGGGCGGTTTTGGGGATCCTGATTTTTATCTTTATTTTCTGGTTGCGCAAGGCTCATACGCGCACTCCTGGTTCCACCCGGATGCCAGGATCTTGTATTTGAAACCAGAAGCTGACTTGGTGCTCCCTGTGCCTCTTAACACTGTTCTTCCCAGGGGTATCCCCCGTGATCCGCAAGATATACAAACTGTCTCGTCTACGTGCTGGGCTTGGGACAAGATGCATAGGCTGCTCCGATTGGACCGCTTGTACTCTCCCGCCCTTCCTCTGCCCAACGCCCATTGGCTCCATATAACCGGCGAACTTGTGGTCCAACGCACATTGTCCAAATTTCAGATCCACACAATAGGCGACCTCTTCCCCGAGGGTCATGTCTTTTCCATTGCTGAGGACCAACGATTTGCTGATCGCTCCTTTATGGACTCTTTCATTTTGACTAGACTCCGGTCCATGCTACGGGCCGAGTTCCCCTCATATCCGATTTCCCCTGATGACACTACACCACTTACGCTTATCATACAGAGTCCGAATGGGTCACACTTGGTCTCTAGGCTGTACAAAGCATGTGTGGCCTTGCTTCCTTCTCTGGACTCTAAAATACGCGCTGCATGGGAGGGAGACTTGGGTAAACCAATAACAGATGAGCAATGGACACAGTGCTGTAGAGCCACGAGAGACGTATCCATTAACAGTAGACACAAACTTGTACACTTTAAATTTTTAAGGCGTCTTTGCCACACCCCTGCTCTTTCGCATAAGATAGACCCCGGCAGGCCACACTGTTGCCCAAAGTGTAAGGCTCCCTATGCGGATTTCTGCCACCTTTCCTGGACCTGCCCCCTCTTGCATGACTTTTGGGTCCAAATGCATCGCATTTTTGGCGATATGCTGGGCATTGACCTAATCCCTATCCCCGAAACTGCATTATTAGGATATGTCACTAACTTCCCACGCACCGTCCGCAAACTCGCTGCCCTTGGATTTCTGTTGGCAAAACGTGAAATTGCGCTGCTTTGGTGTTCTAAGCGTTCTCCTAGCATCCGCTCTTGGCTTAGAAGCATGGCTTTTTGTAATGTTAATTGTGTCGAATATTCTGAACAGATCCCACTCGCATCCCGCCCAATAGATATTTGGGGCCCATATCGATCATACATTGCTAAAGTTATTGAAGAACAACAATCTCAGGCGATGAGTTCCATTGTCCCAGAGGGGGTTGGTTAGAACCGCAAGTTCGGATGTATTACTGTTGCATTCAATTCCCCCCCCCCCTTTTTTTTCCTACTACAATCCCATCTGATGTACTGAACAGTGTCAGGATCTGGTTTGATGGTATATGCTTTGTGAGAACCAGACATGCGAATACGGTTCTCAGTTTTCATTGTTTGCACTTTGTATTGGTATGCACTATTGCCACGTCAATGTAAACCTTGCTTCATGACGATATTGGGGTACGGCCAGTTCCCGAGCTATTATGATGGTCCTCATTGTGCGTTGTCCGCTGCTCTCCCTCATCTTTATGATCGTCCTTTTGCTCTGTTCTATGTCTCACTGCTGTATTGCTATATATGACTGTAATGGTCTTATTGTACTTTTCTTTTGAAAATGATAAATAAAATTTAAAAAAAAAAGTATATGATGGTGGACTTAAGAGGTACAGTGAGGAGAAGGGGCTATACTTATCTTGCAGTAGAGATATTTGATAATGACCAAATGTTGTTTCAATGCAAAGCATAGTATTTTAATAAGCGTACATGCTGGTTTTTATGAGCGGTTTCTAGCTATACTACTCAAATGCCATCTTTGCCTCCAAATACTACAAACACAGCAAGATCCATTGCGCTTGTTCTTGTACCCCTTAGGCCTCCTCCAAAATAAATATTGTACTATAGAGAAAAAAAAGGATTGTATAAGGCCTGGGCCCCTTCAGGAGACCTGAATATGGGGAAGGGGGCTTGAATGGCCAGTCAACTGATAGGTCACACTCCCCCACGAGCATACATAAGGGCCCCATCCCCATGGTAGACTTCACCAGGTCTCTCTGCCCTTAGGTGACACTTGACGCCTATCAAACCTAAACCAAAAAACAATTTAGGTTCTACTCTTGGCACATCAATCTTTATCGCAGATACACAATTTTTCAATGCAGCTTGCTGATCTTTGGCATATTAAGTATACGCATATGTTAATATTTTAGCCAGAGATCTTTCTAATTACTCCCAGTTGCCACAGTCTCTCGACCTTAGTGACAAAGGGATTGAGTGGAGTAGACGTGTAAAGCCTGGTGGTTAGCGGTCTCTAAAATAATAACTCTGCTACTACTGGAGGATAAAAACTACTTTGAAACAATATGAGAACAGTTTCTTTCCCCTATATGATTTGTAAAGTTAAGGCCATGATCCAGGGTGATCTACTAAGCACCAGCAGGCAACAGTTGCGCCGCTAGAGGAGATGCTCGTTGCCACTTAAATGCAGTATCGCATGTCAGGCACACTAATAGACATAATAAATCGCTGTTAAACCAGGACCTGCTAAACAAATTGCGATAGTTCCGCTGATGACACAAAGCCAATTTACCACTAGGTGAACAAAACAGCCAACCTCCTTTTCAGGCTCACTAAATGGGATGACCCCAGTGGTCCAACTGGACACATTATAGACTCTGACGGATGCCCTATCTCTGACCAGGGGCTGCTTCCCCATCCAGTCTCAATTAATACCAAACCCTCTAGGCAGAAGGCAATCCCTTTTCCTGAAGAGACTTTGTGACACTTTGCTCTACCTACTAAAGTGCCTGTCTGCGACCAATAGGGACAGACATGATTAACCTCTTAGCACCCCAGAACTATAAAATGCAATTAGCCAAATCCAGGCTGGAAAGACACCAAGATCCAATGGCTTTCCAGTGGAATTTTTCAAGTGTCTCAAAGGTAAGATACTCACAAATCTACAAGCAATACTAAGTTCAAGTTCAAGTTCAGGCATTTATAAAGCGCACTACTCACCCAGAGGGTCTCAAGGCGCTAGGGGGAGGGGTTCACTGTTTATCGAATAGCCAAGTTTTCAGTTCTTTTCTGAAGGAGATGTGATTCTGGCACGCTCAGCAGATCGCTACAATACCAGCTGTTAAGGCGGAAGGCGGGAGGGGAGCGACCGTCTCACCATCTGAAGGGTGACTGTAGCTTGACTTACAAGGAGCCACGATAATCAACATCCATTAACCCTGAAGACCACCAGACTTCTGCACTTCATAGAGATCCATCTCCCTTAAAAATACAAAGGTCACAATTCTTGTTAAGGCTGTGCATGTGTCTTGCCCATGTGTCTGGCTCCCTGGCTATCCCACACCAAAACCGCTCATGCTGATTCAATCTCAGGGACCTATCCATAGGATGCACAATGCGCTGGCCCACGTGCATACACTAGATTGTTACCTAGCCCTTCTTAAGATTGATTTAGAAAAGGCCCTGAATTTCACTAACTGGAATTTCCTCTTCACTATGCTTGTCACATACTTACAATAATTCGGGCTTCTCTACATGTAACTTTACAGCAAGATCTGTGTTAATAGAGTAGTGTCCAAATCATTTCCTACCGAATGAGTGATAGAGCGGGTTATTCCCATGCCCTCTTTTTTGTTCTCGCTCTAGAGCCTTTAGCAGAGTGTTTCCACTGGAGCCCCCAAATTCTGGGCTTCACCAGACGAGAGATTATCTACTTGATTATCTTCAGAACCCTGTCTGGACTGGACTGGACAGGGTGAAGCAAAATGCTATGTAGATATGATGAATTTTCAGGCCTTACAGACAACATGGCCAAATCTGTGGTGTATCCGACTGAAGGAGATAGAGCAGTGATGCACGGGTCTCAGGTATACAAATAGAGGCCGTCTTTATATAACTTGGCATCTACATTTCGAGGGGAGAAGGAGAAGTGGCAAAGGAATGTGGCACTGCTACTTGACGGTGTCCGAAAAAACCTCAAGTATTGGTCCCTTTTTCCATTAACTCTTATGTGCAGAGTCGCCTATAATTAAAATGGTACTTCTTCCTTGAACGCAACAGACTCTACAATTATCCCTACTAAGCCTCTCAAGACTATTTACGCAACTCAATTCAATGCTGAGAAACTTCATACTGGATGAGGGCAACCCCAGAGTGGCAATGAATAAATGCGCCAAGTGTCTATTCAATGGTGGTCTGGACATACCCAAAATGATGTCTTATTATCATGCCTCCCAACTAAAAGTCTTTAATGACAGATTTATGAAACCAGCTTAACCACTCTAATGCAACATTCATTTTACCTCTGGAATGTGGAGAACATGAACGTCTCATTCTCTCATTCCAAAAGAAAATCCTTCTGGTGCCTACAGCAGAAGGATTTTCTCTATAAAAAATGATTTCCAAATGCTAGAGAACATTTTTTCTTGCGTCCTGAATTTTTTTTGGGCACTGTGACACACACACCATAACACAGTGAAGTCGGAGACAAATGTGTAACCATTCTGGTTTTACTTTGATCACTGCTACGGGGGCAAAACTCTGCCCATCGAGCGCCAATCAAGAAGGGAGAAGTAGCGCTGAAAAAGGGCAATGTCCGTTCTGCTGTTCACTCAGCAGAGGATGAGTCGGTCCCGCAGGAGGCACACCTTGGGTCCACTTTCAAGGGTCCAGGATTGGGATGGCATCACTTGGCAGGGTAGACTCACAGATGGCAGAGTCTAGTTGCAGAAGTGGGTAGGTTGGAAGTCTTCTATGTCCCTAAGACTTCAGACCGAGATGTCAGCCAACAAGCCCTTGGAGTCAATCTGGTTTCAAGTGATGCATGGCCAGTCCCCTCACCCAGGCAAGAAGGCAGCATGACAGGAGTTCAGCAAGACAGCAGTCCTTCTCCTTAGCAGAGTCTTCACAGGTCCAGAAGGGACGAAGGACCTGGGCACAGTCTTGCTTACACCTGAATATGTTGTGTCCTGTTCACATATTGGGCTGCATACCCCCTATAGAGAGTCTGGATTCAGGGCTGGAAGAGGGGACATCTGTGCACTTCAAAGGCATGTCTCCCCACTTCAAAGATACCACTGGGTATAAAGACCGGATCTCCATAACTTCAGTACACTTCTGGTCTAGTCTTTATACCCAGTGGTATCTTTGAAGTGGGAAGACATGCCTTTGAAGTGCACAGATGTCCCCTCTTCCTGCCCTAACTCCAGACTCAGTATAGGGGGTTATGCAGCCCAGTGTGTGAGCAGGACACAACCTATTCATGTGTAAGCGAAACTGTGCCCAGGTCCTTCCCCCCCCTTCCAGCCAGAATGGCCCATCAAGTCATACCTAAGCTCCCATTGTGTGTGGCTCCCTAGGGGGAATACACAAAGCCGAGCTGTAACCCACCCCAGACATGTGATCAGAGGCAAGCAGCAGGCACCAAATGGCTGAAGTGAAAAAATCTGAAGTTTATAAATGTGGCATTTTCAGAATTGCAATTTAAAATCTGACTTCACCATAAGATGTAATTTTAAATTGTGATTCCAGAGACACCAAACTTGGAACAATCATATCTTCCAATTTGGGAATTACACTTATAAAATGTAATAAGGTTATCCCAAAGTTATCCTGTGGGAGCTAATAAGGCCCTGCAGTAGTGAAAAGGAAAATACTACTAACCAGTATGCATCTGTTCTTGGCATGTAGAGCTGCAGAGTTATACACTATGCATAGATGGCCACATAGTGTTGGGCCGGATGTTTGCAGTTAGTTTTTGTTGTAGAAAAGTCTTTGGAAGTCACGGAATGGGTGACTCCTCCTTTGGATGATAATGCGCATGGGCATCGGCTCCATCCCCAGATTGTTTTTCGCCATTAGGGAAGGGATGGAGCTGTACAAGAGGTAGTGATGTCCATGTGATTTGTATCTCATTAAGATAATAATGGAACAGATAAAGGTAGCCGGGGAGGCGGGTGGGCGTGTGTAACTATGCAGCTCTACATGTCAAGAACAGATGCATACTGGTAAGTAGCATTTTCCGTTCGAGGCATATGAGGTGCAGATTACACACTATGCATAGATTGCATAGCAGTACCCACCCTTAGCGGCGACCACCGGTATCTGTTGCAGTTGTTTGGAACAGAGTTTTTAGTACACCCTGGCCCACAGTGGCTTGTTGTTTAGCTTGCACATCTACACAGTAATGCTTTGTGAATGTGTGCAGTGTAGACCATGTGGCTGCTTTGCATATATCATCTAGGCGAATGTTCCCTAAGAATGCCATTGAAGCCCCTATTTTCGTTGTAGAACGGGCTTTTGGAGGTATTGTTAATGTACGTTTGGCTTTGTGATAACATATTTGTATGCATTTAACAATCCACCTAGCGATCCCTGATTTTGATAGGGGATTGCCTTTATGTGGCGGTGAGAAAGACACAAAAAGCTGTTTTGTTTTACGAAAAGCGTGTGTCCTTTCGATATAGTATAGTAATGCTTTTTTGACATCCAAGGTATGTACAGCTCTTTCTGCGACTGTTGAAGGCTGCGAGAAAAATACGGGCAGCTCAACAGATTGATTTAGATTGAATGGCGAAATGACTTTAGGTAGGAACTTAGGGTTAGTACGAAGAACTACTTTGTTATGATACATTTGCAGAAGATTACAGAGTATAGAGTCCGGATTGCACACGAAAACATCAGAAAATATGTGAATCATCCGGGACCTCTCTATGGACATACTGTAGCATGTCTAAGAGGCACAGACAGATGAGATGGAAGCCCCATAGGGTGGAAGGCATGGTGTTCTTACCTGATTTCATAACATGCTTTGCAAATGCTTGTTCTGCTTTTGCCTATCATCAAGGTATTGTAAGATTTCCTTTCAAGAAATCGTGCACTAATAAATGCTTTGTCTTTTACTTTCTTTGAAAAATACCACAAAACTTTATTTTTAAAGATAAATACATTCACGATGGGGGTTAGCATCATTTTTCAATATCTCCATTCTGCCCCTCAACGATACTAGCAATTCAACATATCTTTGATTTTAGTGTAAATGTCTCATTTTAGTTCACCATATCTTGTAAAAATTTGAAGAATCAAATCCCCATTCATATGACGCATGTAGGTTGCGACTAAAGTCTAGCAGGCTAAATAATATCTGGAAAACAGAACAGAAGAAATTCTATGTTGTTCTAGCACTCCAAGGCAGATTAATAACCTTCAATAACAAGAGAAAATGGAGTTGCTGACATCTGAAATACGCTGCATTTTTGAGGGAGCGTAGCCTGAAGCAACTGCCAGTCAATGCAGATATTTTATTATTGATAATTCTCTAATGCTTAATGCTAAAGTTAAGGAGGCATAGTGCTTTTTTCCCCCAGTTTCTGTAACTGGAACTAAGTGTGGGCTGTCCTGCTCTGTGTTTTATTATATTTATATTCTTGTATGTGGATGGATGACAAAAAGTGTATTCCCACCATCTGGAATGAAGAGCTTCTACACATCACAAACCATCTCAGAGTTGCTTAGCTAACACATTTGTACATATGATTTGGTTGAGCAGAATTTGCAGGACTATCGCGCAGTTACACCATCCATGGAGAGGCTGAAATCTCCACCAAAGAGTATGCTAGCATTGGGTCCGAGGTCTAACATTTTCATAGTTGAGTATGTCCCAAATAAAAGGTATGTCAAAGTTGGGAGCTTATAAGTTAAATGCAAATATGTCACTATCATCCCTAGGTAATCTGGTGAAAAGACATCTGCCCTCTGAGTCTGACTCCAGAATGACCATCCTCCGCCCAGATTGCTAAAAAAAGAGAGAAATAACCTCACTCTTTCCTCAGAGCCTCAAACAAGTAAAACCGTCTAACCATTCTTATCACGTGGACAATGCTTCAACATAATCCATTACTGTCTCCTGCAGAAAGCTGACACCCCCTCCTAATTGTGGCAATGTTCTGCTTGGTTTCTCCTTTTCACCAGGTGGTTCAAACCCTTCATAATTATTTATAAAATCTTAATACTTGCCACTGAGTGATATTATTGCAGCAAGGATAGTCAAATTAACTAGTAGAAAAACTGATATTTGGGGGGTGTCATGGAGCAGAAGCAACATCAGAAAGGAGTAAAGGCACACTGGCGCTGGTACAACTGAGTCAGTTTTGGCTTTACAAGATCAGGCATAGCGGGTGAACACACACATTTCTCAGTGTCCTGTCACAGGAGTGAAAGTTATTGGTACACTTTGAGGAAAAAAATGAAAACAGAAGACAAAATAAAATATAAGACGATGTTGATAAAAAGTATCTATGGAATCTCAAACTCCATCCATCGCCCACAAAACCACGACAGTGGTCAAAGGGTGACTCCACAACTATCCTGGCCAACCTAATGGAAAAAAAATAGTTAAGTAGGTCTAATATTGCAAAGAGTAGCACAGTGACTCTTATAGTGCAGGACAATAATAACATGGGCTATAACGGACCTTCTTCAGTGTACAAAGTAGACCAATAGGACATAACTGTATAATACTAAGAACATGCAAACTGAAACCCAGAAAGTGAGACACTGAATACCATGTAAAGAATTCCCTCTGAACAACACAGAAAGGCAGACTTTTGCAAGTATAATATTTCATAGACCCACCTACAACACTACTGTAAAATATTGAGGTGTTATGGTGAAAACAGAGAGAACTGTGTCTTGATGATGCCAATGGAGACGATCTATAGTACTGTGTCATTATATGCTTCTTTTTGATTGAGAACTTTGAGATGGATGATTGTAGCTCATCAGGCAGTGGAAATAAGTGGACCAAGAGTGGAGAATGGACAAACAAAGGAAACCAAAATTAACGTGGACTTCAACTTACTTTGAAGGACTAGGAAGCCCCTGTTTCATTAGATGGTTTTGTTGGCAAAATATTATAAGATGTTGACCTTCACATCTGCCCAAGTAACAGATTTGGATCTTCTCATGTGGGCTAATATTTGGACAATGTGCTCATAACGCAAGGGTTTGAAGATTATAGCACTTGCCAAGGATATGTATTTCAACTTGTTTGAAGGTATGCAGAGCACTAGTTCAATTCTCAACTCCCTACAGATGACAAAGATGCGGAGGGGGCTTCTTCTATTTTGGGCGTCTAACAGCTGAGTTCACGATTAAGTTGTTGGACATTTGTGCGTGTTAAATCCACCTGCATACAGAGGTGAAATTAGATGTCTTTCAACCTGCTTACTTTAGATTAAAGTTCAGAAAGGCAGGTTGGATTTCTTCAGTACTTCCTGCTACCTTCCATTTACGACTATATCACATCTGTTTGGATTTAGTGTTTTGTGCAATGTCATGGACTGCTGACAATTTCTTCAGTATCACTGCCAGGCTAGAACTGGGATCCTCTTCATCTTTTAATGGCAGTGTGAAATTGGAGGTTCAGCCTTCAAGTTCTATAAGATTAAACTTTGTTATTTCTCCTTTGGCTCTGTCATTTCAGAAAGGTAATTGGAATTAATATAGGTAATGAAGCAGAAAAGCAGATGGTACCTCACATGTACGAGCCGGTTAGGTTATCATTAAGAGGTGTTCTTAATTGCTTAGGCATAACAAATTAGATAATGAAAAAATGCTACCGGTTGAGCAAGGCAGGTATTGACTGTTGTGGGTAAAGCCAGACGGATAATGCAGGAGACCATTCATGCATCTAATAATGGGTTCACTGCAATCACTGGAAATCTAGGCAGTAACAAAATATATGAGGGGACTAAAGAGACAAGCTACTGAACATTACGGACCCATTTGTAGGATATTACCTAGAGGCTTCTTTCATGTTTTCCTGCAATAGGACCATGGATGTGTACACTACCACAAATAGCCCACGAATTTGCTATCAGATGGGCTATTAATGGAAAATGCCCTACTACCTGCATAGTGAGAATAATTTGATTAATTTTTAGTAGGGAGCAGAATGGTCATGCCTAGCAAGGTGTGATGCGCTGAGGACATAGAAGGGTGTTGCACTGATCAGAAACAGTGATCCATTAATTGCAGCAGTAATATGCCTACCATTTTATATACCTGTTTACATTGCACTGGACCAGGCTTGGTGATTTTCCAGAGCTAGCGTGCTTATCAGTAGTACCCCGCACCTTCAAATGCTTGGTCGATTACTCCATTGATGAGTAAAGCCTTTGTTATGTTGAAGTACAAAGGAGCTCCCAGGAATCGGACACCTGTGGGCTCAAGCTACTCCCCTCCATCCCAATTTTGTAAGTAAGTAGCTGATGAAGTTTTGCTGAAGTTTATTTTACAGTCATCTGATTTCCTAAGGGACTGATATTGTTCTACATTTCACCCCAACAGTAACTTCAGGAGCATAACATTTTCTAGACTCATATAGACTCTTATTTTCTAATACTAAGAAACAAATTTGTTTTCCCTCTCAGGATCTGGTTTAGAAAAAGTACACTGAAAACTCTAAACGGAGGCAAGTAAATGAAGAACATGAATGAGAGATGCTGTCGGAATATCACTTTGAGCCTTTCAATAAAATTATTTATATCAGCTTTTAAAATATATATTGCTGTAAACTAGGTTAAGTTTCAAAATGGAAAACTATTCACATGTAGACAGTATGGGAGTCAATTTCAAAGAAAAAAGCTTGCAACAGATTATCTGCAAATAAGCAACAAAATAAAATGTTAAAAGACACCAGTAGAGTTCTAGCGCAAACTCGAAGGAGGGGTGGAGGGAAGACTCTTTTCACCATCGCTATACTTCCTCGAGCTACCAAGTAAAGGTTCTATACACTGAAATACATTAGACGTTTTGCACATTTGTCAGTAATACCTACTTATGATAATAACAATTCCTACTAGGCACATTCTTATGCTCATTACTTTGTGTGAGTTCATAGAGTTTGGGAACTTTTCTTGTTGTTAGTTTTACTTTCTTCAACTTTGACCTGGTGGTACACGAAGAAATAACTGTCATTGTCACAGTCGGGACATACACAAGACCTATTAAAGAGGACGTGAAGGAGACCAAGCTTTCATCACACATAAAAGACCCATTGAGAGTGTAATGTTTAAGTTTGCAGGCATGCCCACATTTCAATATAATGGTGATTAGCCTTTCTATGGATCATTTAGCTTATATAATATATAAATATTAATAGTGTAGAGAATATCATAGCAGAGTGTGGCAAAATACTGTCATTTCAGAAAGTGTCAATGGTAGAGCTGTGAGCAAAAAAGAGTCCGGAAAGAATTAAGGAAAGTTTTTTAAATGGCTTTTCATGAGACTGAAAGGACATTTCTTTTTGATTACCTTGTTGTTTTTCAACTAGATAACTAACACAATCATTCGAAACAAAGAAGTATTTCCTTGACCTGAAAGATATTTTAAGCTGCATAAATAAACTGCAATTACCCCCAACACCAATTAAAATGATAACATAAAGATGGCCTATGCAATATTCCTCTTTTTCACAATGTTTCATCTCTACTGTATACTGAATTATAATATCTAGAAGAAGATAAGAACATTACCTTCTGTTGAAGCAGCATCAACCATTATTCTTTGCATCAGTACTGGTTCTGTACCAAAGTCAAACACCACAGTTTGCCGAAAAGTTCCAAAAATTTCTGTGTTGAAAGCTATGCAGATTTTATAAATGCAATGATCCATTCCATTTTGAGTACTTTTTTCTCCAATCCATTCTTGGCAACTTTCTGGAACTTCCTGTAACTGACCCGCATCATCTCCAGCAGAAATGGAGACAATACTGAAATGAGGACGATGGGCATCATACAGCAAAGCCACTCGATGGAGTATTCTTGCAGGCTAAGGGGATATCAGAAAATTATAAACAGGCATCAAAATGTACAAATTAACAAACCGCCCAAAAATGCTTAAACAATCATATCTATGATGCAGTAATTAGGGAGACATTAAATGATTTTGGTTCAATAACGTACTACCAATGTAGTTTCAATTTCAGGGTTACACTGTTTTTGTAGCCATTACTAGCATGAAACATGACACTGCATGGTAAAACAATATACACATGATAAATGTTCAGAGGGGCATCATCCCCAAACGCTGCACCTCACTGTAAATGTAGCCCTTATGTTATTTCAGTAACATATTCTAATGGATGAAGAAGCATTCAGTTATTGTGCCTCCAGCATGGAGACACCAACAAAAGAAATAAGTTTGTATTTGTTAATATTTTCAGTGTAAACCCTAATGCAATACAACTGTACTTTTTCCTCCTGAAGTCTCTCTAGGGACAGTTAAGTATACATTAATGTAGTTCATTATTTTTGTTGTACTAATTCAAGGGCAAGTCAAGGGCATGACTGAACTTTTGAAAGTACATATAAGGGCAAGCCAACAAATGAACCCGATAGGCATGATTCTCGTTCACCTTTGTGGACCTACAATCTTTGATCTCTAACACAGCTCATGAAGTGTCTTCCAACACTTCTCCTCCCTACTTTTCTTAAACTTCTAACCTAATTTCACAAGAATCTCCCTGATGCATTTAGTCCCTCAAACACATGCAGTATTTTTTCCCCGTCTCTCAACAAGTCTCTACCACTACTTTTAGAGTCAGTAAGGGATGAAACCCAAAACAATACTAAGTTCTCACACCTCGCTGTTCTTAACTCCAACACATGCTATCCTCACCTGGAGACATACAGTCCAGTGTGGATAAAATGGACAACCTCATTCTGCAAAGCTTATCTAATGCACACATTGCCACTGCATTAGAAATTCTTTAAATTCCCAAGAACGATCTCCAAAAAAACACCAAATAATCCAAAGAAAACTGGTAAAACAAAATAAGAAATACAGACCTCTCCCTTGCAGCCACAACCCAAACACACACACACAGGCACAGTGGCACCTTAAACCATAAAGCCTCAGAACACTTGTCAGACAGATTTGGTAAAGACCACTGCCTATGTAAGTCAACCTTCTCATTTATCAGGCTATACTACATCTCACAAGCTGGTAAAATATACAAGCTCTTTCCTCATAATTTACCTAGCAGATGTAGACAAATCCTCCCTGACACATGGCGTAGCGCTGGATGTCCTAAAAATTCTCTGAATCACTCCAATAATCAAGAAACTGGGACCAGATCCAGAAGACCTGAACATCATTTGAGTAGTAGTAGTAGTAATATCTTATTTTGGCTGCCAGGCTATAAAAAGTTTACATGCATAAAATCTGATAGCAGCAAATATCATACATACAACCTTACTGCACATGCAAAGATACAGACAAAACCGTTTATTAAAAAAAAGGAGGGATCACCTAGCAGTTAGTTATTATTACAGTTCATATTCATGACACTGCTATGTGCGAGATCCGTTTTTATTTTTAAATGAGCATATGTCCTCTAGCGCAAAAAGCAGTCTAAGAGAAATTTCATATAATTAATTATAAAAACATGTACAACAATCTAAACAATCTAAAAAAAATCATAAGCATTTGCTTCGATCAATAGCTGAAAAGAAGCAGACAATAAGTGGCTTGCTGAAGCTTTCTCAGACAATTTAACTATCATGGTTAACAATTGTCTAGGACTTTCTTCTTTTGATTCCAGGCACAGTGCAAGTACAGAGGTACCGCAAAGGTTAGTTATTCACTGGTATCACTCTTTGGAATGGGAGGGTGCGTTAACTCATTTCGAGGTAAGAGCTTCAAGGGTGGAAGCCCACATCTATAAACATTTGGACTGAAATGGGTACATTTTGTCCATGTAGGGCTCGACTTGGTACACACTTGTGGTTCAGAAACTGGCCTGTCAAGCTACTATCAGGATAAGTTATCATTTGAGTAATATCCTCGGAGCGTATGGGTAAGGGTCGGGGGGGGCTCAATTTTTGTATTCAGAATGAGTCGACCTATAAAATTGATTAAGCCCCTTAACTCCACAGCACAGTCATGATCAATAATAAGGATATAGCTTAGTCTCTTGTATTATAGATTTCCAAATTTCAAATTATGAAAAAGAAAGTATAATTTGACTCGTTTTCACTCATATCATTGTGGACCAATTAACTGCTCTTATCCAATAAATCACCCACCTGACTATCCACAATCCAATACAATTCACTAACACAAAGGGAGAACCAGGAGAATCAACCCCTTACACTATTAACAGACAAAAAACTATCACAAAAGGTACAGCATTCAATACGGAATTGGAGAGAATAATCAGTTCAGTTATCTAGTCAATACCCTTGAAAGAGCAGATAAACCAGCCTTATTGGCTGATGAACCTCACCCATGCAATGTTGTATGCTTCATTACTGGCAGTCCTCATTCCAACCTGATGGGATGGTACGATCAGGGCAGGCTTGATCTCAAATATGAGCGAATCCTAATAAAGCTTAAGCTTGGATAGGACTGGGACCCAGATAAAATTGAAACTACCTAAAAGGTATACCTAGAGCAACTCCTTTAATTGGTTAGTTCCCTAGGTACTGATAAAAAACAAAAAAGGGTCTGATAGGATGTAAAGTCCATCCCATCCTTGGATCGCTTCTGCCCGCACTAGTTCTTATAAACAGTTCAGGAGCATTCAACAGGGCTAGTGCAAGATCGCTCAAGAAACATTGATATTGTCATTCAGACACGGTGAACTAGACCGCTGAGCCTTCTCCAGGCGAGGTCGCCCCCACTCCGCTGCTCCTGCCGGCCGCCAACTGAGCCTTGTTCCGAGGCCTCGTTGCTGCCTGCCGCCTGCCTGAGCCTAGCTCCGCCCAGCCCAGCTGCCTGCTGCTTTCTCCCCCCTCCTGCTGCCCCCGCTCCTGCCTACTTCGTTTTTCTTTCTGTCCCCTCTGCTGTTGTCCATCCTCTGTCTCCTTCTCCCTTCCTGCTGCCCTGTGCACCCCTTCCCCCCTCTGCTACCCTCCCCCTTCCGTGGGTCTCCTCCACCGACCCAGCCGCCGCAGAGCCGCCCTGAGAGCCCCTTCCCGCCACTGACCCCTGCCGACTCCGCCCCCCCCCGGCCCATTGGCCGCCCCGCTCCCGCCACCCAGCTGACCCGCCCTCCCGGCTCCTCTCTTATGACGCCCCCAGAGCAACCGCGCAGCGGAAGCGCGCAGCGGGAGCACCGATTGAGCGCCGAAGGTGCGCCAAAGGTAAGCCCATCTGCGCCCGTCCGCGTCTGGATCGCGCCCAGCGCCAGGACCCCTGGCCCCCGCCGACCCCAGCCCACCCGCCGGACGCACGACGCCGCCACCCTCAACGCACTCAACGCCGGCCGAATCCCGGGATGCTACCGAGCCACCCCAAGACGCACCCACGGACCCTTCTGCTGCAACTCCTGCAAGTTCACCTGCATCCGGACCTGCACCACTCCAGCAGGGCCCAAGACCTCGACGAGCAACAGCAGCAGCCACAGCCACCTGAAGTGCATCCTGCTCAACACCCGCTCCATCCACAGACACGCCGTCGAGCTCTGGAACCTGCTCGACACCACAGCCCCAGACGTCGCCTTCCTCACAGAAACCTGGATGAACGCCTCCTCAGCGCCCGACATCGCCATCGCCATCACCATCCCAGACGGCTACAAGATCATCCGGAGGGACCGCGTCAACCAGACAGGAGGAGGCATCGCCATCATCCACAGGAACTCTATCCGCATCACAACCAACACCAACGACACCCTCGCACCCGCCGAGCACCTGCACTTCCAGATCCACATCAACCCCAGGACCACCCTCAGAGGCACCCTCATCTACAGACCCCCGGGACCACGCACACAATTCAGTGAGGACATCGCCGACTTAATCAGCCCGCACGCCCTCCCCTCCGCTGACTACATCCTCCTCGGGGACCTCAACTTCCACCTGGAGAACAACAACGACCGCAACACCACCACCCTACTGGACAACCTCGGACTCAAGCAACTGGTGACCACCCCCACCCACGACGCCGGACACACACTCGACCCAGTCTTCTCATCCAGCAAGGATATCGCCTTCAGCCACGCCACCGGACTCCACTGGACGGACCATAGCTGCGTCCACTTCAGCTTCAAAAGGACCACGATCCACCACCGACAGCAACAGGTTGCACGCAGAAGCTGGAACAAGATCACTGCCGACCAGCTCGCGACCTCCCTGAGCAAGAACCCACCCACCAGCGCAACGAACCCCAGCCAAGCGGCCATCAACCTCACGAAGTGAATCAGCGACTGCGCAGATGACCTCGCCCCTCTGAAGACCCCGCCTAGCAGACCCAGCAGCAAGAAAGCCCCATGGTTCACCGACGAACTCAAGAGCTCCAAGAGGAACTGCAGAGCCCTTGAGAAAGCCTGGCGCAGAGACCCAACTCCGGACAACATGACTGCCCTCAAGCTCGCCACCCGAAAACACCACCAACTGATCCACACCACCAAGAAAACTGCATTCAAGGAACGACTGGACAACAACGCACACAACAGCAAGGAACACTTCAACATCATTAAAGAGCTCTCCAACCCCAACGCCGGAAACAACGACATCACCCCTTCGCAAGACCCCTGCAACTCCCTCACCTCCTACTTCCACAACAAGATCGCGGACATACACAACAGCTTCAGCACCCAACCGACGCACGCCACGACCGAACCACCGCCCCCCCACCACCACCCCACCACCACCACCCTCCGCGCCTGGACCCCGATCAGCATCGAAGACACCGTCCGCACAATGAACTCCATCCACTCCGGATCTCCGACCGACCCTTGCCCTCACCACGTCTTCAAAAAGGCCGACGCTGTCATCGCACCCCACCTGCGGGACATCATCAACACCTCCTTCGACACCGCTACCTTCCCGGAGAGTTGGAAGCACGCCGAACTCAGCGCTCTACTAAAGAAGCCATCAGCCGACCCCACCGACCTCAAGAACTACCGACCCATCTCGCTGCTCCCGTTCCCTGCAAAAGTCATCGAGAAGACCGTCAACAAGCAGCTGGCCGCCTTCCTCGAGACGAACGGATCCCTCGACCTCTCGCAGTCTGGCTTCCGGGCCAACCACAGCACCGAGACCGCCCTGATCGCAGCAACCGATGACATCAGAGCCCTGCTAGACAACGGAGAAACAGCGGCCCTCATCCTCCTAGACCTCTCCGCGGCCTTCGACACTGTCTGCCACCGTACCCTAGTACAGCGCCTCAGCAACGTCGGAGTCCAGGAGAAGGCACTGGAGTGGATCACCTCCTTCCTCGCCGGAAGGACAGAGAGAGTCCGCCTTCCCCCATTCAGATCAGAAGCTACCGAAGTCATCTGCGGCGTTCCTCAGGGCTCCTCGCTCAGCCCAACCATCTTCAACGTCTACATGAGTCCCCTCGCAGCGATCGCACAACCTCAACATCATCTCGTACGCCGACGACACCCAGCTGATCCTCTCCCTCACCAACGACCCCGCCACCGCCAACCTACACGAAGGGATAAAAGAGGTAGCCGAATGGATGAAGGACAGCCGCCTGAAACTGAACTCGGACAAGACGGAAGTCCTCATCCTGGGATCCTCACCCTCCGCCTGGAACAACTCCTGGTGGCCCCTCGCCCTAGGCAGCGCACCCAAACCAACAGACCACGCACGCAACCTGGGCTTCATCCTGGACTCCTCCCTCTCCATGACCAGACAAGTCAACGCCGTCTCCTCGTCGTGCTTCAACATCCTACGCATGCTACGCAAGATCTTCCGATGGATCCCCACCGAGACCAGGAAGAAGGTCACCCAGGCCCTCGTCACCAGCCGACTGGACTACGGCAACTCCCTCTACGCCGGAACCACCGCCAAACTCCAGAAGAGACTCCAGCGGATCCAGAACGCCTCAGCACGACTCATCCTGGACATCCCCCGCCACAACCACATCTCCGGACACCTGAGAGACCTGCACTGGCTCCCGGTCAACAAGAGAATCACCTTCCGTCTCCTCACCCACGCACGCAAAGCCCTGCACAACCAAGGCCCAGGATACCTCAACAGCCGCCTCAACTTCTACGCTCCCAAACGCCAGCTTCGATCGACCGGCCACGCCCTCGCCGCCGTCCCCCCCATCCGAAGAGCCACCACAGGGGGAAGATCCTTCTCCTACCTCGCCGCCAAGACTTGGAACTCCCTCCCGACCCACCTCCGCCTGACCCAGGACCATCTCGCCTTCAGGAAGCAGCTCAAGACCTGGCTGTTCGAACAGTAGCGGACCCCCCCTCCCCTAGCGCCTTGAGACCCTCCGGGTGAGTAGTGCGCTATACAAATGCTTTGATTGATTGATTGACCACAGAGCGCGGTATTGACCAAAGTAGGGCAGGTGACGCCGATGGGCCTGCAGGACGGGAATATGAAAAGAAGCGTCCTGCAGGTCCAGTGCCACCATCCAGTCTTGTGGGTCGAGAGCAGACAAGACCTGAGCCAGAATGAGCATCTTGAACTTCACCTTCCGGAGGAAGCGATTGACGTTACGAAGGTCTAAGTTGGGACGTAGACCCTTGTCTTTCTTTCGAACCAAGAAGTAGTGGTAGTAACAACCACAACCTACTTCTGTCGTCGGAACGCACTTGATGGCCCCCTTGGCCAAAAGGGCCGCAACTTCCTGCTGGAGAAGTGCCAAATGATCCCCCGACATGCGGTGGAACTGCGGTGGCATGGCTGGGGGGGTAGACTTGAAGGGGAGAGGGTAGCCCCTTCGAACAATCTCCAAAACCCACCTGTCTGATGTAATGGTGCGCCAGTGGGGGAGGTGATGATGAATACTGCTCCCTACTGGCGTCTGGTGGGTCTGAAACACCGGGCTAGGAAGGTGTGGAGGCACTGGCAGCGGGGGTGGTGGTGGACTGACCAGCACGCTGGCCCCGTGACCAGCCTCTGCGTGCTCCACGTCCGCGGCTGCGCTGGGACTGTTGCTGAGCAGGCTTGTTCTGAAATGAACGTGTTTGCACGCCTCTTCCGGAGCTTCGAAAGGCGCGATAGTTAGAAGTGTAAGGAGTATGTACGGCCAAAAGGCCTAAGGATTTGTCTGTGGCCTGAGAGTCCTTAAAACGCTCCAGTGTGGAATCCGCCTTATCACCAAAGAGGCAGGTGCCATCGAAGGGCATGTCCATCAAAGTATTCTGGACATCTGCAGAAAAGCTAGTCGTCCTCAACCAGGCATGACGACGCAACGCCTCCTTTGTGGAAATCACCCTACTCAGCGAATCAGCGGTATCAAGACCACAACTTATAGTGAACTTGGCCGCATCTCTCCCCTCCATAAGAGCTCGGGAGAGAACTGTCCGGGCCATTTCCGGACACTGAGGTAGCACCTGCTCAACCGCATCTCATACAGAATGGGAATAGCAGCCCATGAGACAGGCAGTGTTCACAGACCGAAGTCCAGTACTTGCGGGAGAATAAATCTTGCCAAACTGCGCCAATTTCTTGGATTCCTAGTCTGGTGGAGCAGAAGGAAACGCACTCAGGGACGTGGAGGTCTGAACCACCAAACTCTCAGGTGAGGAAGGCAGGGACCCCCGGAGCCAGGCGATGGCGTCGGTCCACACCCTTATCCACAGAAGCCCCTGTGTCGGGCCGGGACAAAGTGCCCAGAAGCACATCAGTAAGTGCCTCATTAAATGGCAACAGCGGTTCTGTAGAAAAAGAGGCCGGCCGAAGCACTTCAGTCAGTAGGTTGGTCAGGACAGCCATTGTAGGGAGCTCGAGGCCAAGAGCCTCGGCCGCCCTACGTAGCACCGTGGAAAAGGAACCACTCTCCTCCATAGTAGCTGAAGGGGAAGGTGAACCAGGTGTTGGAGTGTAATTCGGGCCACCGGCCTCCACCTCCTCATCCCAGTTATGCACGGACTCGCACTGTGCTGCGAGAGGGTCTTTAAACCCTTCCCGGTCCTTTGGCGTCGGAAAAGAAGTTAATGCCGGCATCGGGCGCTGGCGCCGTTGGCAACGGCACCGGTGTCGTCGATGACAGTGGAGGCTGTACGGGGTCCACCGGCAAGAACAGGGAGCCCCAACTGGAGCCATGGGGACCTCTGGGCGTCGACGTCGGGCCCAGAGCCGTCGAGGAACGCGGAACAGTGGGGCCCGCGGGGCCCGTAGGCGATCCGACGGGGCTGCATGGGCTGAAGATACGTGCCAGTTCAGACACGAACTCTTGCAATTTGGCCGGAGTCGCCGATGGACCCGGGAAAGGTTGGTAGGCCAACGGTAACTGTTCAGGCTGTCTGAGCCGCAGGGGCAGATACACCTGCCCCCTCAGCCGTGTCCCGCGACCAGCGAGGGGATGACTAAGAGCGGCGACGCTTCTTCAACTTTTTGTGCTTCACCTTACCTGACTCGGAGTGCAAAGACTTCAAATGATGGTGCTTGCTCTGCAACAGTGCCCTCGATCTCCCACGAGACCGGGACCTGGCACGAAGTGGGGCCAACTCCCAGCCTCCAGCCACTTTTGGGACCGCTCCCGCAAAGTTTTGGTGGCCATGGCCCGGCAGTGGGAACACGGCTCGTTGCCATGGTCACGTCCCAGGCAGAAGAGAAACTCACGGTACAGGTCAGTCAGCGACATCGTGCGCGGACAGGCCTCGCAAAGCTTGAAACCGGGAATCCCTATGTACCAGGAGTAAGTTTACTTACAATTCATATCAAACAAATACTTTAGTCAACAAGTTGACGGGGTACTGCTCTCTCCGGATATGCGCTTGCTGGTGCAGAAAAAGAAAGAAAGAAAAACTGACGTCAGCGCGCGTGGGCGCGTCTAAGTAGCTCCAGTTAAATCATCTCGGCGAATATGACGCCAACGACGCACGTGGAGCCGTACGACGACGCCTATCGACGCGCAGGGGTACTGCTGACAAAATCTTTCCAGATCCAGTCTGACACCTGGGGATATTCTAAGGTAAGGAATCTATCACGAACGTGTCTCTTTCAGATGGGCTAAGCATTCCTGAAGGGGACACATGTAAAGTCTTGCATAACGGACTATTAGTATGCAAGATGCCATTGTCTCCAGTAACTGCATGAACACTCTAGCTGGCAAGGAGTGTTGAGGTTGGAACTTGCAGAGTAGAGACTGCATGTTGTGGATTCCGGCCAGATTGAAATAGGCCAAAGCCTTTTGTGGGTCTATTGTGGCTCCCAGATACACCTGTGTGTTGGATGGTTGTAGATGGAATTTGGACAGATTCACTGCACACAAGATCGTGGAGCAACTGTCCTCGTTTGAGAGTGTGATGGAGACAGCTTTCTTGTGAGTTGGCTTTTATGAGCCAATAGTCCAGATATGAGAAGACGTGAATATGTTGTCTTCGATGATGAGCTGCGACTACTGCTAAACACTTGGTGAAAACTCTGGGTGCAGTAGTTACTCCAAATGGGAGCATCTTGAACTGATAATGTTGTCCTGCTACTACAAACCTTAGGTATTTGCGATGAGCAGGATGTATTGGAATATGGAAATGGCAGTCCTTTAAGTCCAGAGTGGACAGAAGTCGCCTTGTTGGAAGGCAGTGTTGTGTATCGATTTAGATCCCGTATGAATTTCCTGATTCATGCCCTTACATAGGCATAGAAATCCAGTCCTTATTTAGGCATAGTCCATACTACCCAATTACAGGCATGGCTACTTACATACGTTCATCTACGTCACAACGAGTTCCTGGAAAACCAGACTCTTAGGCCTTTAGGACTGTCCCTTGCTTGGAAATTGATTTCTCCAAAAACTCATTTATTATGCAGGAACATCTATTCCATAGGGGTTCAGTCATGACGTTCCTATCCCCGACTTTTACGTCAATACTGGCATTCCTAAACACCTTTAAGGTATAAATATACCTTCACTTGCTATGGCAAGGCATGGTGCGGTTCGGCTACATACTTGCACGACGCGGCTCGCCACAGCAAGTCCCGAAGGAAGTCATCTCCCCAACGGACGCACTGACCAGATGCGGTCATACTCCTTGCCGAGAATCCAGCTCCAATGTTTGACTCCCCTTGCAAAGTGTTAGAGAATCGAGTCCCAGGAAAGAGATACTAACCCATCTCATTCTAAGGTAGGGAGCTGATTAAAACCTAGAGAAACCTTTGGCAATTCTTGGCAAAACTAAACTATATCTAAAACAGCACCTACTTCTTCGCTCGTACTAGACTTAGGTTAGCTACACTGGGGTAGGATTATTTTAGAAGCACCAGTTGAGTATTTTACCCTGTGTTATTTATGTATGTATGTATTTTCATATATCTCATAGCAACAGACCACGCTATTACAGTATTATTTTATATTACTGTTTACACTGTACGCATTATACTTCGCATTCTGTCTTACGATTGTAGCAGTTCATATCTCTTGCATGAGAAAGAAGACTGTTCAATGAACCCTTTTTTATTGAAACCCCCGTCTCTCTATTTCTGTGCAACTCTGTAGAAACTAAGCATGCACGATTGACTGAGTAAAACGGTTATCTATTGTTTCCACGACTCTGAAGATATTGTTCCGACTCAAAGGGAAACACAGTTGTCATGTTTATGCGGTTTTCAGAGACTGATCCCTTTTTGTTAATTAGAGAAAGTTTCTAGTCGGGAAACACAGTGGTCATGTTTATGCGGTTGTCAGAGACTGATCCCTTTTTGTTAATTCGAGAAAGTTTCTAGTGACCTCTGAGTTAGCTGGCACACACAAGTAATTAAGTTTAATGTACTCGATAGAGACATACTGACCTCAGTCCTATGTCAAATCTATTGTGTATAACATTAAATGCGCAGAGCCTATTGGGGATATAGGAACTACACTACAGCAGTCTTATAATCCTCCCATGTACTTGTTGTAGAGTGACCATGTGAAAGTGGTCTGATTGAATGTATAGATTTAGTTCTCGGAGGTCCAGTATGGGCCAGAGAGATTGTCCTTCTTGGGAATTAAGAAGTATAGGGAGTGTACTCTGGCCCTTTGATGTTTTAATGACTGGCTCTATTGCTCCTTTTTTTTTTTAAAAGAAATTGAAACTTTTTTTGAAGGGCGAGATGTTCCTGTGATATTGGATGTGATCTTGGAAGAATGTTTGGGGAAGGGTCTGTAAGTTTTAGGCAGTAACCATATTGGATAATTTATAGAACCCATTTGTCTGAGGTGATGGTGTTCCAGACAGGTAGAAATTGAGCGAGAAGTCCCCCGATAGGAGTGGAATGATCGAAGGATAGAGGAAGGAAGTTACGGTTTGTTATTAGTGGGGAAAGTGCGTGTGGAGTTATCTCTGCCGCTTTTCTTACCATTGTTTCCTCTAAAACCTCCTCTAAAATATCCGCTTGATGAGGGCCCTTGGTTGCTGTCCTTGTAAGAGGAGGAGGGATTTTCTGTGGTAACAGTCTTGGAACCCCCCCTGTAAAAGGAGCTGCAAAAGGAACAGCAAAAGGAACCTCTACTAGCAGGTAATTGTAAAGCCCCCATGGACTTTGCAACCTCAGTGTCTTTTTTCATTTTCTCCAGTGAGGTGTCAACTGCTTTACCAAATAGGTGCTCCTTGTCATAAGGTTAAAAATGGAGGTCTGTACCTCAGGTTTGAAATGTGATATTCTTAACTAGGCGTGTCTGTGTAGCAACACGCTTTTGGTAATGAGTTTTCCTTCTTGTACGAGATCATTTGCCTTAGATTTACTCTCATCAGGCAGATATTGGATATGTTCTTCCAACTCATCATAATGAGCTCTATCATATCTGGCTAGCAAAGCTTAAGCATTGGCAATGCACCAGTGATAAGCCGCCTGAGAAGCTACCCTTTTACCAGAGGCATCAATTAATTTGGACTCTTTATCAGGAGGAGGGGCCTCACCTGTTTGTGAATTTCGTCTTTTACAAGCATTAAAGACCACCAAAGAGTCTAAGGGCAGCTGACCCTTGATGTAAACAGGGTCAGTAGGTGTTGGTTTATATTTTTTCTCAACCCTGGGCGTGATTATTCTTGCCCTGACAGGGCCTTTGAAAACCTCACATGCAAGCTTAAGCATTCCCTTAAGCATTGGTAAGGTGTGTGGTTTTTTCCGAGAGGAGCTTAAGGTTGTGAGAAGTTGGCCTGATATGCAGTGCTCACTATTCTAGTGATCACTATGTATCAGTCCAAACAACCCTTATTGATGATTGGTTGTAAGTCAACCTTATAGACCAGCTATCCTAGTAGCATGGACAAGAGCAGTCTAAGGCTAGACTCTAGAGGGCGTGTTAAGCCAGCTGTTTTACCATCACATTTACCCCTTGAACACCAAGTGAAAGGACACCACACGAGTTGTTATGAAAATAAAGTATATTTATTTATAACACAACAACCCTGGACTCTTTATGAGGACAGGGTGCTAAGCACAATACAAAACTCTTGAAGAAATACTAAAAGTCGCACAATTTACACAAATGCCCGAGGGGCACGAAAAACCATATACTACAAAAGTGGAATGCGAATTACTAGCAGGCAAGTAACTATTCTCAGAGGCTTTGGGATCGCTAGGACTGTACTACTGAACCTTTAGATTACTAGCAGGAGGCCTAGGGGGATCGGGTGCAGAGTGTGCACTCTCACGCGGGATGCGGAACAAAGTCTATGGATGCTAGTAAATGCAAAGTTAGTGTTATCGGACGAATCCGACTAGATAGAGCTGAAACGAAAAAGGATCTGGACACTTAGATAGTTAAGCTATGCTGGAGCACCGAAATGCTCAGGTTACCTAGCCCAGGGCTGCGGCTGCATAGGTCTGAAAAGACGTCGGGAATCCTCGTTGCAGTCTATGGAGCCTGAAAGAAGAAGTTGCTGGCAGGCGACCAGTGAAGAGATTCGGAGGGATCCAAGCCTGGATCGATGAAGAAGGAGACCTGTAAGCAGAGGGGACCAAGTTCTGAATCACTAGCCAGTGATTAGGTGGGCACCAGGATGGCACCGGACGAAGTCACCTCGACCAGGTGAGTGGGCGACGCTGGGCTCTGCAGTCTCTCGGACCAGGAGGCGTTGTCGGCGACCAGGATGGAGGTGCGAGCTGTCCCACGGAGGTATCTGCTGTCGACGTCGCTGGACCCAGGATTGGGGTAACAACTCTTGGCAAATGAAAGCCCACGCGGTGGACTCAAAATGGCGTCTGGACTGGACCAGGAGGGTCCGGGGTGCTCCTCTGTTGGAGGGGAGCAAGGGCCCGTCTGGGGCAACCAGACCAGCAGTGTTGTCGTCGTGGTTCGTCGTCGGGAGGGTCACTAGCCAACGGGAAGTGACCTGGACAACGCGGTGAGCAGCAAAGAGCAGAAGGGCCCCACGCAGATCTCGTGGATGCAAGGGGGCTGAACTTCGGTGCAGAAGCTGCTCAGGGTCGGGGCTTCTCGAACCCCAAAGCACTTACTCGAGGGTCTCTCGGTGGTCGTGCTGGGCAAGCGTTGTGCAGTCTTGAAGATGGCCGGTCCCTCGAGGTCTCGTCACACCCACGAATCTCAGCTGGGCTGATGATGCAGGTAGAGGTCAGAGGTGCCAGGGAAGCCCGTTCTCGTCGAGCTGGGCAGTCTTGATCCGGGGGAGAGACTTACAGCAAACCGCGATGCTTGGATGGTGCCTGCTGCTGCAGGGTGACTACTCCTTAGTCACAAGGGAGAAATCTTGAGAAGAGTCTTGAGTTCCTTTCGTGGAAAGTAGTTTCAGGATTCAAAGATGATCTAGTTTGGAAGGGGGCCTGCTCCTACCTTTATCCTGAGAAAAGGGGCTGGCACGCGACTAAGTCCTGCCCTATGGGTGGGACTAGGAGGGGGGTGGTTACACCCCTCTTTGTCCGGTCTCTCCCCAGCTCAGGGGCTGGTGTGCCCCCAGAACTGGTTTGAGCCGGCCTATGCACAGTGAGCACCGGGGTGCCACTTGCAGTCACCTTCCTCTAAAGCCCTGCCTACCTGGGATACACAAAATCCTGTCTGGGATGGTGCTGGCACCGCCCCTGACAGGAAACCCTTTGTCCAGGCCTCCGTTGCTGGAAGGACTCCCAGCAGCAGGAGGGCAGACTTGTGTCTCGGTGGCAGCATCCATCTTGTGGAGCTGAGGCTTGAGTTAGCTTTAACCGGGGTTACAGCTACATACATGTCGTGTCCCTCTAGAAGGGTGGAATGCTAACCCCGTCGCCAGAATTGGCGAGGGGTTAGTATTCCAATTCGTATGACACCTTACTCGACATGTTTTGATAATGTTATACCAAAGTTAGCATTTGACCGCGAGGTACATAATGCACTTAAGAGTATATGGTATAGTGTTATCATGGAACAGCTATTAGGACTTGGTTCCGCAAGCTGCAAACGGGCTCAGCTCATGCCAGAGCACCATTTCACATTATTCCAAGCACTCTGCCTTCAGGATTGATAAGGCCTGCCATAGGAGTGACTGATAGGAATATATGTGTCCATTTTAGGGTTAGATATAGGTATACTATATCTAAAGCAAAGGGTGATTACACCACCTTGCCCCAGCTGTCAAGCAGCCAGTTATGTCAGTTTTGGATGGCCAGCCAGGGGTGGCATAATACATGCTTCAGCCCCTGGTAGGCCCTGGGTACACCTATGCCCTGGATACCTAAGGTATACTGTACAGGGACTGATAAGGTGGCCCAGTATCCAATCAGATATGTACCTAGGGTACATGGAATCCATTTTAACAGAGAGAGCAGTGGGCCTGGGGTCCTGAATAGCAGGGCCCCAGGTCAACTAAGTCAGAAAATCAGCAAAACACCAGGGGGGGCAACCATAGTCAGGGATCTACCTTCCTACAAAGGTCTCGTATAAGAAGTCCTCCACTAAAGTCTCTTTATGTAATTCTACCACATCATAGTGAGCAGCTCTATTAAGAAGCTCAATATAACCTATATTGTCATCAGGAGGTGATGGCCTAGATGTATACAAATCAGGGTCAGTGCCTTTATGTGGATCAGTATTGTAATCCTCCCATGGCTCAATGCATTGTGGCCTGTTATCCTCATCCCCATCCTCTCATCCTGTGGGTTAGGTAATAGTGGTGGTGGTGAATTAGTGGAAGTAATGAGTAGGTGAGGATTGGTAGATGAAGGAGGTGAAATATAAGGTGGGGATGGGTTTGTACCCATATTCCTTTTCTTTAGAGGTATATGATGCTCACTCTGATGTGCCAATTTCAATTTTTCAGGTAATTTGGTATGAATGTGTCCAGTATCTGGGTTGATAACCAGTTGTTTTTGTTTCAGATCCTGAGGTGGAACATCTGACCGAAACTCTTTTGTTGGAGTCTTTTTCTCTTTAGTTGTAGTTTTCGGCAACAAAAGTTTCGGCTCCAAACTCCTCAGCACCAGAGATTTAGGCTTGGACAAAGATGGAGGATGGACATGCTTGGCTTATGGCGCCGAGGATTTCGGTTCGGTGCCGCTAGGGTGAGACTCGTTCCCGAGCCGGAAGG
Organism: Lissotriton helveticus; assembly: GCF_964261635.1. Taxonomy (NCBI): domain Eukaryota; kingdom Metazoa; phylum Chordata; class Amphibia; order Caudata; family Salamandridae; genus Lissotriton; species Lissotriton helveticus. The sequence continues at coordinate 1,180,076,411 of NC_136068.1, forward strand.
CTTTTCTTTGTGGTTCGGCGCCTGACCCGCGGGCGAGTTGCTCAAAACTTTTTCTTGGTGCCGACCTTGGACCTGCAGGGAGAGGAAGTACCAGAGACTTTTTTATGTTTTGCTTGTTGGGGCAAGGGGGCTTCTGTACTCACTGTAATATGACACAGTGTAATTTGCTCCTCTTCTTCCATGTCTGAGTCGACTTCGGACACAGCGATATGTTCTTCCTCGGCTCCTTGAGCGTGTTCTTGGTCGGCATCTTCTCCGAAGATGTCCGGAACAGAGCCGCCTTGCTGTTCGAGCCAGACGGTCACGGAGCATCTTCTTCGATCGAAACAATTGGCACGCGTTGCAGTCTCTCTCGTTGTGTTCTGGGGACAAACCGAGATTGCACAATTCATGCAGGTCGGTGCGCGGAAACTTGGCACAACACCCGGGACAGAGCTTGAATGGAGTCAGTTCCATTAACTAGTCACAAGCCCGGCGCGGGTAGGTCCAGAGCCCTCCATGAGTTTTCCGATCGAAGATTCTTGGTTTGAAACAATACGCAGAGAATGGGAAACTCGATCGAAAAACAGTGCAGAACCAGGGCACAGTAATTAACATCCGAACCTGATGGTTGAAAAAAACTATCTAACAATGGAGTCGATACCCATGAGCACTATCACTGAAAGGAGGAGTCACCTACCTCGTGACTGTAAAAGACTTCTTCGAACAACAACAAAAAGAGAAAACATCCGGACCGAACAATAGATGGCAGGCTATGCACAGCATGTGAGCACAATGGTTCTCCTCAACTCTTCATTGAAATACTTCCTGCAAGTTCAGCCCATGCTGGAAGCAACAAATGTACTCTACTACAAGCATGCAACAATGAACAGAGCAAAATCTTTAGGATTAACCATCAACAAACACATCAATAGACAGGCCCAATTTAAAATCCTTTATTACAGGGCATGAAGTACATCATTCCACAAGTCTACTTCAAACCAGTTGTACTCCTTCATTTACCATTTAAAGTCCAGGGCTGCATTGTCCAACACACAGATTTTGTCTGGTGTGTATAATCGGTGCGGAGTCCATTAAAAGTAGAGGTTTCACAGCACAGTCCACATGTGCAAATGGGTATGAGGCACTAGCAGGATGCAAGATGCCAGGAGACCAATAAGTCTCAGAAACGTCTGGGTTGGGACACAGGACTGAGCCTGAAATAGCAGAATCATATCCTGAATGTTTCAGACTTGCCAAGCGGTAGGAAAAGCTCTGGTCCAAAATCGCCCCACAAAGGGAATCCTCTGGAAGGCCGAAGGTGGAAATTTGTCTCGTTAAAAAAGAACCTCATGGAAGATACGTCAGTCGTGGACCATGATGATATCGCTGCTGACTGAGAAGGGCCCACCCTCCAACAGCCAGTTGTTGAGGTACAGGAAAGAGTGCAACTCTAACTTGCAAAGATGCTGCGGGATTACCGCCATCATCATCGTGAACAGCCATGAGAAGGGACTAGGAGAGGGGGGTTGAAGCGCTCCATGTATGGCTGTAGAGCAGGACGGTAAACCAGAACTGTTCTTTCCCCACAAAGCAGAGGAAAAGTATGTAGGGCTGCAGCACAGGTACACAAATTCAGCCACCAGGATTTAGGGCTCACAGTCCGGATCTTGTACTTGTCCTTGCAAGAGAATGTGTATGAGAGACGAAAGACCAAAATCACTTGAGCCCACAGTCTTTTTGAGGCACCAAGCATGATGAGAGTAACACTCTTTGCCCATCCAATCCTGAAGTACTCTTTCTATCAACCTTTTGGCTAACTGGACCTCTTTGGTAAGGATGGAAGCATTTTCTGTCAAAGTCTTTGCTAAAATAGGAGGAACTGGAGGAGGGTTTGGAGTGAAGAACTGTGACGAACAAAGAACCTGCAGTCGGGCTGTAAAAGACAATATTCTGCCCCAAACTGCTGCATATGACCCCTGAAAGGAAAACCAGAATGCTTTGGAAGTAGTAGAGGAAGAAGAAGGTAAAAACTAACCATACTGCTGGACGCCGCATCCCTGCCACCACCAGGCCCCTGGGCCCTCAAAAGGGCTGAATGGGTAAGATGACTGTCTTTGGCACTAAGCCTTGCCCTAGGAGTAACATCTGAATTTCCGGATTTGTGGATGAAACTGGTGGGCAAGGGAAAGTAAGTCCAAAAACAGGCCACAGCAAGGCTATCACCAAACTACTCCAAAGCAGAGTATGCTTTGCCTACGAACAGCCGCGAGTTATAAAAGGATGGATGCCTACGGAATGATTGTATTCCCACAGAGACCTACATGGCATGCATCCAGGTATGACAGCAAATCACTATACTAGTGCCCATAGCATGACCCACGGTCTGTGGTGTCCAAACCTGCCTGTAAGAAGTGTTGCAGCATGACCTCCTTAAAGGCCTCTATCAGCTTTAGAGTCAAAGATGACCCAGGAAATTGGAGATTCATTCGCTCAAGCATGAGAAGGGAGGATGGGGGGGGGGGGGGGGGGCCCCAGACTTCTAGCGCGGACTCACGCCTTTCAAGTGCCAAATGCACAATCACTCCCTGGAGCAGGAGAGATGGGAAGAGGACTCACATTTGAATTTCTTCTGTTTGTGTTGTGATGTGTCCCAGGACGTTGTCTTAGACTTACCCAAAGACAGAGCTCTGATGCTGGAAACACAGATGCAAAAAAGAACATTTGACGGACAGAATGTTGAACAATGTCATATATTCACCCCAGTACAGAGCTCTGGGCCTAACTTCATAGTTTTTTTTGCTCCCCGTGCCATTCTAGTTTATACCAAGCCATAGGCAAATCAGTCTTGACCCTACTCCCCATGGGAACAGACCAGCCCGAACTTCCAGGCCAGGTCCTCACTAGACCAGAAATGATCATCCTGGGACTGGTTTCCAGACCACTGGATTCAAGATAGCCTGGCTGATGAGGAGTGACGCCCCGAAACTTGTTCCAGGAATCTTAAATCCGGTCCAGGGAGGACCTGGTCTGGCAGTTCGGGCAGTACTGTTCCAGTGAGGAGCAGTATCAAGAGTGATTTGCATATGGCTGGGTCTAAACTGGTGTGGGGTGGTGAGCAAAAGAACAATGGATTAAACCCAGATCTTTGTGACTGGGGGTGAATGTTTGCATTGGTCCGCATTCCGTCCATCATTTGTTCCTTTTGTCTTCCTAAATGAGAAGGGTATGCCCAGATGTGGAACCGGTGCTCACTGCACTACTGGATTCAAGGTAGCCTGACTGATGAGAGGCACTACCCAAAAACCAGTCCCAGGATGCTCGTTTCACGTGGCTTGGCAGTTCGGGCTGGACTGTTCCCATAAGCATGGTCAAGACAGATATACATATGGCTGGGTCCAAACTGGGGTGGCTTGGTGAGCAAAAGACTGATGAATTAAACCCAGATCTTTGTGACTGGGGTGAATGTTTACATTGATCAGCATTCCGTTCCGCATTTGTTCCTCTTGCTGAAAACACAGAGGCAGCAGAAGTAGAATGGCTCTGAATGAGATCAGTAAAGACAAAGGCTAACACCATCAATTTTCCATGCCAAAAGTAGTGTATCAGTTTATAAGCCTCTTAAAACGACAGTCACAAAGATCTTGGGATATTGAAATTTTGATACCAAAACACGAGGATGTTTCAACCACTAAAAACTCCAAGCTTACCAACAAGAGCAATCTAAAGCTCAAAACAGCAGAATCCTTTGGATAAAACACAAAAGACATGGAGATGATGCCTAAACAAAAAATCCGACTAGATTACCAAAATGAACCATTCTGATCAAAAAACAAATCAAAGCAAGTGTGAATACAATTGATGTAGCCCAAATTGGTCAACATTGAAATCGCTTACCAACTGAGAACAAAAAAGTGAGTTTCTTAGACAAATAGAAAGCTTTGGTGAAACAAGTACTGAAGAAAGAAAGAAAGACAAAGGAGCAAGAGATGCAAATAATTCAAAAGAAGTAGGAGTGGAGTATGAGAATACAATTAGGAAATATATTGTTTTACAACCACCAGATCAGGATTCAGATAGATAATCCTCACATGTCACACAGTGATACAAGGTCAGCAGAAATAAATGGGGCTCAATTGAAGTTTACACAGAAAGAGCCTTGTTTTGTTAGACACAATCAGTCCTTTATAAAAGGAAAGCTATTTGCCAAGTGGAGTTCTGCAGGGCACAAGCACATACAAAACACCTATAATATCTAACTAGAGATGAACACAAATATATGATGTCTTCAAGAGATCCTGCATACAATTGGTCTTGTACAGCTCACTATTCTTTGTCTCCACAGTGAGAAAAATGCAATTAAATAAATCACACCAAAGGTACACCACCAGATAAGGAAAATAAAAGGGGGTAGGAGTGGATAAAAAACATCAGCAGCTACACATGGAGGATTCCACATTCTACTGCTCTCCTTAGCGGATATGAATGCTGATAAATTGGAAGAGGTGGATACATTAATTCAATACCTTACCAAACATATTGGAAGAGAGTAATCACTGTGGTCATAGAAGGGAAAAAACACCTTGAACGCATGCATAGAAAAGGTTCAGGTTTAATGGCTAACCCCAACCATGAATTTAGTAAGGCTTCAATCATTAGAAAACGTACATAGGTGCATGTTTCATGGTTCAATACTGAAAGTCAGGCTCACGTCATAAATGCCCATTTAATGGTGTACATATATTTGGCAAACCACTTGATGAAATGCTGGAGCAAATGAAAATAACGCAACAAAAGCAATTAGTGCTTTGCAAAACAGGGGCACATACAGGCAGAAAAAGGTAGACACACATTTCCATCAAGGTCTTGCTAGAATCAATATATACTTTATTTGGTTTAAAATAGAACCACCATAAAAGTCAGTTACAATAACATCAGACAGCATGCAGCAATATATATAAAGGCAAGACATTAGGAATCATCAACCATGGAGTTCCAAAGTCTGATAGAACAGTTTAAAAAAACATGCAACAGAACAACAGATAAAAGGATTGCTTAATAATTATAAAAACAGTAAGGAGGTCCTGGGTAAAATTTCTTGCCACTAAGATTGGATTCAGAATGTGAGTTCGAAGGTGCTTGTAAATAGGACAGAAGAAAGTAAAGTGCATAATGTCTTGGGAGATGTGGTATCACAGACACATGAAGGGTGGTCCATGTTGCAGGACCATCTCTTAGGAATATCAAGTAAAAAAAATGAACCATGTTTAACCTAAAAACAAATTAACAGATAGAAGTCGGTGTTGGGCATGTCAAACAGGAGACAGGGTCCTATTGACAGAGGACTTCACAAGAGAGTATGACCCAACTGAAGCCATGGTTAGAGCAATGGATTCCATCTCATCATGCAGTTGACTGCGGAAAGCTGCTTTGATCCAACTTTTTTCATGCTCTCAGAGAAGCTAAAGAGGGAGTTTCGCCTAATTTAAACAGACAATCACGAACATAGGTGATCCAGGGTATAGGAGAGACACCATTCAAATGGTCCGTAAGTATTTTCCTGTTTAGTGCTAGTACTGGCTTACTCCAAATAGTCAGCCAAAGTATGAGAAGGTCTCAGTTGAATTGTGTTCACCAGAAACACCAGCCCCAACTTTGTAGACAATAAAAATGGATGATGCTATGGCCATGTAAATCTCTATCATATCCCCCATTGATTTGTGACCTAGTCTGACTGCAAAATCAAAGATGGCAACAAGAACATGTCTTCTTCTCAAACCACAGTAGACCGAGTGAGGGGTGAGTAAAACATGATGCTAAGGTATAAAAAAGTTTTGACTCTGGTAAGTGTGTGACCTTTACAAACACGAGCTCTGCTTTTGTTGTTCCTAGGAACGATCAACATAGTGTGCAATTTGGCGGAGTTGATTCGAAGACCAAGCGAGTCCATGTTGTAGCAGAAAAGGTCCAATAGAATTTGAAGGCCTTGCGCAGTCCCCAAGATTAAAACTGTCATCTGCATATGTGTAAAGTGCTTGGTGCATTGCTCATTCGGATCAAACCTGACAGATGTACTCAGATTGGAGTGCAGTTCATGTTAGAACAGGACAATGTTTTTATCGATCCCCATGTCTAGCATGATGCACAGCTTGTCTCTGTTGACCCTGTAAAAAGCAGAACTTAAGACTGTAAAAGCCAGGTGTATGGCTCCCGATTTTGTCACAGTGAATTCATTGATTTAAAGGTATAGATTAAGGCACTGATCTACAGTGCCCTTTCTAAAGCTAAAACCATATTGGAAATCTAAAAAGTACTCCATGGGCTTTGATCCAAGTAGTTCATTTAGATAGGAGCACTTTACTAATGGGAGAGGTGTGGTGCAGTGGCCAGATTGGCTGACTAGAGCACTGGGCTCAAGGTTTGATCCCCAGCAGCAGCTCAGCTCAGCATCATGTGACTGTGGGCAATAGTTCACTTAATTTCTCTGACGGCCCTCGATGCCTTCAGACCCTTAGGGGTGATTAGTTTGCACTTTACAAATACCTGATTTACCAATGACTTTGACCTCAGAGTCTATCAGAGAAATTGGGCTATAGAATCAAGGATCATCCCTGGAACCTTTTTGGTTCACAGGAACAATGACAGACTTGGACCAAGTACTGGGGAGTTTGTGCTTAAAAACGGAGTTAAAATAAATAGTTACAATAGAGGCCCATAAAGGAATGTTGGATTTGAATAGGATCATCACTCTTGTATTAAGGCCCAGGGTCTTCTGATTAGGCAAGGTTGAAATGGCATTTCTAACTTCTATCCAGTCAAGAGAAGATAAAGGTTGACTGTGAATTAAATGTCAGAGGGAACTCTACTGTGTAGCAGGACAAGGTATTTCATAAATCACCTTTAAATGATTAACCTGTGTAGGCTGTGATAGCCTGCGTCAAGAAGCTACACTGATCAGCAGTAAACAAAGGGCAATTCACGGCCTCCCAGAAAATAGCAATGCAACCAGAAGCACCAGCAGTAGCGAGATCATGCAAGCCTCTAGTTTAAGTGCATATTTTCAACTCTGAAGGGAGGCGTTGCACTGGGTTACAAGAGAGGCAACTTTGCATCTATCTCTAGGCTTTTCTTCAAGGGTTGCACCAAGTGCACCATGAGCCCCAGTACAAGAGCAGTAAAACCATTTAACTTCGTTCAACTCACATGCCCGGAGCGAAAGCACAGCAAAACACAGACAGTCGAGATATGATAAAGGGATCAAGACAGTATACAATAAAAGGGACCAGGATTGATGCCACGCCATCTAAGTCCATGCGCCTGGTCATAAGTGGATTACCGCCTTTTGGCTAGATTCCAGGAGAAATACATATGATGCTTCTATGACAGGGTGGCGATAAGAGGAATGTGGTCACTTCTAATTTTCCATAACACATTATAGTGTGTCAACAGTTGCACCGAGGAGGTGGAAACAATGAAGTAATCTATGATAGTAGAAGCCCCTCACCCTGTAAAAGTAAGTTTGAAAGCACTGTACCATCCTGCCCTGTGCCTTCACACAGTGCAGATAAGTTAAAATGTAGGAACCCATCATCAGATCGACAGTCATGATATCCAAGTCAGTTAAAATCACAGATTAAAACAGCGAAGTAAAAACATTGCCAGATATGGGGCAGCTATCAAGCAAAGATCTAATTTGGCTGGCAGTGAGAAGAAGGCTGTTTGAGTAATAAAAACTTAATGACAAGCAAGCTGTATGAGCTCGAAAATGACAAGCACAGGGATAACACATTGGGGAAGTTAAGGTCTACTTAGTCTATTTTACACTTGAGAACAAGTGAGACTAAGGTCGTGCGATCACCCTGGTCTCTCCCAGACTTAGGGCACTGGGCATGAACAGAAAAACGCGGTGTTTAGCCGTAACAAAAAAATAAAAAGGCTATGACTCGTATCACAGGTCTCTTGTAGATAGATAGTGTTATAGCTGCTTAGAAAAGTGAGCCAGGAGGGGCTGTTTTTTAGATTCGCAACACCAGCAATGCTCCATGAGAGAATGCCCAGCATTGGAGATGCAGACAAAGGAGTGAGTCAATCAATAGTGTACGAGGTGGTCACAGAGTGAAAAGGATTTTAAATAGGCACCTTGAACATACCACCGTGGGATTGGACAGGCTGAAAATGTAAGGAGGCAATGCCTTGTGAAGGGCAAACTGTTCCAAAGGCACTAGCTTATGAGCGAAAATGGTTATAAAGTATTCCAACAATAGTGGGGTATGCAGAGGAAACGCAAGTCTTGGAACTCTCTCCCCTTAAAGATACTGGGCCGGGTCACACTGTTCAAGAGGGTGGCTTTCCTAAGTCTCCTATATGAGGCCCAGAATCACCTACAGGAGATTCCAGAATTATTCTAAGACACTATTAGGCCTGTGTTATACTACTTCCTGTGTTGTAGAAAAATCACCAAGAATCTCATAGGATAAATGTATTCACTATACATATGAGGCAGCCTGGGCATGGCTGATATTCAGCTGTATTACTGGGCCACACAACCGCCTGTTATAAAAGACTGCTTTTTGGAGCAAGAGACGCCCAAAAATGTTTGAAGAACCAGACATGTTTTGACTGCTCGTCAATATTAAGATACCTATATAACTCCCAATTCCTCGACTCTCTGCCTGCACCCACTAAAGTAGTTCTGAATTGTTGGTACAAATCTTGACACTGTGGCAACACATCAAAGCCCTGTTCTGGCACAGGAGGCTACTGGGGAAGGGGCAAAATTAGTGGGGTTTCCACCAGCGGAACCTCGTCGATATTTTCAAACTGACATATGTGTTGGACCGGGCCACCTAAAAATCTTTGAGATATTCTCTGAATAGTATGGGCCCCACAACTCACAATTCTTCGGAAACCTGCAATTACGTCATGCACAAGATCAATATCTGTCTAAGTTTTTATTGCTCCAGGACTTCAAGCTCTTTCAGGTCGAAATAACAATAGAACTATCAAGAAAATTCAGAATCTATTGCTCGCTAACAACCAACATGCCGGACAAGTTTAATTAAACATTGCAGATCAGCTGGAACAGGCTATTGGAAGATGAAGAATGGGCTCAGGCCAAAATGGCACCCCAACAACTTGCCATTCCACCAGTCTGTGTTCCATCCAATTTGAATATTTCAGACAGTATGGACTCCCAGTCTTGTCTACTCACGCTGTGGGGCTGAAAAGAGTGAATGGCTCCATGCACCTCGGAGCTACCGCTAATGTTAAGGTATAGGGTCAAGTGGCTTTGGATTACCAAATGGACCTCCCACTAAAACTGTGTCACCTGGGAATCATGGGTTAGTGGGAAGAATCACAACACTCGCATCCTGCTAGGATTAGACAGCCTCCTGGCTAAAAGGGATAAAGCGTGAAGTCAAGCAGAGCTCCAAGGGCTGCAGGAATGGACCAATACACAATGTTAGAAAAGGCGATATTTCAGGCAAGGGGTTGTCTGACAATCTACGGAAAAATATGGGGCCCCTAATGGGATCACTCAAACCAAGATAGTCAAAAACTGATTTCAAGATGCTCTAGCTTTACATGATACAGCTCCCAATTATTGAGCTCTTAAAGTGTCACTGTGGTACCTTTAACATTTGTCCTATGTACTGCTTTTATTTTGTTGAAAATTTAATACACAATGACAACAACAAATTCCTGGTGTAGTGTGATGATCCCTGCTCAAATTCATAGAAAACATATGTACAACTGGTGCCTTCACACCATGGATAACAGAGAGAAAACAGATGTGGGGGGCATAACTTGGAAAGGATATGCTGATGTGTATGGGAGACTAAGGAATTATACATTATTAAAACAATATTAAAAATATCACAAATGTCCTGTTTAGCATTATCTCCTGGTCAGACAATCAGGGAAAGGGGGGTTTAGCATCCAGCACTAGAAGTCACAGCACGGTTTTAGTATTTTTCCATATACCCCAGTGGTATACCTGCGTCCAAAATAGTCCTGGGTGGTGAACTCTGCTCCATACGCAGAGTTTGCAGATTTTTCTGCACTCTGTGCAGCAGAGTTTTTTTCCCCGCTCACAAACAGTAAGTTCGCGAGCATGAGCTGCCACGCGGGTAGAATTTCTACCAGAACGGCAGGAAAACCAGTGTGAACGGCAGTTCACACTGCACTCTGCCACTTGCGGAACTCCGTAGGGTTTTTTTGTCACTGAGTTCTGCATGCTTTCCAAATTTCTTAAATGCACTGTACTCAGTTTATTAACTGTGGGTACCGCAAACCAACAGAAAATCATTGCGTGTCTGGTGAACCCTACACTAAGGAGACTCAGAGGAACACAGACTGGGGTCAAGCCTTGGCAGGTATATGTTCCTGTGTGAGGGAAACAAAAGATTTACCCTAAGGACCCAACCAATTACCGGCCCATATCTCTCCTTCCTCTGTTGACATGGGTCTCCAAGATCTTTCCTAGCAAACAGCCTATGGCCTTCTTAGAGATCAAAAATCTGCTGGGCATCTCTCAGGAGGGCTTCAGGCCATTCCACAGCACTGAGACTGCTCTTCTTGCAGTATTAGAGAACATTAGGCGAGCACTTGATGGACAACCAGCCATGTTGGTTCCCAGCCATGTTGGTTCCGATTGATCTATCAGCAGCATTCAATATCATCTCGCACTCAAACCTGCTGCAGTGTCTTTAGCAGTATCCAGGGATCAGCCCTTTACAGGTTGGTGGATTTCCTTAAAGACAGGTTTCAAACTGTTTCCATAGGCACATTCCATTCCAGGCCTGTTGCCCTCAACAAAGGAGTTCCTCAGGGCTCTCCCTTGAGCATGAGACGTTTTAATATCTACACAGCCCCCTTAGACAGACTAATTAAATCCTTTAGGTTTGAGACCTTTTCATACGCAGACACCACTCAATTGATCATTTCATTTGGGGAGAGCATCAAGAATGTCAAACAGAAATTCTTTACCTGCATTAAGGAGATCTCCAGTTGGATGTCCCTCAACCATTTTCAACTCAATGGAGAAAAGACAGAAATTCTATTGTTTGGCAAAGCTCAGAGTCTCTGGACAGAGGATTGGTGGCCAGCAGAACTTTGCCCAGAAGAACCACAAGTAACCTAGGCATACTCATAGACTATCAACTTTCAATGCGCGAACAAATATCCTCCAAATGTGGCATCTGTTTTGGCACTATGAGTCTTCGTCAAACAGTCACCCAGGCTTTATTCATAAGCCGCCTAGACTATGGCAATGCCCTGTTCCTCACCTCCAATAAATCCCTTCTGTCTAAACTACAAGTTGTCCAAAACACTGCTGCGTGTATGGTAAACAATTTACCTCCAAGGACCCAGTCTGCCCCACATTTAGAGCCCTACACTGGCTCCCCATTCACAAGAGAGCACGTATAAACTGCTCTGCCTGACCTATAAACCCTTGTTAGGCCCAGGCTCAGAATACCTCCAGAATAGGCTCATCCCTTAAGTCCGTAGCAGGAACCTAAAATCAAGCAACCAATATTTCCTATGCCACCGACAGATTCGCACTGGTAAATATGGAGGCAGAGGCTTTTCCTATCTGGGCCTGCCGAACTGGAACATACATCCTCTGTTCATTTGCATATGTTCAAGTCTGGCTGAATTCAAACAATACCTTAAAACCTGTTTTTTCGAATGCTGCCTCTATTACACCAAATTGCTCATATGCGCAGAAATGTCCCTTCGGGGATAAGTTGTGCGCTATATCAAGATTCAAATAACATACCATACCATACCATGTTTTAGAACAAAAAGCACAAGTTACTTACCTTCGGTAACGATATATCTGGAAGACACAGTAGTTCGTGTTAGATTCCTTACCTTAGAATATCCCCAGGCGTCTGACTGGATCCGGAAAGTTTTGTGTAGCAGTACCCCTGCGCGTCGGTAGGCATCGTCTGCGGCTCCACATCCATCGTCTGCGTCGTTGGCGCCAGGATGACGTCGCCAAAGTACTTAGACGCCGCCCTCGCGCGCTGACGTCAGTTCTTATACACAGCTTTTCTGCGCCAGAAACGCAGAGCCATGATAAAAACCGACACTGGTGCCATGAAACTAGGGCCCTCAAAGGGAAGAACCTCAACCCTAGATATCGGTTCGCAGAACAGGGAGGATGGGTGGGGCGGTAAGGAATCTAACACTAACTACTGTTTCTTACAGATATATTGTTACCAAAGGTAAGTAACTTGTGCATCTGAAAGAAACAGGTTAGTGTTAGATTCCTTACCTTAGAATAGATACCCCAGCAATACCAACCCCGGTGGTGGATCTGTGAACCAATGATCACACCAGAAAGTCTTGGAGAACAGAACGGCCGAAAAAGCCATCTCTCCGGACTTGGCTGTCCAGGCAGTAGTGTCTAGCGAACGTGTGCAACGAGGCCCACGTAGCTGCCTGACAGATTTCCTGCAAGGGGACTCCCTGACCCAGGGCATTAGTATTTATTTTTATTTATTTTATTTATGCGATTTTTAAAGCGCGCAAATACCCCTAGGGGTGTCTCGGCGCTAACTTAACAGAAATCTCATTGTATTAAAAAAGATTTATGTTGAAAACAACCATGTTTTAAGCTTTTTCCTGAAATTGATCAGCGTGGGAGCTGTTTTGATATGAAGGGGTAGAGTATTCCAGAGCTTGGCTGTTGCGATAGTAAAGCATCTGTCTCCCCAGTTGGCTTTTCTTGTCCGCAGAACCTTTAACAGGTGAGCAGAAGAGGAGCGCAAGGTTCTTGAGTGTTCAAGCGGGCTGAATGCTATTTTTAGGTATGTTGGACCTAGATTGTTGATAGCTTTATAGGCAATGCATAAAGCCTTACATTTGGTCCGGTTTCTCACTGGGAGCCAATGCAGCTGTCTAACATACGGGGAGATGGATGCAAACTTGGGAATGTTCAGTAAAGTCCTGGCTGCGGCATTTTGAACCGTCTGCAGTCTGTTGAGGACCTTTTCTTGGGCATTGAGCAAAAGGGCGTTACAGTAATCTGTTCTGGAGAAGACCAGAGTACTGATGAGAGTTTTACCCGCAGAGGAAGGAAGATACGGAATTAGTTTTTTTATCCTCTTTAGGATGTGGAAAGGTGAGGAGACCACTGAGTTGGCATGTTGATGGAAAGTCATTTTGTTGTCAAATATGACTCCCAAATTACGTACCTTAGACACAGGTTGAGGAGGCATTCCCATCTCAGGTGGCCACCATTGGGGGGACCAGGTAGGTTCCAGTTTCCCGAATGTCATCCCCTCTGTCTTATCAGAATTCAATTTGAGACAGTTTGATAACATCGAGGAACTTATTGCCCTCATTCCCTCTTGGAAGTTGGCGGCGACCGTTATACCATCATTATATACAGATAACACCAGTTGAGTGTCGTCCGCGTAGGTTGTAAGGGCTATTCCATAGGATTTTATGACCCTCGCTAGGTCCGACACATATATGTTGAAAAGTGTCGGACTCAGCGAGGAGCCCTGAGGTACTCAACAAGGGAGAGAGAAAGTCTGGGGTGCCGCTCACTGTGGGTTGCTGCCGGGGTGAAGGACTTGGGATCTTTGCGCATTGCAAGCGCTTTCTGACTCGGACCCTGTGGGCTGTCTTGAGAAGAAAAGGAGACGAAGTGTACCACACGCCGAGGGACTGCGAGGACCAGCAGGCTCGGCGAGTCACAGCTGCTGCCTCTTCCCTCGGCGTTCCCGCCCCCCCTCTTCCAGAGTTTTAATCTCGTGCATACTTCCGCGACGCGGGACGCGCGCGGGACATAGCCGGGGCGAAGCCCGGGCAAAGGGCGGGCCCTCTGTGGCCCTCAGAGGCACGAGGTGGCCGGGACGGGCCAGCTCTCTTGGCTTCACATCTAAAGAAGGTATAGTACTGCATACCATTCACAAGACTATCCATGGACTTCCTGGCTTCTCCTTCACTGTCACTAATTTTGAACAGACCTTACTTTTAGTGTTACATAAGGGGGCATACCAACCTTCTATACTATAGCCAGAGAATGGAAACGCTTATTCTGAGCTACGCATCTCCCACCTCTATCTGCGAAACAAATCATGATGATCATCGCCAAATGCTATCCCCGTCACATACCCCCGTTTGTTTGCCAAACTTGTCCTACTGGGAGGAATTAAATGCACTGTGCGGGACTAAGTTTATTCCAGTAATATCCCCCTCCCCCGTGAAAGGACTTAGCATCAACACTCCCCCTGACAGACCTGGTGAACTTTCCCTACCACCTATTGAGGATAACATCCAGGCTACTGCTCTGTTGCCGGGCCAAAGCGTGAAAAGGAAATACGAAGGGGCAAGTGAATACGAACTCCAACCCAAAATACAAAAACGCTGTATCGATCCCCCATCGCCTGTTATAAACTCCATCACACCCAGGGGGGTTGGTGAATGTTTGGATGATAAAGTAACATCACCTCTATTGCAACTACTGCCCCAGCTCGAACTGTTGTTAAATTCTGTAATAGCACCCTTGCTAGAACGAATCACCGCTTTACGGGATAGGCTGACAAGTATAGAGTCTGCTATTAAAGCCAACTCTTCACATGTTATAAACATGGCAACACCCAATTGCTCCATTCCACTAACTACACCTGAAGTGCTTACGTTAATTGACACAACAAAAATTATCTCAGCTCCCAGCATGTTACCTCCAATTGCTATTAAAACCACGCATAAACCTTTGTTTAACACAAAAAATGTCCCGATTGAAAGACAGCCTCCTAAGAGTCAACCCCCACTGGTTACTAAAATTGCCCCCAAACCTTTGTTAACAAATTACTCCGCTATTAGAGCAGAGCCAAACAGAACAGCACGTATAGACCTACCCCCGGAAGCCGCCCCCTTTGTGCTTGTTCTTTCAGGAGTACCAGTTCCCGCTCACAGGAAATCCGAGAGTTATCAGGACCTATTATATAAGGTCATTTTCTGGTTAGCTAAAAATAGACCCCTGCTACCCAATATGGATGGTGGTATCCTGAGTGTTAGAAGGGTGGGCTGGTTAGGGTCTCTACCAAAGGACATTCCTGGGGACCTAATCCTTGTTAAATTTAGGAACAGAAACATCGTCCCCTACTTACGATCCTGCCAGCCACACGAAGGTGATGGCCCCATCTCCATTTGGGATTTATATGATTTTTATCCGTGCACCCCATACTTTCCTTTACTAAGATCTAAAGTGGCACACAATTATCTGCCTGAAAGGGGTGGTATTAGCTCACCAGCTGTTCATAGATATGACTCATTTTATAAACACTGTAATGCTTGAATAGCTGTTATTAAGGGTCAAGTTTACGTTTTTACTTAACCAGTATTGTGGTTTCTATGTAGTACGTTCTTAAGCAAGGAAAAGGCTCCTATAGAGTGGGCTTATGTCTTCTTCAACTTATATTATATGTAATTATGTAGAGCCAATAGCTGAGTGTCAAACTTGTAAACTTGTTAACTTATTTTTTTTGGGAAGTATTCCTGAATTGACTCTTTATATTTGTAATAACATTGACATAAACGTCTTTCTATGTTATTTAACTGTTTTTTTTAAACCAGACCTTTGGAGGAAAATCTTAATTGTTTGTATAAACCTGTACATATTGGTTGTGTGTTTTGAGTATGTATTTTATATGCATGTCTTTTATGAAGAAAAACTTCGAAATAAAGACGTTAAAAACTGAAACTGAAAGTCTGGGAGGTGTAGTTTCCCATCTTCACTGTCTGAGGACGGTTGGCCAAAAATGAGGCGAGAAGTTCTTTGGCTTGTTTTTTTATTCCCATGGCTGAGACACGGTCGATCAAGGTGATATGATCGACCGTGTCAAAAGCTGCTGAGAGGTCCAAGAGTATTAGTACCGCAGCTCCTCCCTTGCCCATTGTAATTCTTATCTCATCGGCTGCCTTTAAAAGCGCTGTCTCTGTACCATGACCCTGTCTAAACCCGAATTGGGTGTCATCAAGTAAATTATTTTCATTTATGAATTTGGAGATTTGTGAATTCATAATTTTTTCGAAAATTTTAGCAGGGAAAGGGAGACAAGCAATTGGTCTGTAGCTGGCAGGAAGGGAAGGATCTAAAGTGGGCTTTTTTACAAAGTGGTTTAATTATGGCCTCCTTCCAAACAGATGGATAAATGCCAGATGAGAACATTGCATTGCAGATGGTAGTTAGAGCAGGGGAGATGGCTTCCGGGATAAGATTAAGGACAGCGGCAGGGCAAGGGTCAGCTGGTGACCCCGATTTGGTCCGGGCGTAGCTGCCGTGGCCCGAGTAGAATGGGCATGCAGCGCCACAGGAGGCTCCTTTTTAGCCAGTTAATAACAGGCCTTTATGCACAAAACGACCCATCGTGAAATGGTTAGTTTGGGCACCGCCCTTCTCTTCTTAGCGCCCACGTAACCAACAAAGAGCTAGTCGTCCACCCGGAACTGGCGTGTGCGGTCCAGATAGAATGAGAGCGCACGTTTTGGGTCCAGACGGTGTAGCCCCTCTTCCTCTTTCGAGGGATGCGGAGGCGGAAAGAAGGTGAATAAGGTGATGGACTGCCCGATGTGGAAGGCTGGGACTACTTTGGGCAGGAAAGAGGGACGTGTTCTCAAGACAACTTTGTCTGGATGGACAGAGAGGAAAGGAGGTTTAGAGGAAAGAGCCTGGAGCTCACTCACTCTCCTGGCAGAGGTGATGGCAACCAGGAATGCAGTCTTAAGAGCTAGAAGATGAAGAGGGCAATTGTGAAGTGGCTCGAAAGGGGCGCACATCAAATAAGTCAGAACAAGGTTCAAGTCCCACTGAGGCATCACGAAAGGAACAGGAGGAAACATGTGAGTGACAGGGGACTTGAAAAGAGAAGGCTGATCAGGAAGCCTCAAGAAGGCTGAAACGGCAGAGAGGTAGCCTTTGATAGTGCCCAGAGCAGAGCCCTGCTAGGCAAGAGAAAGAAGGAAGAGGAGAACCTCAGAAAGGGGGGCAGAGTGGATCCACAGCCTTTGCTGTGCACCATGCCACAAATCTGTTCCACCTGCAGGCATATACCGACTTCGTGGAGGGACGCCTGGCTGCCAGAATCACATTACAAACTTCAGGAGGCAAGTCAAATGGCCTCAACTGTCGCCGCTCAATCTCCATGCATGAAGGTGGAGACTGGACAGGTTCAGGTGGAGGACCGTCCCCTGCTGCTGCGACAGAAGGGCCTCCTGAAGAGGCAGACATATCGGGCAGGGGGGTGGGGGCAGGGAGGAGGGGGAATCGACTGACATGCTGAGTAGCTCGGGATACCAGTATCTTCGTGCCCAGTCCGGAGCCACAAGGATGACTTGGGCCCGGTCGCACCTGATCTTCTTCAGCACTCTGGGCAGAACTCTGGGCAGAAGTGGTATAGGCGGAAAGGCGTACAACAGACCGCATCTCCACTCACGACAAAAAGCATCTCCAAGCGAGTGCCGCCTTGGAAATTCCAACGCGCAGAACTGATGACATTGCGCGTTCTCTTCTGTGGGGAATAGATCTAACGAAGGCTCTCCCCACTGCTGAAAGAGACCTTGCGCCACATCCGAGTTCAGACTCCACTCGTGATCCAACATGCACCGAAGGCTGAGTTTGTCCGCCCTGGCAGGGAACCTGCCAGGTGTTGAACCACCAAGGAGACGCCCTGGTGTTCCAGCCATTGCCAGAGGCGCAGAGCCTCCTGGCAAAGGGTCCACGACCCCATCCCACCCTGTTTGTTGCAGTACCACATGGCGGTGGTGTGGTCCGTGAACACCTGCACTACACATCCCCGGACAGAGAGAAGGAAGGCTTTCAGTGCAAGCCGGATCGCCCGCAGCTCCAGAAGGTTGATGTGGAGCCGGGACTCCGCAGGAGACCAGAGTCCTCTGATCTCCGCCTCTCCCATGTGGCCCCCGCCCCCAACCCATCAGGGACGCATCCGTCACAACTACGTGCTCTGGTTGGGGTAGGGAGAGGGATCTGCCGCTGACCCAATCGCGGTCCGTGAGCCACCACTGCAACTGTCTCGCAGTGCCCTCCGAGATCAGGACGTGGTCGGACAGGTTGCCCTGATGCTGGGGCCACTGAAACTTCAGGTCACACTGCAGAGCCCGCATCCGCCACCTAGCGTGATGCACCAGAAGGATGCAGGAGGCCATCAGCCCCAGAAGCCGCAGCGTCAACCTGACCGAGACTCGGGATAAAGGCTGAAAGATCGGAATCAGAGCCTGAATATCCCGAACCCGGTGTTCGGGGGGATAAACCTGAAACTGTGCCGAATCCAGAACCGCTACGATAAAGAGGAGCTTCTGAGAGGGACTCAGATGTGACTTCGGCACATTGATGGAGAACCCCAGCAGGAGGTCGGCCGTAGTCTGGAGATGGCGGACGACTGTCTGAGGCGAGCCCGCCTTCAACAACGAGTCTTCGAATAGGGGAAGACTGACACCCCTAATCTGCGCAGATGAGCTGCGACCACCGCCATCACTTTCATGAACACCCGAGGGGGGCTGGTAAGGCCGAAGGGGAGCACGGTAAACTGAAAGTGCTCCTGGCCTACCGTGATCCGCAGGTAACGCTGGTGGGCCGGCAGGACGGGGATGTGAAAATATGCAAGTCCAACACTACCATCCAGTCTCTGGGGTCTAGGGCAGCTAAGACCGGAGCCAAAGTCAGCATCTTGAACTTCTCCTTCCGGAGGAAGCGGTTGACGTTCCGCAGGTCCAAGATAGGGCGCAGGCCCCCTTTGCCCTTCTTGGGAACCAGGAAGTAGTGGAAATAACAACCACACCCTACTTCTGGCCCAGGAACGCGCTCAATGACCCCCTTGGCCAAGAGGGCCGAAACTTCCTCTTGCAGAAGTTGCAAGTGATCCCCCGACACGCGGTGGTACTGCGGTGGCATGGCTGGAGGGGTCGCCTCGAAGGGGAGGGAGTAGCCCCTTCTGACGATTTGCAGCACCCACCTGTCCGATGTGATGGTGCGCCAGTGGAGGAGGTGATGGCGAACCCTGCCCCCCACTGGCGTCAAATGTTTGTTTATGTTTAGGTGATTTGTATTGCGCGCAAATACCATGAGGTGTCTCTGCGCATGGGATTGTTAATCGGACAGACAAACGCTGAAGGGAAGTCATTGATTAAAAAGCCAAGTTTTCTAATGTTTTCGAAAGATAGCGAGGGTGGGACTGGATTTAATGGACAGAGGAATGGTGTTCCAGAGCCTAGGAGTAGCCACTAGGAAACGATTATCTCCCCAAGAAGAGGTTCTGGTGCGTGGGACTGGTAAGAGACAGGTAAAAGATGAGCGGAGGCATCTGTTGGGGGTATAAATCAAAAAAGCATTCCTCAAGAACTGTGGTCCTGAGTTGTGAATGGCTTTGTAGGCAATACAGAGTGCTTTGAATTTAATCCGTCTTCTAACTCGCAGCCAATGAAGTTGACGTATGGCCGCTGTGATGGAGTTATATTTGGGGATGGCGAGTAGGACTCTGGCTGCCACGTTTTGGATAGATTGAAGTTTATTTAAGACCTGTTCGTGCACATTAAGAAAAAGGGCGTTGCATTAATCCAATTTGGAAAAAATGAGGGTGGTTATGAGGGTTTTTCCAGCAGATAGGTATGGGAGTAGCTTCTTGATTTTCCTTAGCATATGAAAGGAGGAAGAAACCACTGTGTTCACGTGATGATGGAATAGCAGTTTGTCGTCAAACATGACCCCGAGGTTTCTGACCTTGGCAACAGGTTCTGGGTGGGGGCCAATTTCGCTTGGCCACCAGGTGGAAGACCATCCAGGGGAAAGGTTGCCAAAGGTCATGACCTCAGTTTTGTCGGAGTTTAATTTTAAGCAGTTACTCGACATCCAGGAGCTTATGGCCAGCATACCCTCCTGGAATCTAGAAGCCACCGGTGCCCCATCCTTATGCACGGCCAACACCAACTGGGTATCATCTGCATAGGTGGTTAAGCTCAGCCCATGTGCTTTAATGACCCTCGCCAAGTTCGACACATATTTGTTAAATAGTGTCGGACTCAGCGATGATCCCTGGGGCACCCCGCACGGAAGAGTGAAAATGGGCAAGTAAAAAGCACCCAGTTTCACAGACTGGGTGCGGTTAGCCAGGAAGGAAGCAATAAGGTCCGTAGCTAAGTAGTGCGGTTAGCCAGGACTGGGTGCGGTTAACCAGGAAGGAAGCAATAAGGTCCTTAGCTAAGTAGTTAATCCCCAAGGTTGAGACACGGTCGATCAGAGTGGAATGGTCGACCGTGTCAAAGGCGGCGGATAGATCTTAAAGTATGAGGACCGCCGCCCCTCCTTGATCCCGAATTGGCCTGATCTCGTCAGACGCTTTTATCAGTGCGGTTTCTGTACCGTGTCCCTGCCTAAACCCAAATTGGGTGTCGTCTAAGAGTTGATATTGATTGATGTATTCAGAGAGCTGATGATTCATGAGAGTTTCAAATATCTTGGCCGGAAAGGGGAGGCAGGCTATGGGTCTGTAATTGGCTGATTCGGAGTGATCAAGGGATGGTTTCTTTAGCAGAGGTTTAATTACTGCTTTTTTCCATATTTCCGGATAGACACCTGTAGGAAACATGGAGTTACAGATGTCAGTGAGTGGAGGGGTAATAACCTCAGGAAGAAGTTTGAGTATGGAAGGTGGACACGGGTCTAGGGGAGAGCCTGACCTAATGGAAACCACAAGTTTGCTGATCAGTTCAGCGGGGACTGAGTGAAAGTGTAAAAAAATAGGTCTGGCGGATATAGGCAGGGGATTGGGGTCATAACCTTCAGGGTCAGATAGAGAGGAAAAAGCTGAGTATATATTGGTGACCTTGGTGGAAAAGAATTCAGCTAGGGAGTTACAAAAATCTCGCGATGCCTCGATAGAAGGACCTGATGGGGGATTGGAAAAGGTATCGACTACCTGGAACAGCTTCTTAGTAGAGTTTTGGGCAGATTCAATTTGGGAAAGGAAAAATGAGCTCTTATGAGTAACAATGGAACGTTTAATATAGCTAATGAATCTTTGTACGTTTGTTAATCCCGGAGACTGTAGTTTTTACGCCAGCGTCTCTCAAGATTCCTGCAGTGCTGTCTCTGGAGTCGGAGGTCCTCTGTAAACCATCGCGCAGACGGAGTGGTTCGATTGGGGAGATGGATTTAGTAGGAGCTACCGAATTAAGAGCGTCCTGAAGCCAATCCTGGATACTAGGCTGGGATTAGAGGAAGCCTCATAAAGGGAAGTAGTGAGGGTATGGTTAAGTAGGGGAATGTCTACGTTTTTCCAGTCTCGAGTAGTTTGAGAAACATGAGCTTTAGACTGTGGCGGATTGGGATTATGGGCCTTCATAATGAAAATAACTGCGGCGTGGTCGGACTATGGGGAACGATATACCAGTGTGCCTTTGAAGACTTGATTGTTGTTGAGTGCAATGGAGTAGACGAAGGCCTCACAGTCCGAACGGTGAATAGGTTCTATTTTTGTGGGATATAGGGCTTTATGAATGATAGCGAGCCCGCCACCCTTGCCTGTGGGCCTGAAAGCTCGGACTAGGAAGGCTTTGAGGCAGATGCTGGTGGGTTGGATGTGGACTGGCCTCGCCGTTGTCCCCTGGCACCGCCACGGCGGTTACCACGTCTGCCCCCGTGCTGGATGGTAGTCTACAGCCCGTGGCTGGCAGGACGTGAGGGGGCGCCCCTTCCTTGGCCACGAAAGGCAGAAGTTTTCTGGCGCTGGCCCGACAGGCCCAAGGACTTGGCCGTAGCCCTGGAGTCCTTGAAACGCTCAAGCGTACTGTCTGCCTTGCCGCCAAAGAGGCGGCTGCCATCGAACGGCATGTCCATGAGCGTATTCTGGACATCAGCCAAGAAGGTGGCGGACCTCAGCCAGGCGTGGCGGCGAACCGCCACCGTCGTGGAAATCGCCCTGCCTAGCGAGTCCGTGGTATCCAGCACACATCGAATAGAGTACCGTGCTGCATCTCGCCCTTCCGCAAGGGCTTGAGCGAGCTTCACCCGGGCCTCCTCCGGGCAGTCCGATAGCACGGCTGCAACCGTGTACCACAGAGTGTGGGTGTAGCAGCCCAAAAGGCAAGTGGTGTTGACCGACCGCAACCACAAACTAAGTGAGGAGACCAGCTTCTTACCAAACTGCTCATACCTTTTGGATTCCCGATCTGGAGGCGCAGTCGGGAATGCGGACTGGGAATTAGAGGCCAGGATAACCAGTCTCTCGGGAGTGGGGTGGGTGGACAGGAAGTTAGGGTTGCCCGGAGCCGGGTGGTGGCGCCTGGCGACGTTCCTATCTACAGGAGGGCCTGTAGCGGGCCTGGACCAGGTGTCCAACAGGACGTCAGTAAGGGCCTCACTAAACCGGAGTAGAGGCTCCGAGTAGCTTGCCTGCGGTTTAAGGACCTCAGTGAGGATGTTAGTTCCAACTGTCGTGACGGGGAGCTCAAGAGCCAAGGCCTTGGCCGCCCTCGTCAGCACCACACTGTAAGCAGCCCCCTCCTCCGTAGCCACGGGAGGTGGGGAGACAAAGACAGTGTCGGGCGAAGTGTCCAGACCACTCGCTTCTCCTAGGTCATCTGCCCAGTCCTCATACGACTGGCACTCCCGTGCCAGAGGGTCCTCAGACCCCTCCGAGTCTCCCTCGCCCTCCATCTCCTGAAAGTCAGGTTCAAAGGATGGGGCCAGATCATAGAAGAATTGCTCTTCTGCCGGCAACTAATGCGGCGTCGAGCGACGCCAGTCCGACGCCGGATGCGGACCGAGGGAGGGACCGGGGACGTCGTCCGGGGCGACACCCTGGGGGTCGGCGCCGGCGGGGTCGTAAGGTCGACCAGTGGCGACCCGGATCCGGACCCGGGCCAAAGCACCCGACGGCACCGGGGCTGAAGCACCCGGCCCGCTTGGGCTCCCAGATGGGGCCGCTTGGGCCCCCCAAAGGCACCCCTGCAGGACCCGACAGAGGAGAGAGCGACCTCATGGCCATGATGAAGGCATCGATCTCCTCCGGCGTCATGTTCAGCCCAGGGACCGGCGGGTATGGAGCTGGCTGTGGGCGGTGTCGCCCGAACCCCCGGCCGCATCGCGCGAGCGTCAGGGGGAGTCGGAAGAGCGATGTCTCTTCGACTTCTTGTGCCTCTTACCTGAGGACTTAGAGCCCGATGAATGGTGACGACTCGCCGAGCTTCGACGACTGTGGCTCCGCGACCGATCCCTCGACCCTCTTCTGGACCAGGACCGTGAATGTCGCGGGCCGACTGCCGGAGCTCGAGGCACTTGCGGGACCGCTCCCGCCTAGCTTTCGACGTCAAGGCCCGGCAGTCGGGGCACAACTTGTCGTCGTGGTCGGCCGCAAGGCAAAAGAGGCACCGACGGTGGGGGTCGGTAACCGACATCAGTCGGCTACAATCGGCACAGGGCTTGAACCCGGGCATCCCTATCGGAGTTGTAAAGACATGAAAAATGATCAAAAGAGATCGAAAAATTTTAGTCAAAAAGTGACTAAGAAGTACTGCTTCTTCTGGATCAGCGCGCAAGGGCAGCGTCTAAGTACTCCGGCGACATCATCCCGGTGCCAACGACGACGGACGTGGAGCCGAGGACGACTACTACCGACGCGCAGGGGTACTGCGATGCAAAACTTTCCGGATCCAGTCTGACGCCTGGAGATATTCTAAGTTAAGGAATCTAACACTAACCTGTTTCTTTCAGATACTAAACATCCGACAAACTTCATGCTCAGAGTGTTCTACTGGCAAGGAGGAGCTGATACCCAGCAATAACATAAGAGCGTTCTACCAGCCAGCAAGTGCAAGATCTGTGTTTGCACCAAATAATTCCATGTACCATACAGAGCTAGAAAATATATAGCTTTTATATGTTCCATATACCCATGAGTCTGTTAGTTGTCATTAAATGTAATTCTGCCATAATTTAGTGGTATGTGTTAACATTACATTAATGATTATACCAACAAACTCACATTTGGTGTTGCTGGATTCCAGACATTTAGGAAAATGTTTCCTTTGTTAGCAGTCTGGGGTGATGTTCGTCCATTTGTAAAGTTTCACAAAAAAGACACTGCCAATGAGGAGGTTAGGCACATGGGGAAGTATGACATGGCAAGGAGTTATGGGGAGGGGGAACGCCCTAGTGCTGCATTAGCAGCATTCCTATGCCCAAATAGAGGGCATACAACAATAAAAAGATTACTGGATGTAGAGGGCAAGGCATTTTCGGGAACAGAACAGATAGCAGACAGGTTTTAATGATATTACACTAATCTATATAACACTTGCATTACATACGACTAGGCCGCTACAACGGACTATTTAAAACGCATACAGATGCCATGGCTTGCTACGGAACACTGAACATTTAATAGCCCCATTGGACCCCTTTGAAATAAGAGTCACATTGCCACAAATGCCGACAGGGAAAGCACTGGCAATCAATGGATTAATGGTGTTTAGCGCCCATATTGCCGGTAGCGATTAGTGCTAAACAAGCAGGATTCGTCCCGGGCAGAACATTAACGTACAATATGCACACGGTGTTTGGCACCATGCAATATATTGACCCGAAGATGAAGGCGGCGGTATTCCTCTAAGCCGAAAAGGCCTTCAATTCGGTGGAATGGGGTTTCCTTAGGGCCGCTCTACTTAGAATTGGAGTAGGGGACATTTACCTTAAACTTATAAAGGTCCTGTACAATAAGCCAACTGCAAGGATAAGAGTGGGGGACATAACCACAGGCCCCATTATAATCATGAGAGGCCCCAGGCAGCGATACCCTCTTTCACCACTTCTTAAGCCATAGTAGCTGAACAGTTAGCTTGCGCTTGAGGAGAATATCATGGTCATAGAGGAATACGGTACTCTGACTACAGACTAATAAAATCAGCATATGCAGATGATATGCTATTATATATTCGAGACCCAGAACCTTTCGCCAGTGTTACAAGCAGTAGTCCGGTTTGGGGGATCTTCCAGCCTTCAAATTAATTGGGATAAGTCCATTGTATTCCCACTCTCCCCCAGTATAACACAGATAACATTGTCGTTGCCTTCACGCTGGTTAGAAGAACCTGCCAGATATCTTGGCATTCAAATACACACAGGCCCGCTCAGGGAAAAACCATGGTAAAGCAATCCAGAGATTAGAGGAAGATATTGAAAGATTGATTAAGCTACCCTTGTCCATGATGGGGCGCATTGCATTTATCAAGATGGTTGTGTTCCCCAGAAACCTGTTCCTGAACATCCCAATTATGCGGTCACGTGTGGTTTTTGCCAAATTAAGATCTATGTTGCTACGATTGGTCTGGGCGAGGGAAATAACCCAGGGTACAGTGAAAGATGCTGGTGCTGCCCTATGACATGTGAGGCCTCAACACCCCTGACTTGGAGTTGTACTACAGAGCTGCACAGGGAGTTCCTGCGCTAGATAAACATATGACACCACATGTTCACATTAAAAAAGATGCAGCCTCCCCAAACACACTCCCCAGAATACTATTCAGCAACTCCGCAAGAGCCATGGGGTCCTAGATTCACTAAATTGGACGAAACATGCCTGGAAACGAATACTGAAATACTATGCAGGTTTCTTGTTGTACTCTCCATATATGAAAGTTGACTGGTGCATGTGGTTGCGGATAAGTCAGGAAAGAGGGGTGGTAAAGGCTCTACTAATGCTAGGCATCACAAAAATAGGAGACCTTTTCAAAAACAGAGTGGCGAGGGAATGGGACTCCTTTCAGGAAGTTGCAGCACTAACCAAACCTATAACACTATTTCAATAGTTTAGTGTGAGGCACGCATTAAGGGAAATACTAGGAGAAGAATGCAGGAGCCGCTGAACATCACTGCATTAACAGCCTTAATACAATCGGAATCTCCCTCAAATCTAATAAGGAAAATATATACATTAGTGAAGGAGACACGCAGACGCACTATTACTAAAGTGCAATTAGAGTGGCAGAGAGATCTAGATAGAATAATATTTGACAAAATTTGGCAATATTGCTGCTCCCGGACCTGGTCAGTATCGCTGAATGGCAGACATAGGTTGATTCATTTTAAATACATAAACAGAACATATTACACTCCGGAGAGCCTTATTATGTACGGGCTCAGAGATACAAAGGAATGTGCACTTTGTCATGCAGACACAGCAGATTTTATGCATCTGGCATGGTACTGTCCGGATATTGCTAGATTTTGTGGTAAGGTCTTCTGCGAGCTGAGTTCCATAGCAGGCATTACACTTGAAATGGACCAGTTGTTTGTGCTACTGGGGTATGACAGGGAAGTTGATTCTGGCAGCAGAACACTAGTGTCAATTGGGCTACTGCTTGCAAAACGCAGAGTGAAAATGAGATGGACGAAAGGTCCAGCTCCTACAATAAAGGAATGGAAATTGGACATGGTGTACTGCAAAACACAATCAGACGTAGAAACAAAATATTACCCCCGCTTGCCGCTCCCCTAAAAATTACTGGTCTCCATTTCAGGCATATTTGGTGGGAAAAGAGACAGGAGAGCCTGAAGGCGAGCATGACACAGATGGGCAACATGATTGAGATAGCTATACAGAGAATCTATAGAATGGGTGAGATGAGATGACAGGACGACAGACAGACACCCAGAAAATAACAGAAGGGAAGGAATTAATAGGGCTAGAGGTGTTAAGAGAGTAGTTGTGCAAACAGGTAGTGATAAAGGTGAAGTAGGAGGGAACAGAATGGTATGGATATATATCTAACCTGCTATGCAACACAACAAGCCTGTAGAACATGCTTATGTTTGATATGAAGTATTGATGTATATGATGACAGGAGAGTTGTTAAAAAAAAAAGTCATGTTGTAACACGATAATCCAAATGCTTAAAATGTTTCATAAAATAAAACTTAAAAAATAAATAAAGTTTGTAAGAGTTTTGTTCGACGACTCCTGCCCAAATGCAACAGGATGGACGTCCAGTGGGTCAATAAGGAGCATAAGGACAGTTACCGGACCACCAAAGTGTTTTCCAGTCCAGTTTCAACAGCACGACCGCTTTAACCTTCAATTGAGTGTTCCTGATGCTGCAGATGCGAGAGATGGAAGATGCTCAAGAATGCTGTGGGTGCTGTGCTGTCGACGGGGGTGTCTTTGTGGTTATTTCTTATTCCACGGGTCAGGTGGGGAGACTTTAACCACAGAGGTCAGGATCTCTCGAAGTCCTCTTTCAGACAATAGAAGTCTACTGAGCCTTGGGGTCACTTCGATTGGCTGGGGGCCAACTTATCCCCCAAACCGAGAGGTACAGGCACAATTCTCTCTTTGCTAGCCCAAGGGGCGGCAG
The DNA here is from genome assembly GCF_964261635.1 of Lissotriton helveticus. Classification (NCBI taxonomy): domain Eukaryota; kingdom Metazoa; phylum Chordata; class Amphibia; order Caudata; family Salamandridae; genus Lissotriton; species Lissotriton helveticus. Next base: position 1,180,103,774 of record NC_136068.1, read on the forward strand.
GTGTAATCCAGCACAGGGTGCAGCCTTTCTTTGCCAAGTCCATGAGTCCAGTGCAGTCCTTCGGTCCGCTTTCCAGTTCTGGTGTGATAGGAGGTTCAAGGTGCCATATTTATGTCTAGAATGTGACGGGGGGGTTGGGATGATGCGGTCACTAGCCAATGGGCTACCAGGTCCCACTCCCTCTTGGTGACACCTTTAGGCTCAGTTTTTCATCTAGAAATTCCAAAGTGCACTAGTCTGCCACAAACCAGATGTCTGAACCCTTCCTTGGATGTTAGGAGCTTGATAGCCCACCATAGAGGTGTGGCTACCTGGGGCCTACATACCCCCAGCAGAAAAACTGGTTTGGGTACTGGTCTTCCCTTCCTGTCCCTGCCACCAGCCTGTCTACCTGAACAAAGAGCAGCCCTTCAGGTGTGTAAGTACTATTTGCCCACCAATGGTGATTTTGCCTTTAAAGCTCACCTTTTGGGCCAACACCTTGAGTGGCTTCCTGCGACGGGGAGATAACACCTCGCCCTGTAGCAGTCTGCTATTGTTACCAAGCCTGTGAGTCTATCACACTACTCCCCAGAAAGCTGTTGCCAGTGAGCACGCGAGGCCACTGGACAAACTAGGTCACAGAGTGGCAACTTTCTAAAAGTTGCATTTCTTTTTGGCTGCCGTTGACTGGGGGGTTGACTGCAGAGGAATATGTGCCATTATGGGGTCCTTTGTGCGGTTTTAATCCTGCCACTGCAGGGGAACAATGTTTGCCTGCATATGACCCGCCCCCTCATGGGGTTCTGGGTGCTACATGTGGGTGGCTGACTTTTTGCAGCAGATGCGTTCTGCAGATGTGTTCTGGTCGGGATGCTATCCAGCTCCCTGTATGTGCATATGGGTGAGTGTGTCACATTAGTGGGGAGTGACTTCTATTTGTTGAGTCGGTCATTTGTAGCTTTGATTTACAACCTGACACCTTGATCTTTTTGGACTTTAATGATGTTGTGGTTTAGTCCTACTTGTCAGAGGTGGGGAGGGTTTGCTGGTTGTGTTTTCAGTTTTGTTGCCCTGCGGGATTCTTCCCATCTTGTCATGGAGAGGGGTGCCTTGGTCTCTCTGGACGCTTGAGGCAAAAACGCGTAAGCCTGGATCTTGTAGACTTTTTTCATGGAATGTACGGGGTTGGGATCATATCAGAAAAGCTATAGGGTTTTCTTCCTTCTTAAGAGACACAATGTGGACATTGCTTGCAAGAGACTCATTGCTCAGATGCGGACGCTACTAAGTTGGCCAAGGCATCAGGTTTATTATGTCAACCACTCTACTTTCTCATGGGTTTTCCTTGTTTGGTTAGCACCAGGGGTTCCTTTCATAAATGGAGGCAGACTTGGAGTTCGTGCCATACTGATCTAGGGCAGACTCAATGGGGTGGATGTCTCCATTGTCAATAAGAATGGGCCCAATATTGAAAAGGTGACCTTTTACCTGAAGGCGTGGGACGTCCTTTTGCCTGCATTAGACTCTTGAGTTCTGTGGGCAGAGATTAACTGTATACTAGATGGTGACCTTGATAGGCTCTCTCCTCGTCATAATGCTAAGTCTAGGATGACTTCCTCACTTCGAGAAGTCACCTCTCACTTGGGGCTCTGCGATATATGGAGGGCTTTTCATCCCACCTCAAGGACAAACACTTGTAATTTCCCGACACATGGTACCCGCAGTTAGGCTAGATCTTATTTTGCTAATTGCCTCACCAGGTTCTAGAGTTCGTGCAGTGCCACACCTGTCCTGCTACTTGTCTAACTACACCAATGTTGGCTGCGAGACCAGGAAGGGATTGGGGGAGGGAGCTGTCAGTGTCCGGTCGCCACTAACCTGCAGGTTCCCGCCTGAGGTTCTGCAGGCTGCAGAGGGCAATGAGACACTGGCAGGTGGGCTGGCTGATTTCTTTAAGATTAAATGGTCTTCGACATATCGTCAGCCGACCAAGTGGGAGGCAATGAAGGCGGAGATCAAGGGGCATTCTATAGGCCTCTTCTGTGGGGTTAGGAGAACTGAGCTGGCGAATATTTAGTGGCTTCCTCTGGATGATGAGGAGAGAAGGCAAGGAGAGTTACTGGTTTAATATGACGTGAGGGACAGGCTCCAGAAATACACCTTAAAATTGTATTGTCAACTTTTCCATAGGGAGGGAGACAGCTCTGGCCGGTGGTTGGCTGTGATGATTTCCCCGTCAAATTTTAACAAGCTTTTACTCCCATTCTTACTCAACGATTACTTGAGATATACTTGGAGGCCAGGGACTCTGATGGGCTCCCTCCATTGATGCAGGAGACTGTATCTCTATGATGCTGGAGTCCGTTTTGGATGGATCGGACCAGTCTGCCTTATGACCGCTTACGAGGATCAATACAGATATGAAAGTGCTCTGCAAGGCACTGTCCCTTCATTTGAACCCGGTGAACTCCAAGTTAATTCAAGAACACCAATGTGGTTTCATACCCAGTCGTAACACCACCATGAACTTACTTTTGCTAATTAACGTCCTGTATGGGGGTGAAGGGTTGGGAGGAGGAACTGACTGTTGTCTCCAATGACACTGCCAAAGCTTTCAACACAGTCGACTAGCACTACCTTAATCAGTTGTTGGAAGCGATGGAATTTGGCATGCACTTTCGCATCTGGGTGCGTCTCCTGTACACTGGTCCCACATCTAGGGTGTGAGTGGATAAGCTAAGCCCTGATCCATGAGTAGTTGGCAGGGGATTACTTCAGGGCTGTCCATTGCCACCCTTCCTTTTCCCCATTGCCCTGGAGCCAATGGTCATTTTGGCAGGTTATATCTGGATGGGGACAGGGTGGGGAGCTGTTAATCACCTGGTGTCCCTATATGCTTATGACACCCTTTGCTATCTCTCAACCTTAAGCGGTCCATTTCCCTTGTGTGGAGCCACTTTGATGCTTTTGGGAGCACTCAGGTCTTAAAGATTAATCACAGGAAAAAGGTGGTGTTTCCTCTGGGGATCCTGGTTGCCCGGGATCTGGACACATTGCCAGAATTGCCCCTACATTGGGAGATGGATAGGTCCGATACTTAGGGGGATGGTGGTCCACAAAACGCAGGAGCACTTGCAGTATAGTATTGGGAGAGTTACTGAGGGCCTCAAGCCTTCTGTGCAGTTTTGGAATTCCCTCCCTGTTTCCCTCATGGGCCGGGTGGCCATTTCCAAGATGCATATACTGTATGGAACACTCATTTGACACTCTTCCTCGCGTGGTGTTTTGGAGGTTGCGTTCCCTCCTTGCCTCGCTGATATGGGCAGGAGGACAGAGTAGAGTGGCAAGGGACTTTCTGTTCTAGCCGCTGGAGGAGGTGGAAGGTTGGCAATGCCTAAATTGGAGCAATATTACTTGGCCTCCCAGGTCCAAAACGCTGCACACTCGCTTCTGGAGGGAGATAACTTGGAGTAGTCTCTTTTGCAGGACGTGATGAGAGGCCCATCTCTTCCTCAGCTTCTGATGGTGGGGGGGGGGGCCCGGTACCATACCTTATTAGACATAGTTTCATTATGGAAACTGACTGTCTGGGTGGTTCTGAGGGGGGCTCTTTTCGCCAGGGAGTTGGTTTTTTGGCGCTTGTCAGCATTTTGAGTGCTGATTAAGTCGGTGAGTGTGTCTGTCGGGAAGGTGGGTGGTTTAGGGACATTGGGGGACTTGTACCCCCAATGAAGAGTTTATCAGGTTTGAAGCAGCATGAGACAGTTTTCCCGTGGGGCCGGGCGAGTTCTAGCAATATGCTAGTTTAGTGCAATAGTCAAGGATGTATGGCCTTCCCTTCCCGTGGCTCCATGCATGTCACTTATTTTTTGGGGCTTGTTGGAATTTTGGAGAGGGCCACCACTTGGCCTCTCTCCTATACAAAGCCATGACAGCGGATGGGTTATGCATTCCATTCCTTGCCCAGGTGGCATGGGATAGTGATCTGGGGATACATATTGAGGATGTGCATTGATCGAGAATGTGCGAGTTGGTGAAGCCCATATCGAGGGATGCAAGATGTAAACTTATACACTTTAATTTTCTTCACATACAAAACACTAGTGCTCCTACATAAAATGGACCTTAGAAGGTTGGTTAGTTGTCCCAGATGCCAGGCCCCTGTGGCCTCTTTTCTACATTTGGCATGGACTCGCCCAGCTGTGTATTCATTCTGGTTGAGTGTGGTGCTCAGATGAGGACAGTAGTGTAGATACCCTTTAATGCGGAACCTGCCATTTGCCTGTGACATCCGTAGGCAAATGGCTAGAAAGGAAAATGCTACTTACCAGTATGCATCCGTTCTTGGCATGTAGGGCTGCTGACATTCATAGCTTAGCATAGATCGCCGCCTAGTGTTGGGTCCGGATGGTTGCACCTTGTTGTCTTGGAAGAGTCTTCGAAGTATCACGAGATAGATGACTCCTCCCTTCGACTACAGTGCGCATGGGCATCCACTCCATTAAGCATGGGCGGATTTTGCGGATCCACAATCCGCGGATCGTGGGGATTTGCAGATTTGGGCTGATGAATGAGTCACTGAATTTGAGCTTCAACTAGTTCCAGCGACCATGTGTGTGTTACTATGCAATCGCCCCGAAGGGCGCAGGGGTCCCTTGGGTGAGCTGTCCATCATAGTGGGTCAATTATTATTATTATTAATGGCGGGAAGACGGTGCACACCGCAAGTGTGTGGGCGGGGCTTCCATGTGAGTGCACTTCCCTCTTGTGTGTATAAAAGGTCTGAGACCGATCACAGCAGTAGATGAAGAGACAGAAGCTCCTGCTCACAGGAACAGCAAAGGGATTGCGCTCGTGAAAGTCAAGGATACAAAGGCCTCTATCCAGCATCACAGCTGATTTTCGACTGTAGATTTGGGAAGAAGGCACACCTGCCCAGCCTCGATGACGCGCACGATTGTTTTTGGGCTGATGAATGAGTCACTGAATTTGAGCTTCAACTAGTTTCAGCGACCATGTGTGTGTTAAATCGCGCCGAATTCGAGTTCATGCCTCTTGTGTGTATAAAAGGTCAGAGACCGATCAGAAAGCACTAATAGATAAAATAAAGCAGGTGCTCGAGCACCTGCTTTATTTTATCTATTAGTGCTTCCTGTTGAAGCTAACTTAGCGGACTTAGTAACTATTTTAGGATGGCGCTGGCAGCTTGCCGGCGCCATCCTAAAATAGTTACAACTTCAAGCTTGAACTTTTGCCCCCGAATCCGCCGCTCGCGGATTTTCGGTAAATTCGCGGATTGCGGATTTACCGAAAATCCGCGAAATCCGCGAGCGGAATGGATTTGGCGCTCATGCTTACACTCCATCCTTAGATTGTTTTTCGCCATTGTGGCAAAGATGGAGTATAGAAAAGTAAAAGATGGCCATGCAAAGAAAATCCTGCAGCTGCGACAGGCCCCGGGGAGGAGGGTGGGCGATATGAATATCAGCAGCCCTACATGCCAAGAACAGATGCATACTGGTAAGTAGCATATTCCGTTTGAGGCATGTGGGCTGCTGAATTCATATCTTAGCATAGACTGTATAGCAGTATCTCCTCTAGCGGCGGACGCCTGCCCCAGCTGCAGCAGTTTTAAAAAGAGTTTTGAGGACAGCATGGCCTACAGCAGCTTGCTGCTTTGATTGCACATCTACACGTGTTTAGTGAAAGTGTGTATGGTAGACCATGTAGCTGCTCTACAGATGTCTTCTAGTGGAATGTTTCCTAGGAAAGCCATGGATGCCCCCATTTTGCGCATAGAGTGTGCTCTTGGGGGAACTGTTAGAGTGCATTTAGCTTTGTGGTAGCATATTTGAATACATTTAACTATCCATCTGGCTATTCCTGATTTAGAGATGGGGTTACCCTTACGTTGCGGTGAAAATGTGACGAACAGTTGCTTTGTTTTCCTGAATGGTTTAGTTCTGTCAACATAATATAATAGAGCTCTTCTTACATCTAGTGTATGTAAGGCTCTCTCAGCTACTGACTGTGGGTTTTGGAAGAAAACGTGCAATTCTACGGACTGATTGATATGGAAAGAATATGGAAAGTGGATATGACCTTTAGCATGAACTTGGGGTTAGTACGTAGTACTACTTTATTGGCATGTAGTTGCATGAAAGGTTCCTGAATTGTTAGAGCCTGTAACTCACTTACTCGTCTGAGTGAAGTGATGGCAATTAAAAATGCCACATTCCATGTTAGAAATTGCAATTCACATGAGTGGAGTGGTTCAAAAGGAGGTCCCATCAGTCTGATAAGTACTATATTTAAGTTCCAGACTGGTGAAGGTGGATGTTTTGGAGGGATTATCCTTACGCCCTTCCATGAAAGCTTTGATTGGTGGAACTCTGAACAGAGACAGGTGTTGTCTGTTTTGGAGGTATGCTGCTATAGCTGCAAGATGTAGTCTTATAGAAGAGTATGCTAAATTGCATCTTTGTAGATGCAACAGGTAACAAATAATGTTTTGTATGGAAGCGTCTAATGGATTGATTTCGTTATTATTGCAATAAATTACAAATCTTTTCCATTTGGCTGCATAGCATGCTCTAGTAGTTGGTCGTCTTGCCTCTTTGGTAATGTTCGTACAATCAGGAGGCAAATTGAGATATCCAAATTCTAAGACTTCAGGAGCCAGATCGCTAGGTTCAGTTGATTGGGATCTGGGTGCCTGATTTCTCTATGGTTCTGAGTTAGAAGATGTGGCGACAGACGCAGTCTCTGATGTGGAACCACGGAGAGTTCTAGGAATATTGTGTACCATGGTTGTCTCACCCATGTTGGAGCAACCAGGATCATTGTCAGTGACTGCTGACGTAGTTTGCGTGCTACTAGCGGAATCAGTGGGGCTGGTGGAAAAGCGTACGCAAATCTGCATGACCAGTTCATCCATATCGCATTGCCCTGTGACAACGGATGTGGGAACCTGGCGGCAAAGCATTTTGAGTTTTCGTTTGTGGCAAACAGATCTATCTCTGGATGCCCCCATTTTTGAAAGAATGGTTGGAGAGCTTGAGGGTGAATCTCCCATTTGTATATCTGTTGACTGTGTCTGCTTAGCAGATCCACTATTTGATTGTCTTTCCCTGGTTCTGCTAGGAGAAAAATGTTCTTTGGAATTGCCCACCACCATATGCTCTGCGCTAGGTGAGAAAGCTGTAGAGAGTGAGTCCCTCCCTGTTTGTGGATGTAATACATGGCTGTCATGTTGTCCGTCCGGATCAACACAGCTTTGTTGTATACGTATTTTTGGAATGCTTTCAGTGCCAGAAATACTGCTAGCAACTTTAAGTGGTTGATATGCAGTGTCTTTTGCTTGACTGTCCAGAGTCCTTGGACTGTGTATTGATGTAGGTGGGCTCCCCAACCTGTCAGTGGTGCGTCCGCTGTTAGTACTACTTGTGGAACCGGCTCTTGGAACAGTCGCCCTTTGGAAAGGTTTTGTGTGTTCCATCACTGCAGAGAGTTGTAAGCGCGGCTGTCTACCAACACTAGGTCTTTTAGTTGTCCTTGAGCTTGGTTCCACTGCCGTGCTAGGCATTCTTGTAATGGACGCATTTGAAGTCTGGCATGAGGGACAATGAATATGCAGGAGGCCATCATGCCTATGTGTTGCATGAACACTCGAGCTGGTAAGGAGTGTTTGGGCTGAAACTTCTGAATTAGAGTCTGCATGTTGGCTATCCTGACTGGATTTGGATATGCCTTTGCTACTGATGTATCTATGGTAGCTCCCAGATATTGTTGTATGTCGGAGGGTTGTAGATGAGATTTTGGGTAATTTATGGAAAAACCCAGACTGTGCAGCAGCTGGAGTGTTTGAGACGTATGGCTTGCGCATTGGGCGTACGATTTGGCTTTTATGAGCCAATCGTCGAGGTAGGGAAACACGTGGATCTGTTGCCTCCTGAGGTGTGCTGCCACTACGGCTAGACATTTTGTGAACACTCTAGGGGCTGTAGTTACTCCAAAAGGGAGAACTTTGAACTGATAGTGTTGACCTTCTATTGTGAACCTGAGATATTTCTTGTGAGCTGGATGAATAGGTATGTGGAAGTATGCATCTTTGAGGTCTAATGTGGCGAGGAAGTCGCCGTGCTGAAGTAACGGGAATACTTGTTGTAGAGTAATCATATCGAAGTGCTCTGACAGTATGTATTGGTTCAAAGGTCTGAGGTCTAATATGGGTCTGAGTGACCCGTCCTTTTTGGGAATTAGGAAGTATAGAGAGTATACTCCTGTTCCTTGGTGTTGAAAAGGGACTGGCTCTATGGCGCCCTTTTGTAGCATGGATTGGACCTCTTGTTGTAACAGTATTATGTGTTCTTTGGACATAGGACGGTGTTTGGGTGGTATGTTGGGTGGAGTAGAAGTGAGTTCCAGGCAATAACCATACTGGATAATTTGTCTCACCCACCTGTCTGTGGTAATTGCGTTCCAGACAGGTAGGAATTGGTTGATTCTGCCTCCGACTGGTGTTAGATGGTCTGGAGGGAGTGTGGTGAAGTCACTGTTTGGTGGCAGTGGAGGCTCGGGTGTTATTGCCTCCACGTCCTCTGCCTTTGTTATTGTTGCCCCTATAACCTCCTCTAGTGGAGCCTTTGTTAAAAGTGCTCTGGGTATTAGATTTGAAGGTAGAGGAGCTTTGTGATGTGTTGCCTTTTCCTGCGCCTCTATATGAGGAGCGACGAAAGGAATGTTGTTGGAACTGAAGTGCCCCCATTGATTTTGCAGTTTCAGTGTCTTTCTTCATTTTATCTAAAGTGGTGTCTACTGCGGGGCCAAACAGGAAATCTTGGTTTACTGGTTGGTTGAGGATGGTGGATTGCACCTCATTCTTAAAACCAGATATGCGTAGCCACGCGTGTCTGCGCAGTAGAACGCTGGTATTGATAGACCTGGCCGATGTATCGGCTGCGTCTAGCGCACATTTGATGGAGGCATTGGTAATGAACTTCCCTTCCTGAATGAGGTTGTTGGCCTGCGCCTTAAAAGGTTCTGGAAGGTGTTGCATGAGACTTTCGAGCTGGTCGTAGTGTGCTCTGTCGTATCTCGCTAGCAGGGCTTGTGTATTCGCAATTCTCCATGAATTTGCGGCTTGTGAAGCGACCCTTTTCCCAGAGGCTTCTAGTATTTTAGATTCTTTGTCAGGAGGGGGAGCATCTCCTGTTGTCTGTGAGTTAGCCCGTTTACGAGCACTTGCAACTACTAATGAATCTAAAGGCAGTTGTTGTTTTATATAAGTAGGGTCTGCCTTATATTTTTTCTCAATCCTCGGATTGAGCACCCGCGCCCTAGCAGGATCTTTAAATATGTCTGGCGCGTGCTTTAGGACCCCTTTAAGCATAGGAAGTGTTTTGACATTTTTTTCAGAAGTGGGTAAAGTGTCAAATAAAAAGACCTCCTCTATAGGGTCAGTGTACATGTCAACATTGTGATATTTTGCTGCCCTGTCTATAAGCTGATTAAACATGATAGTGTCGTCTGTAAGCGACGGTTTTGTAGGGTATGGGGAAGTGTCTGGGATGGGTTGCGCTTCGTCAGGATCATTTTCGTCATCCCATGTATCATCTTGTGGATCAGGATCCCCTGGTTCATCATAAGTGTACTGAGGATCTTCCCCCATGTCCTCTCCCTCATTGTAATCAGAATGTGGGGGAGAGTAAGGTACAAAAGGCATATCAGGAAAGAAAGGAGGAGGAGTAAAAGGTCTTGAGGGAGATGTCCCAAAGTCTTTTTTCTTAGTAGGAACAGGAGAAGGAGTGTCTTGTGGTAAGGGCCTTTTCTTTCGGCGGTAAACTACCACGTGTCCTGTTTTAGGGTCTATATATAATTTTGGTTGTTCTTCAGTCACCGGATCTGGATGGAAGAGTTCTTCCTCGACAGTCCGTGGCTTTGTCGTCAAAGGCTTCGGTTGATTGACTTGTTTTGGAGTCTTTGGCTCGAGGGCCTTTGGTGTTGGAGCTCCTTTGGGCTCAACTGCCGATTTCGGGTCGGTAACCTTTTTTGATTTGACGCCTTTTTTCTTTTCAGCGTCCTTTTTTGGATCAGCGCCCTTTTTAGGGTCGACGACGGCCTTTGGATCGACGGGAGTTCTTGGTTCGGTAAGTTTTTTGTCCGAAGCAAGGGTTTTTTCGGGTCGACTGTCTTTTTTTTTTTAGGATCAGTGGCCTTTTTTGGTATGTCAGTTTTGTTAGGATCGACGACCTTCTTGACCTCGACGGCCTTCTTCAGTTCCGAGGTTTTCGGTTCCGAGGTCTTCTTGGGCTCGACTACGCTCTTCGTTTCTGAGTTTTTCAGTGCCGAGGGCTTCTTGGGCTCGACGACCTTCTTTGGGTGTACGCCCTTTGGATCGACGACCTTAGTCTTCGGGTTGATGACCTTTGGGTGGACCACCCTCTTTTGTTCTGCGCTTTTTGGGTCGACCAGCTTTTTCAGTGGACGACCTTTGGCTGGAAAGCTCTTTTTGGCTCGATGTCTTTCTTCGGGCCTGGGCTACCGGAAGGCGTATGTTTAGGCTTCGGAGCCGAGCCGAGAGGTGGAGTCTCCGAAGGAATATCTCGATCTTGGCTAAGGCCTTTCGACAATGCTTCGACCGGAGCCTTCTTTTTTGGGCTGAGTGGAGAGGGGGGCTGAGTACTCACAGTTTGCCCCGGCGTGATCTGGTCATCGGATTTCGATTGGTCCTCAACGGTGACTATCTCTAGATCGGAGTCGGCGGCTTCGGGGAGATCTTGTTCGTCCTCGAAGATATTCTCCGGTTCCGACTTCTGCATCTCTTGCCTGGCAGCCCGTCGATTCCTGATGGTTTTTTGGATCGAAATTGGGCACACGCTGAGCAATTTTCTTCTTTGTGTTCAGGTGACAAACACTTGTTGCATACTGTGTGCTTGTCAGTATGCGGGAATTTGGAGTGGCATTGTGGGCACCTTTTAAATAGACTCCTTTCCATCGACAAAAGTCGCACGTGGCGTCGATAATGCCCAATGGCCCGGGTCGAGGACCGGATCAAGATGAAAAGTTTAATGGAGTCGAGGGGTACCGAGCGAAAACAATACCGTCGAGTTCGAAGGCCTTTTGGGCTTAGAAAGTAGTTAGTTTCGGTTCTGAAGTTGGAGTATAGGAAATAACGTCCGAACCCAATGGCGGAAAAAAACAATCTAAGGATGGAGTGGATGCCCATGCGCACTGTAGTCCAAGGGAGGAGTCACCTATCACGTGATACTTCGAAGATTCTTCCAAGACAACAAGGTGCAATCATCCGGACCCAACACTAGGCGGCGATCTATGCTAAGATATGAATTCAGCAGCCCACATGCCTCGAACATGGTGTTTAGGTTCTACCATTTGTTGCTGCTACTGGCTAAATGTTGAGTGGCAATTGTATGGATGGGGAAGGAGGGTCCCAGTGTGGAGCTTTGGGTGGCTGAATGGCAGAGGCAGAAGGGGTACTGCTGAAGTAGTGCAGACACAATAAAGTATGGGATAATCTGAGGGTGTGGCTGAAATTTCTGCCAGTCTTCATAGAACCTGGAGGCTGTCACATGCACTCAATGGATAAAAGCGGCTCTGCCACTTTGCATGTTGATTAATTTTGTTTCTGCATTGCGTTGCTTTGTAGACAGTCTGGGAGCTGACTTTACGTTTCATTCTATGTTCATTATGGGGATAGATTTGGGTATAATGTTGGAGTTTAGATTTGCATGTGCTATACAGACTGACCCTCTCTGTGAAGTGGTTGATGGCAGAAATTGTCGATATTTCTGTTTTTGTTTAACACAAATGTGGAGTACACCACCAGCACAGACAAATTATTTAGTCCTTCGACTGTAGAAATTACAAAAGTTATTCTTTATTTTTCTTATTCAATAAAAACAGCCAAACAGTTGACGCGTTTCGTCTAACTGGTGTGGACTTCATCAGGGCTTGAAGTGTGAGTAAAGACTTCTGGGGTATTCAGGGACAGTTCAGAGAGTGAAGCGGCTCCTGTGCAGTGTCGAGCAGTGACGAAGGACGTCCGTAAATCCGTCCTCTTGCTCTAAACTGTCCCTGGATCCAGGAGGGGACAGTTGCTTTTTAGTACGAATACGGTTTACAATCCTTCTACATTTGTACAGCAACCTACTACCCCAAACGTCTTTACAAACAGTTCAAGCCCTGATGAAGTCCACACCAGTTGGACAAAACGCATTGGCTGTTTGGCTATTATTTTTATTGAACAAGATGAATAAAGAACAACTTTTGTAATTTCTACAGTGGATGGGCGAAATCATTTTTCTGTGCTGGTGGTGCACTCCACATTTGTGTTAAATTTGACATTGGTCTTGGTGACTGCTCCTTGGAAATGGCGGGAGCAGTGGAGATGCGCAGCGTTTCAGCTGTACGACTCACAAGTTTGGACTCTTGTGGGGGATTGCTCTAAGGGGATATGCGTCACAATCACACAAGGTGTGCTTGTTCGGCTTGCTGTTTCAATTTTGCGAGTGTATATCAATAAAGAATGTCTTTTTAACCCCTTCGACGCTCATGACGAGCCCAGCTCGTCATGGAGTTTCCATTGGTTTCAATGGAAATTACATGGGAATCAACAAATAGGCTTAGCATCCAAGTGGTTAAGTTGCATTTCTCTAATAGGGACATTAACACCGTGGCTGCTTGAGATATTTTCCTCCTGTGCTGGGCCATAATGATAATGGGTGTGGTCATGACGAGCTCAGCTCGTCATGAGCACCCTTAGAGGTATACCTCATGACGAGCTGAGCTCGTCATGTGCATCGAACGGGTTAAATTAGACTTGGGCATCAAGTCGGGTTTAATGGCATGATTATTTGCTAATTTATAGTCCCCATCTAATTAGCCCCATTCAGAATTTACCTGAGCTGAGGGGTCAGCCAGTAACCCTGTGTTAGCCAATGGGGCTACAAACTCTCCGACAGCAAAACGACAATTAAGAAGGGTTGCTGTTAGGAAATATGTAACATAAATACGTCTTGCCTAATAATATACAGCTCCCTGCATTAGGGCTCAATAGGTCTTCCTTAGGATAGACTTAAATATGTTGGTGAGGCAAATTGGACCTTTGTCATAAGTTTGAAAGGCAAAGTAGAACTAGCAGTTTAAAACTACTCTTCAAGGCTGCCGTGGCAGTCTGGCAGCCACTTTGTATTTGGTCACATACAGGGTGGCACAATCAGTGCTGCAGACCAGGTTAGGCACTATGCTTTACATGACCTAGGTACCTGGGCACCATATACTAGGGACTTAGTAAGTCAGTCTCTGCCAATTGAGGGTAGCCAATTTGGCATACACTTTGTTAGGGATTAGAACACTGGAACTGAGGTCTGGTTAGCAGGTCTCAGTGCACTCAGAGCCTATAAAACAGCAGCATCAGCCCACAAATGTGGGTGTGAACATGCATATAGAGGCATTTATTTTCTTACAGTTTGTCTCCCTTGTAAAGCTTCAGCTATCCGTTATCTGGTACTGGGTGTTAAAATCAACCAGCACACATCCGAGATCTTCAGCCCCTTTGCACCCAAGGAGTAGAACAAGACCTGGAGCAGGCGCTCCCACTTAAATGGATCTCTAAAGCCACTGCATATCTAGGCATTCAGTTTTGCCCAATGGTACAAAAAATTATTAACCTCAACCATCTGCTTCTAATAAGGGGTAGACGGTAAGATTTAAAGGGATGGCACTCGGTTTACTCATGGCTAGAGAAGCTGTTGGATATAATTATTACACTTTCGCCACAGTATCTATAAATCATCCAAGCACTGCCAATACTTGTCTAGAATATTGTGTCAGAGACAGAGAGCGTTGTCAATCATGTTATTTTGGGCAGAAGGTGACAGGATTTTAACTAAACAATTGTTGAAGAAGCAGACAAGGGATGGAGTAAAACCACATTTCGGTTGTGGTGGTTGGGGGGCGAGGGGGGCTAGCGACTGGGTGGCAGTGGTGTGGGGTGGGGGGTCAGGGGGTTAAACAGTGGTGTTTTTGTCAATCAACCAATAGAAAACACCCAGGTTTGGCTTACACAATGGTTGCATAGCCGGAGAGGCTTATAGGATAAGGCTTGTATGAAGAAGAATTTCACTTTTCTTTCCCTCACCTTTTAACTCATAATGATTCAATGTGGAAATCCTGTACGTCTAGACAAGGTTTTGGCTTGGCTGCAAAAACGGTGCACAAAGATTTGTACCATGTTTGAGAGGAATATTGTTAAATTCTTTGATCAGATTAGGAAACATTTTCAGCATCCAAACCTGAAGTTTCAGATATGGCCAAGTGCTGCAAAAAATTGCAAGCATGCAAGACACCAGCAAAATGGCCCTACAGTTTTAACAGTGGTTACAACGGAAGCTGCTTTCATGCATGTACAGGCTTATACTTGAGATATCCAATTTTCACACACACGATTATCCAGGAAGAACTGCATATACATATTTATAGGAGCATACAAGATGGCAAAAAGTGAAATGGGTAGAGCCACAATTTATAATCTGCTATTAAGGTGGTATTATATTGCTTCTACTCTGCACAAATTGGATAGAGAGGCATCAAAGCAATGATAGCAGGATGTAAAGGTCTGTCTTTACATGTGTTTTGGAAATATCAGAGGCTCACGGTATGGGGTAATGAGCTGCGATGATATCAACAAGTTATATACTTTTGATAATGCTCTTTCTAGTGGATACCATATCTAAGGAGTAGCTTCTTACCTGTAACTCCAGTTCTGTAGTAGGGGATCTGTGTATAGTCATAATCTAGTGAATAGTCCCACCCATGTGCGTGGACCCCGGAGCAATCAAAAATAATCTCTTAAATTGTCCTCAGTGCAGTCCTGCATAGACACTTAAGAAAAAATTAAAGACAATAATGCAGCCTATACCTGCAAGGCTACACTGTCCAGTACTTCAACTAGAAATGCAACGGATACTCAACCCACATTACAGTATTGTAATGTATGCTACAGGCCTTTCTTTATACACCTTCAAAAAGAACTGAAAGTAAAAGGAGTTTGCTGTGCATCATGGGATACAGAGGGTCTCTGGAGAGTTCCTTAAAGGCACGGTATCCCTTTTCCAGACACATAATGGCAGCCGATGGGGGCTTGTCTGTCCATCCCTTACTCTCTATCATTCCAAGGATTTTGTGAAGGAGAAGTTCTCTATGGGTGAAACTTAACAGTATTCTCCACCGGGGAGGAGAGCGGGCGCTTATGACTATGACAGAGATACCCCTACTACAGAACTGGAGTTACAGGTAAGAAACGACTTCTGTAGTAGGGGATCTCTGTGTATAGTCATAATCTAGTGAATAGAATGGCAAGCCCATCCCAACAATCTAACCGGCGGTGGGGAAAAAAAAACCAACACCACTACTGTGCAAACAGATTTCTTAACGAAGCCTGCCCAACCTGAGCATCTGCTCTGGCATCAGAGTCCAGACAGTAATGCTTAGCAAAGGTATGGACCGACTTCCACGTGGCAGCCCTGCAGATCTCTGCAATGGGAACATTACGTAGCAAAGCCGTTGTAGCCGCTTTGCCCCTGGTGGAATGAGCCTTCGGCTTACCTCCTAAGGTCTTATTCGCCTTCTGGTAACATAACTGGATACAGGACACAATCCATCTAGAGATGGATTGCTTCGAGGTAGCAAGACCAGTCCTGACCGACCCATAGTTGACAAACAGTTGGTCAGACCTACGAATGTCCTTGGTCTTATCCAAGTAGAATTTCAACACCCTTCTGACATCCAGGGAATGGAGAGACCTTTCCGCTGGAGTGAAAGGATTCTGGAAAAACGTAGGTAAAGTTATAGTCTGATTAACATGAAAATCAGAGATTACCTTAGGAAGGAACTTAGGGTGAGTACGCATCACAACCTTAGCAGCATGAAAAACAGTGTAAGGTTCTTGACAACATAATGCCTGTATCCCACTCACCCTTCGGGCCGATGTAATGGCCACAAGGAAAGCCGCCTTCCACGATAAGTGCTGCAGTGAAGCCTTATGAATGGGTTCAAAAGGATTCTTCATCAATCTGGACAGCACCACATTCAACTCCCAGGAAGGCAAAGGACTCCAAACGGGAGGAAACACTTTCTTCAGTCCTTCCAAAAAATCCTTAATCACAGGGACCTGGAAAAAGGAAGTCTATAAAGGACACTTCCTCAACGCTGCGAGGTGAACCTTAATAGATTGAAAATTAAGGCTGGACTGAGCCAAATGCAAAAGATATGGAAGAACAACATCTTCCTTGCAAGTAGTCGGGTCATGGTTCATAGTTCTTGGAAGTACACCATATGCAGAACCTCTTCCACTTGTAGGCATAAGATGTCCTAGTGGAAGGTCGCTTAGCCTCCTTGAGAATGTTCATGCACTCCTCAGGCAGATTCAGGTGTGTCCATATTGCACTATGTCAGGAGCCATGCCGCCAAACTCAACGATGAGAGGTTGGGGTGCACCATCTGCCCCCCCCGAACTTCGTGAGAAGGTCCGGCCGACACGGCAGCTGCACGTGGGGTAGGAGAGACCGGTGAAGCAGGTCCGTAAACCACCACTGTCGGGGCCACTCCGGAGCAATGAGGATCATCCGTGCTCTGGATTGAGACAGCTTGATGAGCACCGGCAGAATCAGGGGGAAGGGGTGGAAAAGCGTACAGAAAGCTGTTCAACCAGCTGATCCATAGTGCGTTCCCTAGGGTCCCCGGTTGGTAATACCTGGAGGCGAAGTCTCGGCATTTTCTGTTTTCGGAGGTGGCGAACAGATCTACATCCGGAGTGCCCCACCTGTCGAACAGGTCTCCTAGCACTTCGTCGTTTAGAACCCACTCGTGGTTTTCCTGCACCAGCCTGCTGAGTGCGTCTGCCTGAGCATTCTGCACACCTGACAGATGAGTAGCCGTGATCGCCAGTCCTCTGGCTAGCAGCCAGTGCCAGATCGCCTGAGCTTCCTGCGACAGTGTGCGCGATCTCGAGCCCCTCTGCTTGTTGAGGTAATACATTGTGGTCGTATTGTCCGTCTGCACAAGCAAGGAGTTAGTCTGGAAGGACGGATGAAAGGCCTTCATTGCCAAGTGCACAGCTCTGAGTTCCAGGAAATTGATGTGATATGTGGATTCCGCCGGGGACCACGTTCCCTGGATCTGTAGATGGTCTGAATTCACTCCCCAGCCATGGAGAGAAGCATCGGTGACGACAGTCTGAGTGGGAATTTCCTTGTGGAATGGGACCCCTTTGAGGAGATTCTCTGCAGAGCACCACCATCTCAGGGACTGTTGAGCGTGCAGGGACAGCTTGATCCCGTCGTCCCAGCTCCCTCGCTTCTGGTCCCACTGATCCTCTAGACATTCCTGCAACGGCCTCATGTGTAGGCGTTCATGCGTGTGGCGTGAGGAAGATGCAAGAGGCCATCGACCGCAGTAGAGAAGACACTGTCCTCACGGTCGTAGATGGAACACCTATGAGAGCCTGAGCCTTATGAAGGATCGATAAGCGCCTCTCCTCCGGAGACACGCTTGCTGAAAGAGTATCGATGGAGGCTCCCAAGTACTGCAGGCACTGGACAGACTTGGACATATTCATGTGCAACCCCAGTTGGTTCGGCAGAACGGCCGTCCTGTTGAAGTGCAGTTGTGCTTGCTGGAAGGTGGAGGCTTTGATCAGCCAGTCGTCCAGGTACGGGTAGACAAACACCTTGTTCTTTCGCAGGTGCGCTGCCACCACGGCCATGCATTTCAAAATTTCCTGGGTGCAGACTTCAGTCCGAACGGTAGTACGGTGTACTGATAGTGAGTGGTGCCGACCAGAAATCGCAGGAACTTCCGGTGTTTCCGTGCAATGGGCACATGGAAGTACGCATCTTGCAGATCTATTGTGCAAAGCCAGTCTCCCCTTTGTAGCTGAGGACAAATCTGGTGCAAAGACAGCATGCAAAACTTCTCCCTGCGAATCCACTGGTTTGCTTGTCGCAAATCCAGAATGGGCCTGAACTCGTTCTTGTCCTTCTTGCGCACGAGGAAGAACCGGGAGTAAAGACCCTTTCCCCTTTGAGACACAGGGACGTCTTCTATCGCCCTTTTTCTTAACAGGGTATTCGCCTCCACCTGGAGCTCGCGCAGTTGAAACTGCGAGCAAACCAGTGGAATCGCTGGAGGCGGGCTGACGAAACGAAGACTGTATCCATTGCAAACAATATTCTGCACCCACTTGTCCTGAGTAATTTTTCTCCACTCTGCCAAGTAATGTTGTATGGTTCCCCCCACAGGAGTGGGTAACGGATGAGGGGGAAGTAGCACCTCAGGGCCTAGACCCCGGCCAGGCCTTTAGGCGGCGAGGAGGACTGCTGGCCGCCTCTACCCCTCTGGCGTTTCTGGAATGGACGCCGCTGGTACTGCTGCTGCTGGTGTTGCTGCTGCCCAGCTTGACGACTTTGCCCTCTACCCTGGGCACCAAAACGTCTCTGGAAGGTGCGGAAGGTCTTGTTCTCTTGCGGCTTTTCTAACCAGACAGCCGTCAGGGTTTCAGCCTCCGACTTCATGCGGGCCATCTCCTCATCAGCGTGTTTTCCAAACAATGTCGCTCCAGAGAAAGGCAGGTTGGCGACCCTCTGCTGGGCCTCTGGTTTCAGCGACGTCAGGCGCAACCAGGCATGACGTCTCAAATTTATCCCGTGGCAGTAGCCATGGGCAGCCAAGAGCGAGGAATCCGCTGGCGCACTGATTACTTGATTGGACACCATCATACCCTCGTTGATGATCTCCTGAAAATCCTCCCTCTTGTCCCTAGGGATATGCTCCACAAACTGCTGTAGGGAATCCCACAACGATCGGTCGTATCGCCCAAGGAGAGCCGTGGCACTAGCGGCTTTCATAGATGTAGCAGCCGTACCGCAGACCTCTACTCTCTTTATCCGGGGGTACCGTGGATGATGGAGCACTAGCGTGTGGTTTCCTGGCGGCCGTGACAATCACTGAATCCAGGACCGGGTCCGATCTGAGAAATGCCGGATCGGAGTCTGGAGGTCTGTATTTCTTCTGCAGCCTGGAGGGGGCGGATCTTGTTGACGCCGGCGTCAGGAAAAGCTCCATAGCCGGTTCCTCCAGCCCCGCCAACAGGGGTCGAGACAGCTGCCGCTTATGGAGGGTCTCGAAGATCACTGATGTCGCAGGCATGGGCTTCGCCGCCCCTCGCAATAGCACCTCTTGAAAAGACACAATGTCGTCCACTGGCGACACTCTCGTGTGGGGTGAATCTGACAGAGTGGGCAAATACTCCCGAGCACTGGACGAATCCGTATGACGGGATCTCGACCGAGCTCGTCGGACGCCGCCGGGACCTTGTAGATGAACGACGGTCACTCCTGGAGCAGCGTCTTTGCCTGGATCGCGACCTGGATCGTGATATGGACCTCCGAGGTCGTGGACGATCCACCGGCCTGGTCAGGGGTGGAAGCTGCGGGGGTAGAGCCGGAGTCTTCGGCTGTGGCGTCCCCTTAGGTAGTGAAGGGAAGCGCGGCAGCGAGACGGACTGGCGGAGGCCGTGGTGGAAGAGACAGAGGGCGATGAGGAGGAAGCGGAAGAGGAGGAGGAGTCTTCGGCACAGGTTGAGGAGGAGTCCTAGGAAGAGGTGGAGGAGGGGGACTCTTCGGCGGCAACGGAGGAGGCGTAAGCGACCTCGGCCGAGAAGGTGAGTAGATTTGAGAGTACTCGAGTCGGAAGATCTAACCACTCTTCTTCTTTGCAGGTCTTCGCGAAGAAGTCCTAGAAGCAGACCTTCTAGTAGACGAACGCCGGCGCCGCCGCGACCGGGGGCTCGTGGAAGAAGAGGACAGGCTGAACACCGAGCTGACCCCTGGATCGCCTCCCTGAGGTGGACTTCTCCTTTCTAGACGTCGACCTTTTCCTCGACGTCGAATGCCTCGACCTCGACCCATCCCTCGACGGCGATCTCCTTTTACTCGACGTCGAGTGCCTGCTCCTCAACGTCGAACGCCGAGTAGACCTCGACGGCGAGCGGCGGCGTCGCCTCGACGCCGAGCGCCGGTGCCTGGAACCATCACTACGTCGAGGACTCCTCGACGTTGATGTAGTTCTCGACGTCGACCTCGTCCGAGGTCTCGGCGTCAGCCCCTTCGACGTCGAACGGCGACGCCGCTTCGGGGAGCACACAGTGGTCAACCCTCTCGACGCCGACGTCGAGGCCATTGACGTCGATGGAGAAATGTGCCATTTTCAGGCCTTCTCTTGACTGGGAAGCCCCCCAGAGGCCGCAGCACGGGCAGAGAACTCCGATCCAGCCCGCCCATGCCCAGACCCACCTTGATCCTGAAGTTTCCTCAGCTCCAGGTCTTGGAGCCGGATCTTCTCCCTCTCTCTCCTGGTCCTCTTGGAAAAGGACTGACAGATCTCACAATCTTCAGGGACATGGGACACACTCTGTGGACGTCCGATTTGGCCTTCTTCCTGGCACACTCAGGGCATCTGTCGAACAATGCAGGCATTTTCGACAGAAAAGGTGGCAATAAACTGGCAAAAAACCCCAGCAAATGGAAGGAGTAGGTAGTTGTCGAGTGAAGCACTCTAAACACTTGAAGTGTCAAAAAATTAGAATTAAACCCAAAACGGGAGAGCTCAATGCTCCAGGGTCCTGCTAGCAGGAGCCGGAAAAAAGAACTTAAAGTAAAAGGAGTTTGCTGTGCATCATGGGATACCGAGGGTCTCTGGAGAGTTCCTTAAAGGCACGGTATCCCTTTTCCAGACACAGAATGGCAGCCTATGGGGGCTTGTCTGTCCATCCCTTCCTCTCTATCATTCCAAGGATTTTGTGAAGGGGAAGTTTCTCTATGGGTGAAACTTAACAGACTGTGTTTAATGTGATGTTGGTGGAATATCCTTTGCATTTCTAGTTGAAGTACTGGACAGTGTAGCCTTGCAGGTATAGGCTGCATTATGGTCTTTAATTTTCTCTTAAGTGTCTATGAAGGACTGCACGGAGTACAACTTAAGAGATTATTTTTGATTGCTCCGGGGTTCACGCACATGGGCGGGACTAGTCACTAGATTATGACTATACACAGATCCCCTACTACAGAACTGTATATTCCTCCTCTTTAGAATATTCCCAGGCATCATATCACATCGTACTTGAGGTTTTTCCACCAATGATCCCAGTGAGTTGGTAAGTGGCACTGTAAGGCTTTCTTCTTTTGTGCCCTCAGAAGCAGAGCACACTTAACAAATTGAGGGTAACAGTGTGCCTAGATCCAACTTTAAACCTTTTCAAGAGTCCACTTCACAGAAACGGGGAGGTGGAAGGTTAATTAGGAATCTGCTGTTGGAGGAAGTAGTCACCAGAAAAAAACTATCAAAAGAAATTAACTTGTTTTTCTGATGGACACTTGTAACAGCAGAACTCTCACCTTTAGAATAGGTACCATAGCATTAACTCCCCTAATGGAGTGGGTATGGAGTGGATGTGTAGGACAGAGTGGGCAAAATGCCCTTTCCGCTGGAAATGGCTGCCAAGGCAGTAGTGCTTTTTTAATGCATGCACGGATACACACTTCACTGCCTAACAGATGTCAAGGACAGGCACTCCACATGGCAAAGGAGTGGTAGCAGTATTAGACTCCAAGATCTTCAAATTGCTGCTTCTTGGCCAGTGCATAGCAGATCTTAATGCAGAGGACTATCCACCTAGACATGGTCGGCATGTGCACAGACTTTCCTTTTGTTACAGTTGAGAACACCACAAAAGTCCTTTTTGTGTCCAAGAAATGAAGTCTCCCCTTTCAAAGGGAGGAGGGGGCAAAGAACAGTGATAGGGTAATGTCTTCACCAATGTGAAAGGGCATCACAACTTTAGGTAAGAAGGCCACCCAAGTCCTCTGCATCAGTTTGTCTGAGAAGGATAATGTTACTTACCCAGTAACCAGTGAGCGATGGGTGCGGCCATCTACCAACACTAGATCCGTCAACTGACCCTGCGACTGGTTCCACTGACTTCCTAAGCATTCTTGAAGGGGACGCATATGAAGCCTTGCTTGAGGAACAATTATAATGCAATACACCATCATTCCTAGCAGTTGCATGAATACTTTTGCTGGTAATGATTGGTTGGACTGAAATTGAGTGAGAAGGGACTGAATAGCGTGAATCCGGGCTGTATTGGGAGAGGCCAGAGCTTTTAAAGCATCTATCGTGACCCCAGGTAAATTCGTATGTTGGAAGGCTGTAGATGAGACTTCAATGCATTTACCGTAAACCCTAGTTAGTGAAGTAATTGAATAGTGATTTGATTGTGTTAGAGACACATTTGGTAAGCGCTGGCTTTGATGAGCCAGTCGTCCAGGTATGGGTAGATATGGATGTGTTGTCTTCTCAGATGTGCTGCGACTACTGCCAGACATTTGGTAAATACCCTGGGAGCAGTGGTGACCCCAAACGGTAGTACTTTGAATTGGTAATGACAACCCACTATAATGAATCTGAGGTATTTGTGATGAGCAGTGTGAACTGGAATGTGGAAATATGCATCTTTTAAATGTAGAGTAGACATAAAATCGCCCTGTTGTAGAAGTGGGAGCACTTGTTGAAGTGTCACCATGTGGAAATGCTCTAAAAGTATGTAGGGGTTTAGTTCTCTGCGGTCTAGAATAGGTTTTAAGGAGCCATCCTTTTTGGGGATGAGAAAGTACAGGGAGGACACGCCTATCCCTTGATGTTGTAATGTCACAGGTTCTATGGCTCCTTTGGACAGGAGTGATTACACCTCTTGCCGAAGTAGATGTAAATGTTCTGCTGATATTTTTTGAGAACGTGGTGGAATGTTTGGAGGATTGTTTTTAAGCTCCAGGCAACAGCCATGTTGGATAACTCCTAACACCCATTTGACTGTGGTGATAGATTGCCAACTGGGGAGGAATTGTAGAAGACGTGCCCTGACAGGTGTTAAATGATCAGGGGGTAAGTGTAGGCAAGTCACTGTTTGTTGGGGGAGGAGGAATTACATTGTGTGGAACCCCTGCCTCAAACTTTGCTGTTGTTACCTCGTTTTCACCCCACCAAAGAAGCTCCTTGTAGAGGATTGATTGTTGCCTTTGCAAGAGGTGGCAGTATTGTCCGAGGACACGGTTTTCGACCCTCCACAGTTGTAGGAGCAACAAAAGGAGCCCCGATTAGATGTAGACAGCAGAGCTCCCATAGACTTGGCTACTTCTGCATCTTTATCATTTTTTCTACTGATTTATCGACTTTGGGCCCGAAGAGATGTTTCTTGTCAAAGGGAGTATTTAAAATAGACTGTTGGACTTCAGGGTTTGAAACCTGAAATATCCCTGCATATCTCCTTAATAAAACCTTAGTGTTAATCTCTCTAGATGTGATGTCTGCAGCATCTAAAGCGCATCTAATTGAGGAATTGGATATGTGCTTCCCTTCCTGGACTAAATCCTGGGCTATTGATTTGTATTTATGTGGGAGGTGTTGTAGCAATTTCTCCATTTCGTCCCAGTGTGCCCCATCATACCTGGCTAGCAGGGCCTGGGTGTAGGCACTGCACCAATGATTTGCTGCTTGGAGGCTACTATTTTACTGGAGGCGTCTAATCGTATTTTTTTTTTTTACATCTTTTTATTTTAACCATAACACGCAGTTACAATCTTAATTAATGACATTCTGTGATCGCACCAGCATACTTGTACACATTTTTTTACAATCCCCCACCTAGCACCAACAGTATTCTCCTTCCTTTCACTCATCTTCGTCTAATTTATTACAAGAGTACTACCACCCTCCCCCGGGGCTCCGGTGGAGTGCACGGGTTGCCTCTATAATGATTCCACTTGCTCCAGATCTTCCCCCACTTAATCGAGCATCCTCTGTTCGTATACACCACCTTTCCTGCCACCATGCACCAGTCCATATCCCTCTTCTCCCAAAGATGGAGTCTCCTCCAAGCCCCATGCTGTGCTATGTTTCTTTTGGAGATCATTAGGGCCAATGTCACCCCAATTTGCTACTCAAATCTGTTGCCTCCCACACATTCAGGAAACACCATTTTGGTTTGCAACGGTGCTCGTTTCCATACACTCCACTCAGACATTGAATTATTTTAGCCCAATATTCCAGAATTTTTGGGCATGCCCATATTATATGAAAGAATGTGCCCACCAAAGTACAGCCCCTCCGACAGAAAGCTTCTGTTATTTTCCCCATCTTTACTAGCGGGCATCTAATAGTTTTGACTCTCTGTCTGGAGGGGGAACATCCCCTGTAGTTTGTGAATTGGCCTGTTTACGAGCATTAGAGAGCATCAAAGAGTCTAGTGGCAACTGCCCTTTAATAAAGACTGGATCTGAGGGAGCAGGCTTATATTTTTTTTATCAATTATGGGGGTGAGAATGCGAGCACGCACTGGATCTTTAAATATATCACTGGCATGTCTCATCATACCTTTAAGCATAGGTAGAGTATGGCTAGCCTTTTGTGTGCTACTGAGCGTTTCAAATAGGAAATCTTCCTCTAGAGATTCCTTTTGTAACTGTACCCTATATTATTCTGTAGCTCTTGCAAATAATTCTAAATATCCTACATTGTCGTCGGGAGGGGAAGGCTTTGCAGGTTAAAGATCTGGGTTGTTATCTGTAGGTGAATCTGTGTTCTAATCTTTCCAGGGGTCTATTGGTAAATTATTGTCCCTCCCAACTCCATTATCATCAGGTAGTGGTGATGGAGAGTTAGTTGATGTAATCAGCAAATGCAGCAAGGATGGAGAAGTTGGTGTAGGGGAACGTGGTGGAGGAGAAGGAGGGGTTAGTACCCATATTCTTCCTCTTCAAAATAATATGCTAAAGAGTGTCCTCTGACTCAAGTTTGCATTTTGGAGGTGGTTAAATAAGAACACGTCCTGCATCTGGGTTTATATAAAGTTCCTTCTGATTTGGGTCCAATTTGGGTGTTGGGGCGTCGAAAATCGGGTCCTGCAGCTTTGGAGGACCAGTTTTAGGTTTCGGCACCAAAGATTTCGGTGCCGAGGTAGAATCCGATTTCAGCACGGAAGGTTTCGGTGCCGAAGGAGGCTTTGATTTTGGGGTCAATGATTTCGGCTCCGAAGAGGTCTTTGGCTTCGAGCCTGAAGCTTTCGGCTCGGTGCTAGACTTTGGCCGACTCTATCCTGAGCCGGAAGGCATAGTGCCATGTTTCGTTGTCGAGGAGGAGGGCGGGGCGTCTGAAACGTCATCTTGGTGCCGACCGTGGCCTGAAGGCTGGGGTGGGACCAGAGTACTTTGTTTCAGCTGAATTGGAGTTTGGGTCAAGGGGCGTTTGGTACTCGCGGGACATTGACCTTGTGGCAAGTCTTCTTCCATCTCGGAGTCCGATTCCAGAATGGAGACAAGTTCCTCTGGTTCTTCCTCGGTCCCCTCAGCGTCGAATTTGTGTTCGGATGCTTCGCCAAAGAGGTTCGTCGTGCATTTGGCGTTTTGACTCAATATCTGGCAACGTCGAGCCAGACGATCACGGAGCGTTTCCTTCGATCGGAACGATCTGCATGTGGTGCAGTCCTGTTCGTTGTGCTCCAGAGACAAGCACAAGTTGCACACTTCGTGCGAGTCGGTGCCCATGCGCTCTATCATCGAAAGGAAGAGTCACCTTACCTTGTGATTGGAAAGACTTCTTTCAAGAAAAACAACTTGCAAACATCCGGACCCAAGACTAGATTGCAGGAGTATGCAAAGCATGTGATCTACAGCTCACATGCCTCGAACAAAGGTGTTATAGGACATTTGCACCAACAGTGCCTGCAGTTCAATGACGTGATGAGCAGAAGTAATCACAATGAAAAAGAAGTCTCTAAAAGTAAAGAAAAGTAGCGAGCAACTAGGCATCAGCTCAAGGGCATACAAGAGAAACATTAGGACTAAGATGTGGCATCACAAACAGTTTGAGTAGAAAAATGTATGTCGAACCATTTAGAAATCGCTTACCAACAGGTGATTTGAACAAGGACAGTTGTTCCAAGAAACGTAATAACAGTTGACAGTGGCCAGTGCAAGACCTTGCTGGGTCAAAGACAAAAGTAACAAAAGTGCATCCAAGAACTTTACAGTATTGCAGATACAACACGAGGCCACACATTTGTCCAGGTAAACAGTATAAATTGACTGTGCAGGGTCCCTGGCGGCAAGGATGACAACTAGAACTTCTGGTGGCAGATCAAACGCAGTAAATGGTCACCACAGATTTGGGTGAAGGGTACTACCATGCTGTGAAACATAATCCTCTTGAAGTGGAAGCCTGATCAGGAAGCTCATGCAGAGAGACTTTCCAGGTACCACATTTCCCTGGCCTAATCCAAAAGCACTAGGATGACTTGGGCTGGTGGTCCTGATCTTAATCAGAACTCTAGGTAGGAGAGGAAGGGTTGGGAAGACTTACAGGAGTCCTTTGTTCAATTTCAGTCAGAATGCATCTCCTACAGAGTGTTCTTGTGAAAACTCCAACGCACAAACCTTTTGACACTGATTGTTCAACGGTACCAAAAAGATTTAGCCGATGTTCTACCCACTGTCAAAAGATGCTCTACATCACCTCCCTTCAGTCCAGAGGAGACAGGATCTGGGCTAGCATGGGCATTTTGAATGTATCCTTACACAGGAAGGCATTCAGATGTTGAAGGTCCAAAATACGCCAGAGACCCCTGCCCTTCTTTGGCAAAAAGAAATAGCAAGAGTAACAAACTCCTCTTTCAGAATCCTCTCAACAGCATCTTTTGAGAGTAACACTCACATCTTGCGATAGAATGAACATATGCTCCTTTGAAATTTACTCTGATGTGGGGGGTGAAAAGAAAGGGTAGGGCATAGCCATGATGAATGATTAGAAGGACCCATCCGTCAGAAGAGATGGATCGCCATGCAGGTGAAGTGCTGAATCTGAACCTTTCTTCTCAGCCCCCTTAACTTCCACCCACAGGAAGGGTATTCACTACTAAGGGCAAACTAGGGTGACTTGGTGGCTGTTGTCACAGGAGAAGGGGACCAGCAAGAACAAGGGTTCTGCTGCCCTGGCCCCTGCCTCCCAGACCCACTTCCATGACCTCAAAAGGATTGGGTGACTGCTTTATCGTTGGGGAGACTGACTTTTCAGCTCTCTGGAGCTGCCTTTGAACTTTTTGTACTGACACAGGAACAGTTTAGCAGGGATAAATAAACACAGAAAGCGGGACGTGGCTATACTTTATTTAAAATGCTCAAGGGCAGACTCTCCTTTTACATTGAGAAGGTGTGAGCCATCAAAGCATATCCATGAGAGAAGCTCATACAGCTCTTTAAAATCCTATGGAACACATCCACACATGCTGGTGGAGGACAACACTGGAGCCAACTACTCTTCCCAGGCAATCAGTAGTATTTAGGCCAGCAAAAATCTCATATTTGGTTGTGCATTGTCCCGCACAAATTGTCTGAGACAAAGAGGCCCCTAAGGCTTCTGGGACTGCCAGCAATATCTCCCACGATATGTCCAAGAGGGTATATGTGTAAAGACCCAATAAGCATACAGCATTAATGGATTATAATGCCAGCCTGGCAGAGGAGAACATGTTTTCCAAATATCTCAATACACTTGGACTCCTTATTCAGCTGGGTCATGGGGAATGAATTAGAGTTCAACTTACTGGTGAAAGCCTGAACCACAAGGCTCTCTGGAGCAGGATGTTTAATAAGAAAACTAAGGTCAGCAGGAGCCGATCTAGGACACCTGGCCATCTGCCTTTTCATCGGTGGCCAGAAGGATTATGGTGCTGTAGATTCACATGCAATGCATACTCCTGCCATCTAGTGTTGGGCCCAGACTTTGCAAGTTGTTTTTCTCGAAGAAGCTGGACCAGGAGCCCATCAAGGTATCAGAAATTAACTCAAAGAAGAGTAAACGATCAGATGTTGCATGACCAGGTTGCAACATCTCCAGAAGTTGTTAGTTTTGGCCTCGGCTGCAGGCAGCTGCAAATCCAGGACTTCAGCTACCCTTAGTACCACTACTGCAAAGGATAAGCTCTCTCCCGTTGGTGGCACAAGTAGCATAGCAAGTCAAACCCTGTCTCAGAGTACATATGAAGCCCACTGGCTTATTAGACATCTATGTAAATGTTTTTATCTGTGTAGTGAGAAAAGAGAACACCATCTCCAGTCCCATCATCTCCATTCTGAGCTGTAACCTGTATAGAGTCTGAATCAAAATAAAAGGCCTCTACTGGTGCATCACCCTGATGGAGGCTCTGGCTCAGAGTATGGATGCATCATGTATGGTTGTACTTTAGCAATCTCATACTGAGACACTGGTTGAGATTGGGACGATGTCAGGTCAGTGTCAGACATTCTAATCAGCACCTGATCCTCTTCTGGCACTGCTGGTTTCAGTACCGGCACTTGCGTTGAAGGGGCCCACGAAGTCTCAGATTGAACACTGCATCAAGCAGGTAAGGGTCGTAAGGGATCCAATGGCGCAAAGTAAAGATCCGCTGGTGGCAGCCCGACTGGACACTCCCATGATTCCTTGTGGCCTTTAGATGCACCAGAAGGAGACAGAAATGTGACAAATCTGCAGCATGACGTCCTCAGAGGCTATAATCTTCTCCTGCGTCGTTGAAGCCGGAGTAATTTGGGACACCCTAAGAAAAGTTTGGGAATCAGCTACTGACCATAGACCTAGAGGGAGACCAATGCACATCATAATACCCTTGCAACTTACCTTTGGATACAGAGTGGTGGGAACGGGTTTAGTCCGGCATCGAAATTCTTGTGTTTGGACTTTGATTTAGATTTACTGGAGAAATTTGACCGCAAAGTTGTCTTCTCGCGGGAACGGCCTCGAATCCACTGTCATAACTTAGAGTAGGGGGTCACATAATGGTAGCTACATCTTATATTTGATGACATACAGCGCTGTTCTCAGTCTCGGTTTGCCTTCAGGTGCATATGTTCACATTAATCGCACAGCTTTGAATCGTGTCCCGAACCAAGACACCAGAGTCACACCTTGTACAGGTCTTTAACAGACATCTGCTTTACGCACTCACGGTATGATTAAAAATCCTGTCGCTTTAGAAGGGGACATCATTCCCTAATACAATGGATTTAGTTTGGAAGTACAAGTATTCAGAAGCATGGTTAAATTGGGAGAGGAGCTTCAGATCCATGTTAGAAGGTACTGAGAGAAAAGAACTGATGCAGGGGATGGCACATTTATGTCACGCTGTGCCGTCACTTCAGGGACACTGCAGAGTGAGTGTAGAGCTGCACAGCACCATCAAGCAACACGTGGGATAATTACTGAAGAAAAGGTTCCATTTTCAGTCTGGACCTAGGAAGCATTATAAGATGAAGAACCCTAGGTTTGAAGTATTCTTCTCAAACCTCATTTTTGGCGCTGCTCTCTCAAGAGATAACTAAGCGATGTTATTGGATCTACCAACAACATGGTGTTTCTCCCTGCTCTCCAGAACAAAAAGCCAATTGAACGAACTTTAGTGGCAGCTAGGCAGACAATCACCTCCTTACCAGGCTAATGAAATGGTTCTTACACCATTTGGCAACTACGAGCCATAGAAAAATGTATGATTACTATTGATAACCCAGTAAACAATTTTGTACTGGAGTGGATTTTGGTAGTATGTTTTGGCACATCCTGCTTGACGTTCGCTGCCTGCCTTAGAGACCCCTCTGTGCCCACTTCAGCACCAGCAGAACCACCAAGTCGTTCCAAGCACAGGGTGGAAGGAATCTCGCCCGTTTTTTTGTTGCAATTTGCTTCGAGCTGCTGCAGTTCCTTACGGACATCTCTGCGGAAAACCTCATCTGGCTGGACAACATCGACCTCTCACGGCCCCCGCTGCGCGGGAGCCGTTCGCCTTGTGGTCAGTGAGGGAGGAGTCACCTTTGCCTGGACACTGACCCCCTGAACCAACTCGGGACTGCGAGGACCAGCAGCCACAGCGGCGCTGACAAGCCGCAGCTGGTCCTCTTCCCGAGCCCGCCTCCCACTATTAGTACTTAAACATCTCCCAGAACGCGCGCGCCCCGCTAAGCCCGGACAAAGGGCGGGCCCTCTGAGGCCCTCAGAGGCTGAAAAGGCTGGTGCGGTGCGGACCCCTGCTCCATTTTTTGTTTGTTTTTCCTAATCAAATTGTATCGTATCCTTTTGTGCTAGCAGTATTGTGGTTAAAGTAGCCCGACCTCATTAAGTCCTGCATGACTGCCAAGAAATTGAGGTCTAGGAGACTTTTGGTAGGTAGGTCTTGCTCAAAAACTAAGTCTAACCCTTTACGAAATAGGGACGGCCAGGCTTCTTTAGTAAAGGGAAAATCTCAACTATTTAGCTTATGGGAAAGGGGCAAGGATAAAAATCTTACTGGGATACCCCCGCTAAAGGATAGTTCACAGGTCGGAGACGAGGCGATACAATATGTAGAGAATAGGGATACCATTCCATCTTTCTCTACTTTGGTACCCAAGAGGGTGGAATGTATAGACCCTCCGAAAGAGGAGATGCGGAATCCTTCAGTTTTATCAAAAATTTTGACGCCATGTCGGCAAACTGTCGACCCTTTAAATAAATTTGGCCTTTCCCCCCTCATAGATTATCTGCCCCAAGTATAAACACAACTGATGTCATAGTGCATAATAAAATGTTTAACTCCGGTGAATCCCTAACTCCTCTAGAGAATCCTTCTGGGGTGGTACAAAATATCGATCCCCTCGGTCTTGATATAGATATGGACTTATGCAAAAGATACATAGAGGATGTAATTGATATGTCATTAGATCCAAGGAAAACCCCGGTGATACTCGTTCCATCTGGGCTTCAACTTCACAATAGTACTCCCTCCAATAATTCTCTCCTCTCTATGCCCCAGCTAAATATTTCCTTTAGTCCACAATTTAATACAACAAATAATGACCCAAATGGGCCTGTTAGACATGATAATCCAGTTTCAGAAACATTGGTTTGCCTTGAACATTTGCTAGCCTCTATTTTGTCCCTGCTGGAAAAGTTTGTTGGTGGTTCCGACTGCGTTTTGGAAACTGTGACTCAAATATTAAAGGTTCTATTAGAGAGAAAGAGGGGGAAGAATACTAGTCCATCTGTGATTGCTCAACCTTTATCGGAAAAAATTGTAACTATTGCACTGGTCCAAACCGATTTAGTGGAGAATCCTCCAACTTTAGATATAGAAAAGGCATTATCAGTTCGGAGGATTTCTCAAAAAAATCGGGCGGATGTTTTTGGGAATAACTGTGTGGTGGAGGGTGTTTCGGAAATTGAATCTATCTGTGTCCCGGGAAAAGGACTATCCCAAGAGCTATTTCCCACTTTTTGTCCCCCTACTAAAGTTGGAATAGAGGAGGCTTCGGTGTTATCTAATAAGGGAAAGTTAACGCATTTAAAAAAGAATGGTGGAAAAAGGAGGAAAGAGCTGCGCAGATTTGCAAAAAAGAGGCGGAGGAAAATTAGTTTTGAAAACAACCTCAATATTACAGTTAATAATTCCTCTGAGGTAACTCGGATGGATAAATCGTTGCATGAGATACCGGCTCTTCCAGTTATGGGTGTTGTTCCCTCTTCTACCCATAAATGCCCTCAAATCCCGTTTCCCTCCATTTCTATGCAGCCTATATTAAGCTTTTCTGGTCCGACTCCTGGGGGATCTGCTAATATAGTTCCTCCTGTGGAGTTCATAAAACCTGTCGATCAAGTGCAAGCTAGCCTTAACCCCTTAGCGAGGTCATTCCCCGGTTTTGCAGGAGGGGAAATAGAATCAATAAGGCCAACCAAGATAATTGAGGAGGAAAACATTGATACTTTCATTTTAGATTTCTTTCCGCTATTTGATTCGGATTTTATTTTAAATAGATCTACACTCCTTCAATGTCTTCATGAGACGGATGGTTTGAAATTGTTGCAGACTAACTATATAGATTTAGTAAAAATCTTGAACACTGATGCTGGGTCTTTAACTAGAGTAAGATTCTATTCAAAGTTCGTTGTTAACCTTATTCTCCAAAAAACTGAAAGTTTCCAGCGTTGAGGGATTGATGTTATGCCTTTTTTTGTAAAACCCCAATCTAATAGATTAATGGGCAAGCCTTGGTTCTCTCAAGCTGTAATTGGAAATGGGGTTATCCCCCCTTACTTAGAAGATTTAAAAATTAGTATAGTAAAAAATGGGCGGCAGGTGGAATATTCAAACCCCCCTCGCTCCCACTCCCAAAGCGCTCCTGCAGAGGTTGGTCTTCAATGGAACTGGTTGCCTTGAATCCTAGCTAGTAAATCCTCCCAAAAATTCCATTCACAACCGTATCCTTAACAATGACTTCAGGATTGTATCCTGGAACGCTGCAGGAATACGAAATAGCCCCGAAAAATTACTATTTTTACTTTCATTAGAATTTAGTGTTATATGCCTTCAAGAAACCTGGTGCATAGAGAATTTTCCTACAGGAAGGGACTATTTTGTTTTGGAGGGCAAAGCAAGCCCTTCTAGGAGAGGCAATGCTAGAGGGGGAATAGCATGTCTTTTGTCCTCCAAGATACAATGGAATTTTCCCATTTTTAGACCCGAGTAATCCGTTTCAAGTAGTTACGCTATTCAGTTCTGCTAATTCTAAAAATAATCCTATCATTCTAATAAATGTCTATATCCCACCCGATGTCTGATATAATGAAATTTTATTTAGGGTTTTCACTTATATTAAAACACTTTTGGTAAAGGATGTCTCTCCCCATATAATGATATTAGGTGATTTTAATTGTAAAGTATCCAACTCTAGTTTGGAGATCTTTCGAAATGAACATAAAGAGAATTCCCTACAGATACCTCAAACTCTTTTTCCCGGGAATATTAAACCAACAAAGAGAGGGAAAATATTTCTTGAAGAGCTCTATGAAATAGATGGAATTATAGTGAATGGTAGGCTTCCCTCTGATACTCCTGCAAACTATACTCACAAGTCCATCACTGGTGAATCTATTTTAGATTATGTGGTGGTAGATATGCCAACTTTTGTCCTTCTTAAGGACCTCACGGTTACTTATACTCCTCTCAGTGACCATAAAATAATAACCATCTCATTAGATTTAAATCCTCCTCTTACGGATCACTGGTCCTTGGATGGTAATTTGGTTAATTTTGGAGCTCATAGTGGAAGATGTTTCTGGAACTCTAAAGCAATCAAGGGCATCAAGAGCCTTTTAGATATTGCAGTAAATGACGTGATCAATTGGAAGGGTTCCGAACTAATTTGCTTCTCTAACTTCCTGAATAAGGTGTTATTGGTCGCAAAAAAAACACCAAAGAAAGTCCACATTAAAAAACTTCCTATTTCTCAGAAGCTACTTAACGTAGAAATAAATAAACTTATAAGAGAACAATATCTGAGGTACTGCCCTTTAAGACATCATAGACTGGCTTTATTAAAAAGAAGGAGGACAAGGCTAAAAATTAAGCTAAACAAGCATTGGAAATGCAATAGGTCTCGCACCATTAGAGTTAGTGCTTTTAGAATTGTTTATGGGTTTTTTTTGTAAATGTTTAGCATTTTTGTTTCCTGTAGCCAATGCTAAAGAATTACAAATAAAAAAAGCCATAAATATTTATAAAAGCTGTAACTGAAATGGTCTGAGAGCTATTGCACTGTGTGAGGGTGAGGTGTTGAGGGTGAGTGAGGGTGAGCGTGAGGGTGGGTGAGTGTGAGTGAGGGTGAGTGAGGGGTTGAGGGTGAGTGAGGGTGAGGGGTTGAGGGTGAGTGAGGGTGGGTGAGGGGTTGAGGTGAGTAAGGGTGAGTGAGGGTGAGTGAGGGTGAGTGAGGGTGAGGGGTTGAGGGTGAGGGTGGGTGAGGGTGAGTGAGGGTGAGGGGTTGAGTGTGAGTGAGGGTGAGGGGTTGAGGGTGAGTGAGGGTGAGGGTGAGGGATTGAGGGTGAGGGGTTGAGGGTGAGTGAGGGTGAGGGTGGGTGAGGGTGAGTGAGGGTGAGTGAGGGTGAGGGGTTGAGGGTGAGTGAGGGTGAGGGTGAGTGAGGATGAGGTGTTGAGGGTGGGTGAGGGTGAGTGTGAGTGAGGGTGAGTGAGGGGTTGAGGGTGATTGAGGGTGAGGGGTTGAGGGTGAGGGTGAGTGAGGGTGAGGGTGAGTGAGGGTGAGGGGTTGAGGGTGAGTGAGGGTGAGGGTGAGGGGTTGAGGGTGGGTGAGGGTGAGTGAGGGTGAGGGGTTGAGGATGAGTGAGGATGAGTGAGAGTGAGAGTGAGGGGTTGAGGGTGAGGGGTGAGGGTGAGTGAGGGTGAGTGAGGGTGAGTGAGGGGTTGAGGGTGAGTGAGGGGGAGTGAGGGTGAGGGGGAGTGAGGGTGAGGGTGAGTGAGGGTGAGGGTGAGTGAGGGTGAGGGTGAGTGAGGGTTTGAGGGTGAGGGGTTGAGGGTGAGTGAGGGTGAGGGGTTGAGGGTGAGTGAGGGTGAGGGCATTCACATGTACTGCGCGTGGGTGTCCTTCCTTTCCTGGAAATGCTAACTTTACTGTCTTAAAAGAAAGTGAAAGCAAAGCAGACTAAAGATCGAACAGAGATCGTCGGGGACTTTCCACTTCGACGCAAGTGTGGCTTTGTTCAGCTGTTAGGCAGAGGGTGTTTGCGGAGTGTGGGCGGGGCTACCTGTATTTGATGGGTGACATCACCTTTCGTAGGAGTTTGGAGCTTAACATTGGCCACAGGCTAAGCCAATAGGCCCTAGAGCCCTAGTCTTCAAACTTTTTAAGCCCCCGCGTCAATACATTTCATTAGGGCTCCCAGGCGAGCGTGGGAAAGGAGAGGAGGGGAGAGCAGCAGAAGAAGCCGAATGAGAGAGATCGAATGAGGAGAGAGGCGGGGCAGGAGCCCGCTTGTTAATAAATAATCCCCGGAGGTGGTGATATTTCCCGGGATTGTGACAGAACATTTCTCGCTGCACCAACACAAACAGAGGCAGCGAGAGACATGTCACCGGGGGAGGGGGCGGGTGTCTGCGCGCTGCTCCGGGGACAGCGGGGGAGGGGCGTGTGTGCGGTGCTGCTGGGGAAGGCATGCGGGGCTGCTGAGCAGGGACAAAGGCAGAACAAAAACGGAGGTTGGATGGGCAAAGGAAGAAAGAGGTGACACACGAACTGGAATAAATAAAACTAAAAAGTAGAAAATTGGGGATATTAAATAGAAAGGGGTGAAAGAGGGGGAGGCAGGAAAGTAAACGGAGAGCGGTGAGACAAAACGAAGACGACTTTCAGGAGGCGAGCGCGGGAAAGGAGAGGAGGGGAGAGCACGGCGGGCAGGGGTGGGGCGGAGAGGGGAGAGGTGCGACACGGCAGGCAGGGGAGGAGAGTAGGAGGAGGAGGGGGGAGGAGAGTAGGGGAGGCACAGAAAGGTCTTCAGCTCGATGTTAATGATAGCCAAATGGCATATATATAACCCAGACGGGGCTTATTTACAAAGCCAGCGGGGATCTTCAAAGGGTGGCACAGCTCTTGCCCCGGTGGAGCAACAATGGGCAATGCAGCCGTCCAGGACTGTGTAGCTATGGAGAGCACAATATTATACCATTAGTTGCCCGAGGCTATGCCATGTTAGCTACAACTGTAGGGTGTTTGTAACACGAGCTCCAGACATTTGTTTCCACGCTCGAGGCATTGACAGTTATAGCCGCTCAGCAAAGCTTCGTGGTGCCTTTGTCTGGTGGAGCGCGGAGCGTAGATGATTTAAAAGGCAGCTGAGACATGCAGGATGAAAGAGGAGTGTCACTGTAGAATGCTGGAGATGAGAGGGACTGCCAGCCTAAGATCCAGGAGGCGAGAAAGACCGTCAGTGTGGAGTGTAGGATTCGAGAGAGACTGTCAGTGTGGAGTATAGGAATGAGAGAGAGCGTCAGTGTGGCGTGCAGTATTCGAGAGAGACTGTCAGTGTGGAGTATAGGAATGAGAGAGCGTCAGTGTGGCATGCAGTATTCGAGAGAGACTGTCAGTGTGGAGTATAGGAATGAGAGAGAGCGTCAGTGTGGCGTGCAGGATTCGAGAGAGACTTGTCAGTGTGGAGTGCAGGAGGCGAGAGAGACCGTCAGTGTGGCGTGCAGGATGAGAGAGAGACTTGTCAGTATGGAGTGCAGGAGGCGAGAGAGACCGTCGGTGTGGCGTGCAGGGGACGTAAGATATTGTAATTGCTGGGTGTACGAGGCGTGGGAGACTGTCATGTAGGGTGGGTGCAGCAAATGAGAGAGATTGTCAGTGTGGCGTGCAGGATACGAGAGAGACTGTCAGTGTGGGATGCAGGAGATAGAGACACTGGAAACGAGAGACTGTCAATGAGGCGGGAGAAACGGTCATTGTGGGAAGCCGGAGTTGAAATAGACTCAGCGTGGGACGCCTGGGATAGGAGAGACTGTCGCTGTGAGATGCAGAAGATGAGAGGCAGTGTGAGTGCAGGTGTGTGGGTAGGAAAGGACGGCGTGTACGTCATGAGTGCGGGCACGGTTTCTGTGGGGTGAAAGGGAGAGGAGGGCTGCTGGTCTGGGAGGGTGGTCTGTTGGAAGAGGGGGTCGCCGTGGGAGGCACTGATGACGCAGTACTGAGGGAGAGAGTCCGTATTTGCACCGAGTGGTCGTCGGAGGTGTGAGGGCACAGGCCGCGGTGCCCGTGACATTGTGAGTGAGGATACGAAGCCGGATTTGACGGACGGGATTGTGACAGAACATTTCTCGCTGCACCAACACAAACAGAGGCAGCGAGAGACATGTCACCGGGGGAGGGAGCGGGTGTCTGCGCGCTGCTCCAGGGGACAGCGGGGGAGGGGCGTGTGTGCGGTGCTGCTGGGGAAGTGGAATAAATAAAAACTAAAAAGGAGAAAATTGGGGATATAAAATAGAAAGGGGTGAAAGAGGGGGAGGCAGGAAAGTAAACGGAGAGCGGTGAGACAAAACGAAGACGACTTTCAGGAGGCGAGCGTGGGAAAGGAGAGGAGGGGAGAGACATGTCACCGGGGGAGGGAGCGGGTGTCTGCGCGCTGCTCCAGGGGACAGCGGGGGAGGGGCGTGTGTGCGGTGCTGCTGGGGAAGTGGAATAAATAAAAACTAAAAAGGAGAAAATTGGGGATATAAAATAGAAAGGGGTGAAAGAGGGGGAGGCAGGAAAGTAAACGGAGAGCGGTGAGACAAAACGAAGACGACTTTCAGGAGGCGAGCGTGGGAAAGGAGAGGAGGGGAGAGCACGGCGGGCAGGGGAGGGGGCGGAGAGGGGAGAGGTGCGACACGGCAGGCAGACAGGGGAGGAGAGTAGGAGGAGGAGGGGGGAGGAGAGTAGGGGAGGCACGGCCTAGCGGCCGTGCAATCAAGAAGTGAGGGGGCGGGAGAGTAGGCAAGGCAGGCGGCTGGGGGCATGTGCACGCGCTTTTAAGCTCAATGCTCATGCGCATTGAGCTT
This sequence comes from Lissotriton helveticus, assembly GCF_964261635.1. Classification (NCBI taxonomy): domain Eukaryota; kingdom Metazoa; phylum Chordata; class Amphibia; order Caudata; family Salamandridae; genus Lissotriton; species Lissotriton helveticus. The sequence continues at coordinate 1,180,141,284 of NC_136068.1, forward strand.
AAAAGTCACGGGCACTGCAAGGAATCGCCACGATTCCTTGCAAGTTGGACAAAGAGTGGATAAGCCCCCATAGTCTCGCAAGCTCGATGCGCATGCGCATCGACAGGCGAGACCTAAAAAGGAAAGCGAGGATTCGGTCTGGATTAAACTGCGGGAGGCGGTCTTTAATGGCCAACCTAGACTATTCTGGTCTCTGATCGGGGAAGGATGTGGTCTTAGATGTAGATCCTTACCTGTCCCGATTGAAGAACAAAAAATGGGTAGAATACATCCTGAACTTGTATGCTGGAAATGGATGGGTAATTGTTCTCAATAGGAAAAAAGAGAACAATTCTAGCCTTGTTCCACCCTCTGAAAAAATTATCGAACTAGCCATCAAGGGTATGCGTTCGTCCGGAGCAATGGGTCCGGATGAGCTCCCCATTTCTGTACTAAAACAGAATAGTGACATCTGGAGTAAGATTCTTTTCCCAGTGTTTAAATTTTGTTTTCTGCATACCGTAATCCCTCCCTCCTGGAAGGGCAGCATACTGATACCCCTGTATAAGAAGGGTGACAGAAATGTACCCCAAAATTATCGTCAGATCGCCCTCCTCGATGCCGTCGGCAAAGTTTTTTCTAAATGTCTCCTGCAATTAATTAATGATTGGGTAGCCGAGAATAATATATTGCCTCTTGAGCAGACGGGGTTCCGAAAAAAGCATGGCACCTTGGATAACTAGACCGTTTTACAAGTTTTGTCGGAGAAATACATCAAGCTCCGGGGAGGGAGATTATATGCAGCATTCATAGATTTCTCCACAGCCTTTGATAAGGTGGATCGCCCTTTGCTGTGGAGAAAGCTAGCGGATCTAGGCATGCCCCCCCCCCCCCCGAGCTCTTAAACTTGGTCCGGGAGCTTCACTCCGATACATGGTGCAGAGTGCTCTTGGGAGGGGAAAGAGGTCTCTCTCAAGCTATCCCGTCTGCCAACGGGTTAAAACAAGGTTGCCTGTTGGCCCCACTATTGTTTTCGTTATACCTATCTGACCTTCCACAAACTCTTTCGCTAAGTGATGGTATTGCCCCGACTCTGGGGGGCAAACCGATAGTATGTCTGTTAAATGCAGATGACCTACTAATCTTGGATTTGACCCCCACTGGATTGAATAATCGGTTGCAAGCACTCCATGGATTTGCAGAATCACACCATTTAAGGATAAATGTATCCAAGAGTAAAGTCATGTGCATCGTAGGAAGGAAAAAGCGAAAATATGGGAATTTTTTCTCGAATATAGGGGGCCTTGGATTGGAAGTTGTCCAATCCTATACTTTTCTGGGGAAAATAGTTTCTAGCACACTAAGCGATAAGGCCCATATAGCTAACAATATTCGGAAGGCAATGTCTCATGAGAGGGGACTAAATACCCTCTATAGATCTACTGGCCAGAGGCACTTTGCCTACCTATTGGAGGTTTTTAGAGCTTAAGTTCCATCTACCTTACTATATGGCATAGAATTACTCAAAGTGGGGAGATGGGGTTTTCTGAACACCACAGAGGGAAAAATCCTACGGAAATTGTGTATGGTTAATACCGCGTGTAATATAGCAGCTTTTAGGCTGGAATTTGGTATACGAAGTGCTTGGGTCCAGGGCCTTGCTGGGGTAGTACGGTGGGTTTCCAGCTTGGCGAATGGTGAACCTGGCACCTTAAGATATCTGATTAAAAAAGAACTTCTCGGACCCCTAAAAGAGCATTCCACTATCGTAAAGAATTTTAGATTAGCAGTTAAACTTTTGAAATTAGATGAATTGACACTTTTCTCTTTATCTACTTATCAGTTAAAACTGACTCTAAAATTGGCCTCATGGAATCTAAGCTTTGATTTAGATAAAGAGGCGCTTACTGCTAAAAGGGGTCCGTTACCAGACATTAATCATTATCAAATTAGGATTCCTCAACCTTATGTTTCCTGGAATCTCCCCCATGGGGTGCGTCGCTTTATGTTTCTCCTGAGGCAGGACCTACTCCCTCTAAATAATCTGTTATCAAAATGGTATGGCTCATCAGTGAAGTGTAATTTTTGCAACAAATTCAAACAAGATGTTAAACATGTGTTATTTATTTGTCCGGCCTTAAAACAACACCGCCTCAAATGGTTGAGACCTATTTGTCTAAAACTAAATATTTTTTCCGCTTCTGCCTTTCTCGAATCTATCTGTAATCCGCCAAATGAGAGGTTTTGTTGTATCATTTTTAACTTTTTTTAAAGTTTCTTGAATTTATATTAGATTTGTTTCTTGTAAATTGTTGATAATGCTTCAAATGTCAATGTTGGATGATTTTATGTGGACCTCTGTTAAGAGTTCCAAAACATAAATAAAATAAACTTGAAACTAGTATCTTTTGGTCAGAGAATTCCCAGAACTAAACTACCGGAGGGCCATACACACTATCATAACTGCAATGAGTCAGCTACTTGGAAAACATTTCCGGAGAGTACAAGATAACATTTGGGACAGTGTCCCAACTCAGAACAATGAACCCCAAAACCTAAATGTTTTCCTTGGTCTGGAACAATCACTTTACCCTACGAGGGTTTTCATTGTGATTTCCTTTTATGGTATGTTCACCTTACTATTACAATCCATTAAACAAAGTTTACTCCAAAAAGGTGGGACCTTTGTCTAATTCTGCCAAATGCACAGGACTCAAACTTGAGGTTGAGTTTAATCTTTTTGATCAGGGTGTGTAGAAGTGTAGGGCGACTATAAAGTACGAAAGTGCAATGAGAAAGAATATCTCACTGATAGCTACCAATAACTGCGCTCAAGAGCCATCACCCATATCAGGTCAACAACTGTAAACTGCTATGATCACGAATATCTATGCCAGAAAGCTCCCAGATTTAGCCCCCTCTATAGTAGGTTAGCTGTTGACAGGCAACAATCGAAATGGTTTTAATTTTTATGCTGTAGAGTGCTTTCCCCTGGCTCTAATAAAAGCGTTTACTGACAGATACGTCTACCAGGATTATATTTCATAGTCTTCTAATGTATTTTCGAACAAACCACAAACACAAGTCCTCCTAATGCACCTCCTGTTCTCCATGACCCAAAATGCAATTCATCCATACCAAAATCCCACACTCGACTCCCATTTGTATCACAGTGTACATTTATCACTTCCCCCACATTAGACATTTAGGTGGCATCTTTAAGGGGAGATGGCTCAAGATACTGGGGAAAGTCTCCCCCATGCCTAATGAAGCACATATCTGACCTATTGGTAACTGAGTGTTCTGATCTAGTGTCTTGTTTAGTTTAGTAGTTTGTGCCTCACTAAGATACTAAAGCAAGCCAGCATTCCTTGCACTCAATGAAACCGAACTAGTATACAAAGAACAGAACATCAAACAACATTGGATTTCTTATTTGAGAAAACAAAAGGCGCTTAACTTTGAATCTCACCTTACAAGCAAGGGTAAACATCCAAGTTTGATGAGACTTTTTGTTAGCAACTGTGACAGACAGCTCAGGATGGTGCTCTAGTCGTACACCTTCTAAATATTCACTAAGCTGTAATCCAAGAATAAACAAAATCAGCAATTCTACACAAATAAAAAAAGAACAGTAAGATATAAAGTACTTGACAGAAACAGATTTTAGCTATCATTTTTTCAATAAAATTCAAACGTTCAAAATCTATTTTGGCTAGTTCCGTAGCCCGAAAATGTAATTATGGTACAATTTTGTAAACATTTGTGAAATACAGACAATGTCCTGGCTTCCATACAGTATGTCAGCTACTTTCTGAAGATATTAGATAAATAGTACACATGCAGATGTTTAAAATGCCAATTATTTACAATTATTAAGATTGCGAATGGGAGTAAAAGTCTTGAGTAGGTTGCAATGCCGCTCAGTTCCCTCAACAATGGTAATAAATTGCACATACTTTCTATAAGTCCGCATACGTGGTTCATGCCATTCTGTTATTCTTTAAAATGCAGCAGTAATAAAGAAAGTGAGTAAAACTAGGCAAGAGCACAATCTCATTTAAATAGATCTTGTGAATATTGGAACAGTTCTTTACTTTGTCAAGTGCCCGGAACATGAAGAAATTATTTAGAGCAGTGAATTCCTTAATTACTTAATCTGCTTCATGCCAATAACATGGACTGAGGCTTTCGCATTGTGGTATTGACCCAGAGTGCTGGACTGGATCCAAAAACATTTTTCCGATCAATAGCTACTCAGTGCCACCAGGTAATGCCAAAAATCCCGCCAGGGCTCTGACCACAGGATACATCAGACTAGTCTGGCTTTCTCTGATTTTTTCCCACAGTTACTTTTCACAATTCTTCATTTTGTCCCCTCATTTTCTCTGGCTTACTCATTTTCTATTTGTACATGGTTTTCCTTCCATTGATACTGCCCAGTGTGCCCGGGCATTGATTAGGTGTGGATTAATTACCTTGTTCTATACATGAGACAGCCCTTATTGTAAACTGTGAATTAATACTATCACATCGGATCTCAAACTTACTGATTGTGTGCAGACCGTCATTCATTTGGTATCGTGAACCTTATATGTCATTCATACGTAATTGATTGCTCTCTTTTACGTAGCTTTGGTGCATTTTCCCACACAGAAATAGACTCCAGTAATTCGAGTCTTTTGTCATATAGGACACAATAATTTTTAAAGTTGAAATCAACCCGTTCTCTTTTGAACTGTCTCTTTACATACTCCTTCCCTATCTTGTTACTCTTCATTCTCTCCTTCAATATGGTGCAACCATTTTTCTGTGTTAACGGCCATTTTCACCTGTCTACCATTTGTACACATGCTCACTGAGCACTTCCGCACTCCTTCAAAACGCGGGGATAGACTGGTTACATGTTGACATCCAGCTCACTGACTCAGACTACTTCGGCATACCGCCCATGTTTTTTAAGGAGGTAAGAGCCAGTTCCACCACTCGCTCTTGGCCTTGCAGGACCCCCTGTACATGGCACCGCCCCGGTATTTACTGGACTGTTTCTTTCTCCCCCTCCCCCCCCCCGACCTTCCTCTTGGCAGGGGTAATTGTACCCCTTTTAAGTGTAATTTTATTTATTTTTATTGTAATAAACTTTTTGTTAATTCACCACCGCTGTGCACTTCTAGGCTTATCGTCTCATGTGACCTATCCTGGCTGGATTTAGACTGGCTGTCGGTTCGCCCGAACTTGGTCCTTGCCGACTGGGCTCGCTCAGCGGTTAAGTAGAAGTGTCTTGGCGCGCGCAGGTTGATTGCCCTCAATCACCTGTATCCCCTGCATCACCTAGGCTAAGCATCATGACCATATTTACCTGTCCACTTCGGGTACAGACCCTGTTTAGCATCCACCGAGCACTCTATATAACATGTTATGCTCTCATACGTCCACAATAATTTTTCACCACGCATTGTCATATTTTCTCACAATATAATCAGCAAAATTGCATCCATTATGATCTTTGTTCTCAGTACCTCTCGTTAAACCCTCTTTTTTTCTTCCCTGACCTGTTTTTCCTGGCATTACACAGGCCCTCTCTCAGGCTGTATTCCTTCGTCCTGATGATTATCCCCCTATGTTAGTGGGAATCGAAACGTCGTTGACACACCAAGTCTGTACTCCCATTGCTTTTGCCTTGACATCTGTGAAGCACAAGATGTTTTTTATATTGTGACCGCTGTAAATAAGGAAATTGTTGTTCAAGTCACTAAATGTGTACACACTTGCCTGAGGCTTGGAAATCTGGTGATCTCCAACCCTGTTTTTACCCACTGCACTTTATTGAATAATTTGACTGTTAGATTGTTCGTTGAAATAAATACTTCTCTAATTTGAATGTAATACTTTACAGAGCATTATGTGGCTCTGCATAGCATTACCTATACTTACTTGATGGGGACCTTTGTCTCTTACAACATAGCAAACTATATATGGCACATTCAAAGGGGGTTGCTTGAATTCCTTACATTTTTTTCATGCCCAACCAAGGCATGCAAGCTAAAAGGAGAGAGTTTATCAACCACAAAATTAAAAGAGTTGTCCTTGCACACCATAGAATCTTATTATGAATATCACTGACTCAGAAGGGAGTAAGGAGGGTGGTAAGTAATCGGTGGGAAGATACAGTATCCACTAGAAATGTAATTACCAAATGTAACGTTTCTTCTGATGGAAAGTGCTTACTGTCGATTCAAAACCTTATGAATAAATCCCAATGCATATACTCCAGGTTGTTCTCTAAATGCAATACCTTGCACAATGTTTTGATATGACCTTTAATTATATCTCTCCAGCATAAGTTCTTAAAACCTCTTTTTATTTCCTTGGATTTTTATCAGGCTAGACCTGCTTTTTTATATTTACTTTTACCTACACACAAAGTTTGTTTTAATGTGTCAAAGTTTCTTATGGGAGTTTATCGCTCTGCATGATAGAATATGACCTTGGGGATGATTGAATCTTGATAGCTCTTATATTTGTATACCTTGTCACCTTATTGTATTTTTATGTATAATCATGTTGGACCTTTTATCATACGTCACTTGTATAATTTTTATTACAAAATCGAATAAAGTAAATATAGATTGATTGACTGATTGATACTCCAAGTTGTGGTATTGAGTAGTGTCAATTAACCAAGGAAGACAGTCACCAAGCCCTGTCAAAGAACACATCACTGCGAACCTGAAAAATGAGGCAATAATTAAAGCAAAAATATAAAACAAGTTAGTTGTACACTGTGGTTCTCCAAACTTGCTATCTTTCATAGGTTCAACTTGAATGTTACCCAGTGTCGATGTAGGAGTCCCACTGTAGTCATACCAAATAGTACAAAGAAAGCGACATTGTTTACCAATTCATATCGTTTCAATAAAAAAACAACTTCAGCCAATCAGGAAGCAGCTCCTTAAGCACTCTTACCCTCAAGAGCCACCATAACTCAGATTTTTCAACAAGAGTGTGAAGCTCATGTAGATGTGGTTAGCTGCTATCAGGGAGGACAGAGGGTTGCATGTGAATCTAATGAAAGATATCAATACTGGCGAACTACTGTGTACAAATAAGTAACTTGTTTCTCCTCCAGTATTGAATGTTTCGTAGAGTCACATGCTTGAATTTGAACAGCAAGCAGTTCATTGTAACATGGAGACAGGAAAATTAAGCCCAGGTAAAAACTTGTTCCATCACTAATAAGATACTTATTTAAATTAGTATCCTTATTATTGTTTAAAGGAAAGCCCATCACATTGAAAAGGATGGCGAAGTACCGCTTGACCCACTGATGCATTAACTTTCATTGTTGCATCCAAGCAGTAGTGTCTGGTAAACTATGCCTGTTAGTCCATTTAGCAGCCCTGCATATGTCTGGTAACACTACTCCTGTAAACAGGGAATCAGATGTGGCTATTCTTCTAGTCGAGTGCACTCTGAACATTCCACTCAGTAGACATCCAGGTTTTTCATGACAGATGACTTTAGCAGTTGAGACTCAACAAGCTATGCTGCTTCATGAAAAAGCAGGTCTCTTTTTCGAAGGCGCAAAGGCTATGAGGAGGTGATCAGATTTTCTAAATGTCTTAGTCCTTTCTCTGCGTAGACCCTTGGGCATCTCCTGGTATGCAATTACGAAGTGCTGTTTCAGTTGCATTGCTTGGATTTTTAAAGAATTTCTAAGATTATTAGCTAAAGGAGATGAAGCTTTAAGGATACAATGAGGATAGAACCTCAAAATTGTATCCACGGCTATTCATTTTGTAAAGGCTTGAATTGAAGTTCACTAACCTCTGGCAGAAGCGAGAGGTAGTAAAGTCATCTTTAAGTACAGATGTTTTATTTGTGCCTTATGAATAGTTTTAAATGGGTCTCTCATGAACTGTGATACGACGATATCCAATTGCCAAGTAACGGTAGGCTTCTTAATCGGAGGGAAAATCATGACGAGTCCTCCAAGAAATTACTTAATCAGCCTGTTTGACCAAAGCGACATTTGGCTGAATGATCTAGGAAATGGTCTTAAATATGGGAAAGATCCAAGTGAGCCAGGAGTAGCAAGTATGATCGAATCTGTTTGGTGTGGGCTCAAAAGGATGAATGTTATTAAGAGAGCACCATCTGCAGAAACAAGTCCACTTTGCATGGTAAGTCTCATTTGTCGTATCAGCTCTGGCTTTAGCTGGAATTTCTCTACATTCCATAGAAATATTTGGGAGATTAAATTTGTTGTATTCAGGAGCCAAGCCGATAAATTGAAAGACTCATTCGTTGGATGAACAATTTGGCCCTTGTTCATCATTAAAATTCCTGACACTGATCGAGGAGAATAGGATGTTGTTTCAATAGGAGAAGTAGCTGTGTGTACCAGATTTGCCATGGGCACGCTGAAGCTACAGGAATTATCCTACATGGCACTCTTCATCTTGTTTAGTAGACGGATATTAATTTAGTAGACGGATATTAATTTAAAGGGCAGTAATGCATAAGCAAATATCCTGTCAATTCTATCTGAAATGCTTTCCCCATGACCCATTTTGTGGCAGTCTGCGAGTGTTTTTTGTATTGATACTTGTGGTTGAGGGCTATTGCAAATAGGTCCAGGTTTGGCCTTCCCAAAGTTTTACAGATCTTCAACAGTTGAAGATCCGTTGAGATGCCTAGGATAACAGCTGTGATCTTGTTTCTCCCTACTTGGTCAGGTAGAACATCGGTACGGACCAGTACACCAAGTTCCTAATTCTTGCAGGAAAGGAGTGAAGACATAGCCATTGCTCTCAACTCACAAAGGTTGATGTGCATCTTCGTTTCCTGAAATAACTATTTGCCACTTACTTCAAGGTCTTGCAAATGTGTTCCCCATCTTACCAAAAACAAACTGAGACTAACAGGAAATTAATGTCAGGCCTGGTCAGACGTCTTTCTGCATCCACAAGATCATAGCCAATCTCACTTCAGAGGTGTCCTTGATGACATCTTCGAAAGTTGAAGTCTGAACCCACTGTTTGTCCAACTCCTGCAATGATTTGATTTAAAGGCAACAGTTTTGGATTTAATGAATGAGGACATCATCCCCAAAACGTTTTGTATATTCAAACTGAAGGGGACATTCTTTTTGAAAAGGAAGATACCAAATTTGTCAGGTGCAGGATAATTTTTTGTGAGCCAGGCTTTGCATGATTAGGTTTTCAGAATGTTCCTATAAAACTTATCTCTTTGCAAGGTTGAAGACAGGATCTTTCCTTGTTTAGTTTTAGGCCCAGATCAAAGATAGGCTCTCGGTGGAACGTTTCATTGAGTGGAATGATGGACCTTTTATGAGGCAGTCATCCAGATACGGAAAGATCTCAAGTAAGCTGCTACAGGGGCAATGCCTCTGGTAAATATTTTGGGAGCAAACTTGAGCCAAAAAGGAAGGACTTTGGATCGATAATAGAATCCGGTCAACTCAAACCTTACTTATTTTTGGTGTTTCATATGGATAGGGATATGGAGGTAAGTGTCCCGAAGGTCTAGTGAGGTTGTAAAATCCTCTTAGCTTATTAATTGGAATATCTCCTAGAGCATAACCATTCTGAAAGACTATTTCTACAGGAATTTGTCAGCTTTTCAGCTGTCTCAAACCCATACCTTGTCTCCATTTGCCTGATTTTTTCCATGATAAAGAAAACATGAATATAAACCGGAGTTTCGATGAGCATTGGGGACCTCCTCTATGGCTTTCATCCAGAGGAGCAATAGAATTTCTTTTTTCAACAGTCAAAGATGTTGATGTGACCTCTTGAAAAGTGGATGTGGAGGAGGTTTTTCAACAAATTCTAGAGCTTGACCATGTTGCATTACATCAAACACCCAACAATCTGAAGAAATAGATTTCCAGTTGCTGTAATATCTGCAGAGTCTTGCACTACCAAGGTGGGATGCATCTGGAAGGGTGACCGGTGCCCGAGAGTTGTCAATGGTGCCTCAATGATTCCTGTCCCTAGCCAGAAACTGCAGTTATTTTTGAGGGGCTTGCCCTGAGTAAGCTGCAGCAGGTGGCAGCCTGCACTGCTGCTGAGAGTATGGGTGGCGGTTGCACCGGAGGATAGGGTTGGTATCGATAAGATTAGAAATTTCCTCTGTCTAACAAGTGTCCCCTTCCTTCAGTGATACAAAAGGGTTGGCAACAATGCTATAGTAGCACTCCTAAAGATTTTGCAGTCTCTGTATCTGTTTTAATAGATTGGAAAGCAGCATATTTACCAAAGAGAATATTGTAGTCATATGGCATATCCAAAATCATGTTCTGAACCTCTGTCCGCAAAGGAGGCTAATTTGACAAAAGCCAGTTGAGGCAATCTCCCTAGAAGTATTGAAAATTACGGTTGAGGTTCTGTCACCTTCCAGTGAGTTTGACCTTGCCTCTTTTCACTTCATTTCATGCAAGAAATCTAGGCTCCCTGGCTGACCACATTTGCCTACCGTTCCTCCCTAGAACAGCCAGAGCTTTGAGTGTCCTGAAGGGTGTAGCTGCCATTACATAAAGTCTTTTCACCACATTTTCTTAATGTTTACCCTCGGTGTAGAGCAAGAAGGGGATGCATTCCTAGACCGCCTGAGTCACATGCATGACCACAGTGTGGATGCGGATAACAGACTAGACATGCTGGAGAATCTTATGGTCTTTATATTTTTTATCTAGGCGATGTATCACTGGCGCTACCATTAACTGGTTTATCATACGTTTCAAGCCTTCCAACCATATATAATGGACAATGGGAACAGCCTTTACTGACTTGTTTGAGGAGTCCTTATAGTCGTATAGGAAACATTCCATCCATTTTACATGTACTAAGAGATTGGATCTTCTGGAGGCTATTTCCAAAACAGCGTGGAAACCTCTGATGTAATCTGGAAGGGAATTAGCTCGAGGTGGTATAGCAGGAGCTGAATGTAATGGGTGCCAAAATTCTTGACTATACAGATTTATTCTATTGCGCAACAGAGCTTCTCACTTGATACTGTAAAAGAGGAGTGTGAAGAGCCACAGTGCACTGGGGAGCAGGAGTCCATTATGGCAGTGGTGATTGGGTACCAAATTTCAGAAATCTTGTAAAATTACCTGCCGTTATTTGACAAAAGCAAAAAAGAACAAAAGAACAGAATGCTTAACAAATCAAACATTCACCCCTAGTCGCCGATCTGGGTTTAAACGATCCGTTTATTTTTTTTGCTCGCCAAGCCACTTCAGTATGGACAAAGCCATAAGTAAATCGGTCTTCACCCAGGTCCCCATGGGAACAGTCCAGCCCGAACTGCCAGGCCAGGTCCTCCCTGAAACAAGCATGTTGGGACTGGTTTCAGAGTATCACCCCGCATCAGACAGGTTAGCTTGAATCCAAGGGACCCACGTTTGGCATTTGACAAAGGTCGGTTACTAAAGCCGGTGGTACTTGCATCATAGCACTTTGGTAATGACTCTGATCATCATATGCATCTTCATTAGATTACCACACCTTATAAACCTCGTGAGATCTTGCCTTGGTCTGAGGTTTATGTTGGTGTAATAAGTCCCATCTCTGTTACTCATTGTCGATGTCCTCTTCATGTGAAGTTGCGTGAGGCTATCTACAGGGCCAAAAGGACCTCATCATCTAGTTCCTCCTATTCTAGTAGATGTGCCGGAGGTAAAGGAGAGACTTTGCTTTTAGAAGTTTGGTCTGGACGAATGAAAATTGGGATTCCTTTTTCTGTGATGTGAGTTATCTCAGCCTGTGTATTTACCAGGCGACAGAAGTATCAGTCGTCGATGCACCTTGAGTTTGAAGAAGACGTCAGGCTCTTATTGAGTTTCCGCTGATGTCCCTATCAACTCAAATGCTGAACTGTTGATGAGATGGTCGTCGACTGCTTTGTCAACACTGATCTCGTTGGTGAGGCTTTCGAAGACTATGATGGTGTTGCTTCGTCGACGATGGGTCACATCAATGCTGCAATCTTATCTAAAGAAGAGTACCTTAAAAAATGGAGTTGAGGGCTCAGATCAGATGTTGGTTCAGCTTTTATCATAAAGTTACAATTTTTTATCAAACGTGTACAAAGCTACAAATGTGGCCTATGACTGTGGTGGGTTGTAGAGATGATCCACATTGAGACTGGAGGGGCACAAGCACCAATGGAGGACTTGAAAGACAGAATGGAATATATCTACACCAGCCGAGAGGCTCCACTCATGATAGTGTTGGTGTCTTCTCAGGTACCATTTAAAGGCACTCATTCACTGTCTGGTGTCTGACACCAGCAGTGTACATGAGTCTATTAAACACCAGCAGAACAGGATTTAGAAGTTGACTCAAAAAACATCAGAATCATATCTAAAATATCCAAAAGCATTTGAGAAGGAGATACTCTTTAACAGGATATGTCTATACTGCCCAATGACTATCTGCCTCTGAGTGGTACAAAGAGGAACTTCTGAAGGTTGATGGAGAAGTCCAGTCCATGAAGTAGTGTTGATGGGCACTTCAGAAGGTCTGTGATGAGTACAGGTGGCCTGGCCTCCACAGGTCAGTCAACCAAGTACAGAAATACACAGACTCCTTACCTTCGGAGCGAAGCAGCTACCAGAGCCAGCATTTTGTCAAGAAAGTGGAGGAGTCATCATACCAAATAGGCAGGACCACAAATTGGTAGTGCTGGGTATACCATTGTAATGTGAAAGTAATATCTGTGAGCAGAACAAAATAGCACATGGAAATGAGCATCATGTAGATCCAGGGACACCACCCAATCCTGTGCAGCGGGCAGAAGAACCTGGCTCATGAACAATATAAAACAAGTTACTTACCTGTAAACTGTGGTTCCCCAGTATTGATTGGTATCTTTCACAGATTCAAATACTTGAATCTTAACTGCCGTCATGGTAGTAGTCCCACGGTACTTAAAAAAAGGAGTAATGTAAAAAGTACATTAGGGAACATATATACAGCAGGTGCAATTGTTTTACCAATTCACATCAATTTAATAGACCCAAACTCCAGCCGATCAGAGGCAAGAAACTAGACTCCTTCTCCCCTGCAGAGCTACCATACCTCAGATTTCGAGCACAAGTGTGAATATGTATAACTTTCCATGAGGTATAAGAGCAGCAAGCCTAAACAGGGAGGTTGGTGGGTCGCATGTGAATCTATGGAAGAAATCAATCCTGGAGAATAACAGTGTACAAGTATCTTTCATAGATTCCCATGCTTGAATCAGAGTAGCTAGTAGGACGAGTACAAATGTGAAATAGGCAAAGACACTCCCCACGAAGGTATGCATGAAAAAACAAATCATGTACTAATATGACATACTGCCATCATATATAACTCTATGAAAATACAAACAATCAATATATGACATTGTTCTAAAACATTTTATGAAGTAAGAAATCAGTAAATAAATTGTACCTTAATGAAAACGGTGTAGTAATACTGCCTGCCTGACAGCAGCATCTCCTTTCCCTGCTGAATCCAAATAGTAGTGTTTGGTGAAAGTATGGGCATTCTATCAAGTTCCTGCCCTGAAGATGTCTGAACACGACACTCCAGAAAACAAGGGTGTGGATGTAGCCATCTTTCTTGTTGAGTGTGCAGCAGCCTTTGTGGACAGGGGCCTTTCTGCTTTTGTTGTAGCAAAAAGCTACAGCTGACGATAACCAGCTTGCTATACAGCTTCTTGAGAGTGCCTAGCCTCTTCTGGGAGGTGCAAAAGAGACGAGAAGCTGATCAGTTTTTCTGACAGGTTTCATCCTGTAATATGGTATTTTAAGCAACGTTTGACATCGAGAGAGCGAAGAGCCCTTTCCGCAGCAGAAGAGGGTCTTGAAGTATGTTAATACATTTATTGGCTCATTCAAATGGAAAGAAGTCGAAACCTTAAGGATGAATTTTGTGTTCATTCTTAACAGAACTTTATCCTATTTGAATTGTAGAAACGGGTCAGTGACTGTAAAAGCCTGAATCTCACTAATTCACCTGGCCGATGTGAAGGCCAACAAAAGTGAGGGTTTCCACAAGACATATTTGGTATCAGCTTTATGGATAGGCTCAAAAGGTTGTCTCATAAGCTGAGAGAGAACCGTATTCAACTGCTAGGAAACTGCAGGAGGTTTTACAGGTGGGAAAACCCTGAAACGGCCTTTCATTAATTCCTTTATCAGTCTAGTGGGCAAAAGAGAGATTTCCCCAGACTTACTTGGAAAACTGGAAATTGCTGATAAGTGCACTTTGATTGAAGAGTGTGCTAAGCCAGACTTTCCCAAGTGAAGGAGATAAGGCAAGAGTTGCTATGGTGAAGAGTGAAGGAAATGGAGATCCTTCTTGATGTACCAGAGACCGAATCTTTTCCATTTTACCCTATATGCTTTATTTGTGGAAAAAGCTTGTGACCGCTCCAGGACAGATTTCAGAATAACTAGAGATCCAAATTAATAGTCATGAGGTGCGATGTTGACAAATTGAAAGCCTTTATTTTTGAGTGCAATATCTGGCCACTGCTCATTGAGATCAGATTGACCACTGATTGGAAGCGAATGGGCATGGACAAACATCAGGAGAACATCCCTGTAACAAAACTGTCCAAGCCATGCCGGGGCTATGAGAATGAGATGACATGGCTCTCTCTTGCATCCCACTCTGGAGAAGAGAAGAAAAAAAGGAAAGGCATAAGCGAACATTCCTGTCCACTTTATCTGAAGAGCATTTCCTCAATACCCTTTCTGAGGGAACCTGCAAGCAAACCGCCCGCATTTTTTGCTGATTAGTGTTGCAAGGAGGTCAAGGTTTGGAGCACCCCATTTTTTTAAAGATGCGTAACAATTCTTGGTTGTCCAATTCCCATTCGTGGCATTGGTATTTGTTCTGCTGAGAGATTCCGCCAATATATTTTTTGGACATGTTCTACTTGCAGGGAGATGTTGGGTTTCAGTAACCACCTCCAGGTTTTCTGGGCTTGTGACAAGAATAGCTCTGATCTGGTTCCTCCTTGCTTGGCAAGGTAAAACATTGTGGTGGTGTTGTCTATCTTCACTAGGACAGGGGAGCTGAGAATTAGAGGCAGAAATGCCTGGAGACCTAGAAAAAACAGCTTTCAGTTTTAGAATGTTGATGTGCATTTGTGGTTCTTAAACAGACCACTTTCTGTGTATTTCCAGTTCCTGGAGATACGCTCGCCAGCCGTCCAAGGAAGCATCCACTGTCTTCATGAAACTGCAATGCCCCGGCTCTTGTTAGACCTGGAGATATATTTTCCTCTTTTCCCGACCATGACAAAGATGCTTCATTGTAGGGGTGATGTTGATGACATTCTCGAACTAAACTGTGGATTTAAATCAACTGGGCATCCAGCTGTTCCTGTAGAGACCTCGTATATAAGCGATAATTAGGAATTCATGTGATGCACGAGGATAGCATCCCCAGTATGGATTTGTAAATCCTCACTGAAAAGGACTTTTTTTGTAGCAGAGATGCAGTCTGTAGTATTCTGTGCACCTGTTCTGTCATGTGGTACGATTTTGCGATCCTGGTGTCCAAAACAGCTCCAAGAAACACCAGCGATTGAACTGGAATAAGACATAACTTTTCTGCATTAAGTTCTAGTCTCAGAAACCAGAAGAGCTGTTACAAGTCAATGTGGATTTTTTGCGGAGTGGAATGTGGGATCAATGACCAACCAGTCGTCCAGGTAGGGGAATATCTGATGCCCCTGTTTTTTCAAGAATGCAGCCACTGGTGCCATGCATTTCGTGAAAAACGTAGGAGCTGACTGAAGGCCAAAGGGAAGGACTTTGAATTGATAGTGGTGTCCTGTCACCTCGGGAAGAGTCATTGTTTGACGTGAATGGTAAGGTGAAAGTACAATATCGAAACGTGTCATGAAATCCTGTTTTATCATCAACAAAATCTCTTGCAAAAACAGCATCCTAAAGGGCTATTTCTTTATATATTTGTTTAGGTGTCTGTGATATATGACCTGTCAATTTCCCCAACTTTTTCTTTATGAGGAAGAAGGTGGAATAGAAGCCTTTCCTACTCTGTCAGAAAGGAACTTCCTCTATAGCTCCCTTTAAAAGAAGTACAGAAATCTCTGGTTTTAAGATAGTAAGGTGTTGCTGTGTTCTCATGGAAGGAGGATAACAGGGAGGCTCTTGGACGAATTCCAGGGTGTGACCATGATGTATGATATCCAACACCCATCTGTCCGTTGTTATACTTTTCCAGTGAAGAGGTAAGGTTTCCTGTGTGGTCTGCGATGAAACAAGGTGACTGGTGCCGGAGAAGTGTCACTGTCGTCTTGAGCTATCCTGGACTTTCCCCCCCAGGGCTTGTCGAGCTGGTTGTCTAGCATAAGACATGTTGGAGGCTTTAAACTGCAGCTGTTGGCCAGTGTACGGGGGTCAATAGCCCTGTTGTGCACCCGGCTGATACCTGTATGAATGGTAAGAGGATCGCTCCATGCATTACCCTCTTCATCTACGAAAAGGCTGAAAACACCTCTGTTGCAGTGTTGCCATATAGCGAGCTATATAAGTGTTTGCTTTTATGGCAACAAATGGCATCCACATATTTGCCAAACAAATTTTCCACGTCAAAGGGCTTATCCAAAGTTTTGGCTTGGAATTCAGGGCAGAACGAGGTGGCCTTCAACAAGCCCTGTCAGCTCAGAACTGCTGCTCATTTCTCTGAAAGCGTGGAGGATATGTCCAATGCCGTATCGATCTTAGAAGATACCGTGGCACTATCCTGTGAAATTTCTTATGCCTACTTTTTGTCCTCAGGAAGATGATCAAAAAGGGGTGTCAGATCTGACCACATGTGATGGTTGGAACGACCCAGAACACCTATGGCATTTGATGCTCTGATGGAGGTAGCTGCCATTGCAGCAAAGAAAGCGTTTTCAATATGTTGTCTAGTCTCCTGCCCTCCTAGTTCGGAGGAGCTGAACAAGGGGACGAAGGATTTCTGAAGCATGATTGTCCGGCTTGCATAATAACTGAATCTGGGTGTGGATGCCTTACTAAGCATGCCAGAGAAGAATCAGGGGTCTTATACTTTTTGTCCATTCTAGGAACCACCGCTGTGACTGAAGCTGGGCTTTTCATTAATTTTAACTCTTCTTCCCTATGTAGCTTACTATACTTTCATGCTGGGCCATTAAAAAATCTTATACGAAGAATTCTGTTTGCTTTATAGAGAGAGGCAAATCAAATCTCTTGGAAGCATGTTTCAACAACCCATGGAACCACCCAATATCCTCAGTAGGAGAACTAGCTGGGGGTGCTGAAGGTGACTGAAGATGATGAGATCTAGTTATCCCACTACTGACCCAATGGATCTGGGTCCTAAATCAACTCTCCTTCCTCTGGCTGATCTGGATCAATTTGTAGTTAATCATCCCTGATGGTGATGGTAGGATGGGCAGATCTAACCTCTTGTGTTTGCACAGGGGTAGCAGGCAAGAGTGCTGTAGCAGGTGCCTCCAAAAGTTGGGAGAGCGACTGCCGCATGAGTTCCAGGAAAATGCTTGTAATAATCATTGAGCATGTGCCTTACATCTGTAACCAGTGAGATGGGCACTGCTATGGTATCGCCTCTTGATGCTTGCGGTTTATCATAACTTTCTTCGTAGGGATAATGATCTTGGAAAGAGTTATATCTATGAGAAATGGGCTTCTGGAGAGCTGTGAATGAAATATCTCCTTCAATATTACTGGAATTGTCCTTATCAGTGTTCTCATCAAATCATCATCATCAGTATCCTGGCACTTCACATTAACTGCGAAGGCCTGTAGGCAGGACCGAAAATACCATTGTCTCCTGACAAGAAGGTGGGCTGCCGGAGGCAGCAGGGTTACCTTGCTGAGTGACATCAGGTCTGAACGAAGCTATGCAGATGCACTCTAAGCAAACAATGTCTCTTTTTTGTGTCTTGCCGACAAAGAAATCCTCTTAATGGTAATGATCATCAACACTGCTCTGGTCAATGGCGATTTGAACACTATCATCGTCGCCATGGTCGTTGACGAAATGGTTGTCGTCATGCCTATCGCTGACGATGTCGTCGTTACCGTGGTCGGAGTAACCACCATCACTGTAAAATAGAAATATCGGTCGACGGGGGTTTCGTTGACGTCACTGCTCTTGACGATGCTTCCCTTGACAGGCTTTTTCATGAATGGAGCAGTTTTCAGAGGAATGGCAGGCAATGAAGATGATTGATGGTATCTTCTGGCCAGAGCCTGTAGAAGAATCTTTAGAGGCAGATTTCACAGATGAGTTTTTTTTTTTTCAACAGCCATCACTCTTTTAGGGTCCTTTTGGGATGAGGTAGAACCCTCATTTTTGCGTTTGCTCACGTGGAGAGTGACCTGGTTCTTACTCATCATCTGAACCAGAATCGGATCTGGATTTATTCATCTGGAGCCATAGTAATAATGTGGCTTTTCTGTACTATGTTTTGGCAAAAAATGGTTCTACAGTGTTTACACTCCTTAGGTTTATGTTTGGGAAGTAAACAGTACTGGTAGTCCTTTTGAGGATCCTCAAAAAACAAACTTGCCTTTCAACAAGACCTGCAAGGTATAAAGAGTCTTTTCTTACATCCTTCTGACATTTTAAAAGGTAATGTAAATGATGAAACAGTATTTTAGACCGGAGTCCAATGCTATACTCCTTGAGAGGAAACAAAAAGGGTCAAATGTTCACCAACTGAGTAGAATTCAGGGTGCAGTTAGAAATCTGAGGTATGGTGACTCTACAGAAAAGAAGTGGTCTAGGGTTCTTGCCTCTGATTAGCTTGAGTTTGGGTCTATTAAAATGATGTGATTTGGTTAACAATTTCACCTGCTTTCTCTATGATCCTAATAGACAAGTTATTTATCTTCGGTAACGCCTTATCTGGTAGACATGATCTAGTCGCAGATTCGTTCCCTTTGAATTTCCCAGGCGTCAGACTGGTTCCAGAAGATTTTTCTTCAAGCAGTACCCTTGCGCGCTGGTAGGTAGGGACGGTGGGCTCAGTGTGACGTCGTCAGCGTTGCCTCCACCGTTGCAACGTTCAAGTCACTTATATATGTGCCACCTGGCTGCGCTGACGTCGGTTACTTTTCACGAATTTCCAGAAGCTTGGAGCCATTAAATGCACTGACATTGGTGTGTTTCTGAACAGCCCTGACCCTAAGAGCCTGTCCACAGTGTGGGGAAGATGGGAAGGTTGGTAAGGAATCTGCAGCTACATTATGCCTCTACCAGATAAAGCTTTATCAGAGGTAAGTAACTTGTCCATCTGATAAAGACATCTTTCCACAGATTCCTTAACTATGAATAGATGCCCAAGCAATACCATCCTCAGAGGAGGGACTGCAGACAAGTTAGCCCAGGAACTCCTGCGGACAGTCAAGGCAGTAGAGCTTAGTGAATGGGTACAGAGATGCCCTGTCTGACAAATGTTGAGGACTGGGACACCACGTTGCAAAGCCGTGGTAGCAGCCTTGGCTCTGGAAGAATGAGCCATTTAGCCTTCAGGCGGCTGCATTTAGGACAGAGCGTAGCATTACATTACACATTACACGCGGCATGTAAGATTCGAGCACATGTAGTGGCACCCGAGTTCATAGGGACGCTAATTGTTTTTTTTTCTATTATGAGATTTTAGACTACGCCGTCCTTAGTCGGATAAATTGTGTAACCACAATTCACCGATTCATCTGGTTATACACTCACCTGGTCACTCACACATCTTAAGAGACGGCGTCATAGAGGCACTTTGACACGAATGCGCTGGGTTGCACTAAGTTTTAACAGATTATTTTTGCTGTTTTTGTACACTAGTGGTAGCGGCACTAGTCCTTTGCATGTAACAATATAAAACTGTGTCATTGTGATTGTACTCTCAGGCACAGATTGCCCCAGTGTTACTCATTTGTATTTTCAGCCCTGAGGATTCGCAACTGCGATGACACACGTGTCGGCTGGCTGTTTGACACAATAAAGGACTCCAACGGACTACTCTCCCTCTGGAGATTCCTAGATTTCTTCTGTCGCTTTGTCTTCTTGTACCGATTCATTTTTTGTTACTTAACAAATGTTTCACTGTGATTGAGTGCATTGGGTAACTCCGTTTTTCCTGCAATTAGCTCACCCTCCTGGCAGATGTTATTGACACTAAAAAGGCTGTTTTGTTGGTAAGCAGCTGGAGGGGGTAGCTCTGTAAGGGTTTGAACAAAGCACACTTCAGGATGGTGAGAAGCAAATAAAGGTCCCTTAGATGATGAAAGGGGCAGGTGGCAACATATCTACAAGCCCCTTGAGAAGTATATATACAATAGAGTATTTAAATAAAGAGGGTTGGTATACAAGCCTCAAAAAGGCAGACAGGGCTAACAGTTACCATTTGAGAAGGCCCACACCAGAGCCCTGTAGGGCAAGGGTCAGAATAAAGAGTAAGACCTGAGAGAGGATTAATAGATATTTCGGTACAATATTTTGCAAACTTTTTCCACCAGCAGGTGTACATGGTGTTGGTGGAGGGCCACCTGGCCATCAAAATAACATTGAAAATTTTGCGATAAAAGTAGAACTATCAACTGATGCCACTCAATTTCCAGTCAAGAACGCATAGAGTTGACAGGTTCGGGTGTAGGACCCTACCCTGTTGCTACGACAGAAGATTTTCCTGAAGGGGCAGCCTGATCAGAGGGTCGATCCTCAATTGGAGAAGCTAAGGATACCAGACTCTTGATGCCTGTTCTGGAGCCACAAGGATGACTTGGGGCCCAGTTGCCCCTTATCTTGAGCACTCTGGGCATGAGCGGTAAGTGCAGAAAGGCAAATAGGAGGCCTGAGCTCCACTCCAGACAATAAGCGTCTCAGAACGAGAGGCGACTTGGAAACTCCTACGCGCAAAACAGCTGACATTGCGTATTTCCTGCAGAGGTGAACAGATCCAACAAAGTGTCTCACTACTGTTGAAAGAGACCTTGCGTCAGCTCACGATGGAGACACCATTCGTGATCTACTAGGCATCGATGGCTGAGTTAGTCTGTCCTGGCGTTCAGGGAACCTGCCAGGTGTTGAACCACCAGGGATATGCCCTCCTGTTCCAGTCATGTCCAGAGAACTGGGGCCTCTTGACACCGGGTCCACAACCCTACCAAGCTGTTTGTTGCATTACCATATAGAAGTGGTGTTGTCCATGAACACTTGAAACAGCGTTCCCTTGATGGAAGAAAGGCTTTTAATGCCAAGGGAATCGCTCGGACCTCCAGCAAGTTGATATGGAGTCCGGATTCTGCCGGAGACCAGAGTCCTCTGATCTCCACCTCTACCAGATGGACACCCCATCCCAAGAGTGGCGCATTTGTCACTACTGTATAACCTGGTTGGGGAAGGGAAAGGGGTCCTCCCATGACCCAATTGCGGTTGGTCAGCCACCACTGCAGGTCCTGTGCAGTTCCCTCTGAGAACTGCACCATATCGGAGAGATTCCCCTGATGCTGCACATACCCGAACTTCAGGTCCCACTGCAGAGCTTGCATATGCCATCTAGCATGTCAGAAGCAGGCGTCCATAAGGCCCAACAGCCCAAGAGTCATTCTCACCGAAATCCAGAATAGATGCTGAAACATTGGAATCATAGCCTGAATATCACGGAGGATATGCTCAAAACAACACTGTATCCAGAACATCTGTGACGAAAGGGAGCATCTGAAATGAGTCAGGTGTGACTTTGGCACATTGATAGAGAACCCCAGCGAATGCAGGAGGTCCGCTGTAGTGAGGAGGTGGGAGACGACAGCCTGGGGCGAGCTCGCCTTCAACAGCTGGTTGTCGAGATAGGGGAAGACTGGCACCCCTGATCTGCGCAGATGAGCTGCGACCACCACTATCACCTTGGTGAACACCCGAGAGGTGCTGGTCGGGCCAAAGAGGAGCACCATGAACTTTAAGTGCTGGTGGCCTACTGTAAACCGCAGGTAGAGCTGATGAGCAGGCATCATTTTTTAGAAAGTAGTAGAGGGCTCGTAGATCTTGGATAGGTTGCAGGCCCTTTTCCTTCTTTGAGACCTGAAAGTAGCGGGAATAGAAACCACAGCCTACTTCTGGCACCAGAATCGTCTCTATAGCTCCCTTGGCTAAGAAAGTCACAACTTCTTCCTTAAGCAGAATCAGGAGATCCTCCATCCTCTGGTCGTAAGATGTTGCAAGGAGGGAAGGGTAGCCTTGAAGGGGATCGGGTAGTCACTTCAGACTATCTGAAAAACTCACCTGTCTGACGTGTTGTTTGCCAGTGGTGAAAGTGACGCTGATCCTGCCACCAACTGGCCACCCATGATCTTGAAGGGCAAGACTAGGAGGGGTTTGGAGGCTGGAGCTGATGAGGGTCTGACCGGATATCTGGACCCCAACCCACGAGGTCGGAATATACAGCGCAGAGGTTGAAGAACTTGTGCAAACTTGTGGCTGGCGTGGCTGAAAGCCCCTTCCGTAGCCACGAAAGGGGCGACAAGCAGACAGGGGAAGGGTGGCCACTGAGAGGTCCAAGGACTTGGCTGTAGCCTGTGAGTTCTTAAAGCGTTCCAGGCCCATGTCCTTAGAGACGGGTGCCATCAAAGGGCACGTCTATGAGGGAAGTCTAGAAATTCTCAGGAGAGCCAGAAGTTCTCAGCCAGGCATGATGTCGAACAGCCATCATCGAGGAAATCGCTTTGCCCAGGAGTTGGTCGTATCAAGATAACCACAAATGGCGAACTTTGCTACATCCCGCCTGTCTAATACCGTTTGAGAGAGGATGACCCTGGCCTCCTCCAGGATCTGTGACAGTACTTGCACAAACGTTTCACATAGAGAGTGGGAGTAACGGCCCAATGGACATGCAAAAAGGTTTCTTACCAAACTATCCAGCTACTTTGATTTCCTGTCCAAAGGTGCGGAAGGGAATGCGCCCCGAGATGTAGAGGTTTTGACCACCAACCTCTCGGGGTTGGGCGGTTGGTGAGGAAATTTGGGTCTCCTGGTGCAGGGAGATGGGAGATTGTTCTATTCACAGGAGCCCCTGTGCTTTGTTTGGACCAGGTCCCTATTAGGACATCGGTCAAGGGCGCAGTAAAGGGCAGGAGGGGGTTCAGAGGAGGAGTTACCCAGCTGCAAGACCTCCGTCAAAATGTTTGCCTTGACTGCCACTGAAGGGAGCTGAAAATCCAGGACCTCACAGCTGCCCTTCTCACCAAAATAGTGTATGACGCTCCCTCCTCCGTAGCCATGCTAGGGGAACATAGCAGACCAGAATCTGAAGAGGTGTCGAGCCCACTAGCCTCACCCAATTCCTCATATCAGTCCATATCTTTTGGCTGGTCTTGTAAAGTGTCCAGCAGCCACTCCCAATTTTCCTCCATTCCTAGCCATTCAGAAGAAGGCTAAGGAACCGACCTGGGAAATAAGGGTTCCGGCGACGATCAGGTTCCGGGTCATCGGGAATGATAATGGACGGAGTCAGGAGTCTCATGTCAGGCCAGCGGCATCGGTCTGGATACATTGGAGGGAGGGGTAGTCATCGGCGCAAGAGCCGCTGGTGCGCAACTTGATGAAGCCCCCTCTGAAACTGTGGGGGCCGAAGCAGCGCCAGCAGGGTAATGCTTCCCTAAGATGATGCACATGGTGTCATAAAATTCCATGAGTTGGGTGGGGGTTGCTCTGGCTTCCAGGAAAGCGGGTAAGCGCGGAGCTGACACAGAAGCAGGTTCAGCCTAACGAGGCCTAGAATGCCGAGACGCCTCCTTCGTGTCAGCCGGCTAACGGGGAAGAGTTGAAGCAAGCTTAGACTAATTGTGCTTCTTAACTGACCAACTTGAAGACTTCCAGTGGGAGGATGAATACTTGGGTCTTTGAGCAGTGCCCAGGCATTCCCCTCAACCTGGACCGAGAACTCAACCTCCCGGGTGAACAACGCGGTGCTGAGCACCGGGCCGCAAGTAGCTTTAGGGACTACTCCCACAAAGCTTTGGGAGCCATGGCCCATCAGTCTGAGCCCGGCTTCGATTCATAGGTGCTCTCCATGCACCAGAGGCACAGTAGGTGTGGATCAGTTACCGACCTGGCACGGTGACAGGTGCTGCACCGCTTAAGTACGGAAGCTATCTTGGAAATTCTACACACCAAGAAATCATCGACAAAAAGTCAAAATCACCGGTCAAAAAGTGACAGAGGGTAGCTCTCCGCGCTACCTTGTGCAGAAAGAAAAGAACGGACGTCAGCATGCCGAGGTGGCACCTATAAAGGTGACACGGACATCACAACAGCAGACCGGTTAGGTCATGCGAAGCCGATGGATGCCACCTAATGGCGCGCAAGTGTACTGCTCAAAGATACATTTTCCAGATCCAGTCTGACACCTGGGAAATTCAACGGTAAGGAATGTGCAGCTAGATGGCTCCATCGGATGTACTTTTTACAGTATTGCTTGTTTTAAGCACTGTGGGACTCCCATTATGACAACGGGGAAAATTAAATTATATGAATCTATGAATACTGGAGAATTTGTACTTGTCCTCTGGTATTTTGAGACTTAGTGGCCCAAATAGGCCAAAGAGGCCACTCTGCCTTATGAACAAAGTAGTTAAAGTTAGTAAAAATTGGTGCCACTCTTCTGCAAGCGGTACTAAAGGGGGTGGTGATGGACGGAGCATCTGAATCAATCAAACACTCACACCCAGTCAAAAGATCTGGGTTTAATCCATCACCGTTCTTTAGCCCACTATGCCACCCCAGTTCAGACATGGCTATATGCAAATCAGTCTGACCCTGGGCCTCATGGAACAGTCCAGCCCGAACTGCCAAGCCATGTCTTCCCTGGACCGGAAACAAGCTTCCGAGGACCGGTTTCTGGCATTCCAGCCGTCTTCAGCCCGGCTTGCTTGAATCCAGTGGCAAAGTGAGTAAGGGACTCACGTCTGAGCATACCCTGCCACACTTATGGCGGCCAAAAGCGGTACAAAAGGGGGTGGTGATGGACGGAGCATCTGAATCAAACACTCACACCCAGTCAAAAGATCTGGGTTTAATTTTGCACCACTCTTCTGCAAGGTCACTACTTCTAAGGCCCCCTTCTTGGAACACAGCGTGAATTTTCATTTTGCAGAAGCTGGGCAATCTAGGTGGGACGAGAAAGGAGAGAGCGTAACCCTTGCGGACATGTTTGATCTTTTATGATCTTCAACCAATTCAAAATGATTGGGGAGATGCCCCAGCAAGTACCTCAAGCCTGTGGTGGACAAGGAGAAATTGGTTTTGAAGCAGCAGATACAGTAGACGATGGGAAGACTGGAGCTGCTGATGTTACTGGCATCCTTAAATCGCACTAGTCCACAAAAGGACAGGCAGAAATACTGTGTGGTCCGAACTGCCTAGAAAAGTTGCACTCTCGTAAATGTTGGCCCTGTAGGAAGCCCTGGAATCAACAACATTTTTGTTGGAAATGCTTGGTCAGGGAGCCAAGACATTGTAAATACGTTGTACTGCAGCTGGTCTTCCAGAAGAGTTGGCTTTCTCACTAAATAACCTCTTGCCATCAAAGATCATACCCATTATACCCATTTGAAGATAGTTAGGGAAACCTGTGAAACGCATTCAAGAATGCCTACGGAGAGCGACTGCCTTCACCTAGGACTTAACCATAGTGTCAGAAGAGTTCAAGATACAGTTAAGAATCTGCTTGGCAGCACCCAAACCTCAGTTGAGCTGATCAGAGAAGAGCTTATCATACAGTCCTGAGAGTTATAATTACAATCCTTTACAATCATCACAAGGCCATGCTTCCAAGGCACGATGATGGCTAGATTGCCCAAAGAAAAACTTTGCCGAACAAGGAATCAAGTCGTCTGGACTATGTCCAAAGAAGTAGTGGAGGAAAGTGTTTGTGGTTTAAATTCGCTGTTAGGCGTGAACCACCAAGCTCTCTGGAGAAAAGTGTGTTGATAAGAACTTGGGACCGGAAGAGGTGGGTCTGAGAAGTGTTGCTCCACGGCACTCAAAACAGATTTAAGAAACAAGTTGCTTGAATGGCAAAGAAGTTCTGGTGCCACTAAGATAGATGTTGGATTTCAGTCATGCTGTTGTTTTTAGAATCTACAATTTGTAAAGGAAATTCAAGAGACTTCATTTCCGAGCCTATTACAGATGTGAAAGAAGAGACGTTGTCAATTTAGAGGTCTAGGTAAAGTCAAATATCTGTGTGTTAAGGACAGAGGAGGTTGTCAGCCTCTGTATGATGTTCCTCTATGTACCTTTACAAGAAGGTTATGTACCTGTAGTGCTGGTTCTGCATTTTAGGAATCATCACTTAATGCATGAATATTTGCTCACTCTGTGCAAGGTCACCAGAACACCTTTTATGCATAACTTTCTTACAGAAATACTCACAAAATTTCTTTCTCCGGGTTTTCATATTCAGATCAGCGAAAAGAAAACTTAACAGAGGCCTCCGTTTTCAGTGAATGTTCAAAATATTTCTTCAGTTTAACATCATACAATAGCATTGCAGCGTCAAAACAAAGAGAACATGAAGGTAAAAATGCACCCAGAGAGGCTAACATTGAAAATAGAGAGAAATAGGAGCCTGTCACTTTAAGAACCTCGCTGGTCCCTCTTCAAGAGTGCATTGTAAGAGCAGTTCCAATTTATAAGAGAAGGATCTCCGTACACCTCTGAATTGTTTTTTGTTAACTCTTCTTTTTTTCTGGTCAGGAAAATACTTTTTTACAGATACAATAAATGCCT
This sequence comes from Lissotriton helveticus, assembly GCF_964261635.1. Taxonomy (NCBI): domain Eukaryota; kingdom Metazoa; phylum Chordata; class Amphibia; order Caudata; family Salamandridae; genus Lissotriton; species Lissotriton helveticus. The sequence goes on from NC_136068.1 coordinate 1,180,168,091, forward strand.
TTAATCATCCGTGGTCTAGTGAAATATATATTTCATGGGTGTCTAACTTAATGTTTGTCGGAATGCCATCCCTCTCCTTAAAGTGCTACTTGTGTTGGAGAAATAAAGCAGTGACTTATGCCCACTAAGTATATGTGGTTTTTAGTTCACGCCTGGGCAGAGCATGAGCTTCTCTGCGAGGCATGCTGTATTCGAATAAGGACTTGAAGCTCCACCCACTATCCACTCATATTTTTCATTTGCTCAGATTTCGTTAATAGGCTCATTAATTCCTCCTTAGTACAGCATTGTCTTCATTTGTAACCTCCCATGACGACTGGCCCTTTTACTTCTTTTGTTACACGGTATGTCTTATTTAGTCTGTAAGAGCTATTTTCTTTAACAAGTTTCTACTACTGCAGGCACAACATGCTTTACTGCAACATTCAGCGTGCCATATGCGATTTCCTTACCAAGCAGCTTGGGACAACGGCGGCCGCTTCTTTGAAATGAAATAGGTCTCACATTTACAAGTGTTTGAGCTATTGGCATTGTAAATGACAATGCCTTTTATTTATCTGTTAAATATGAAAAACAGATAAATAAAATACATGGTCATTAACAATGCCAATAGCTTAAACTATTGCAAAGGTGAGATCTATTGCATTGCAAATGCTTGTCCTTACTGACTCACATACTAGGACTGAATGTGACATCAGTAAGCTGTCAAAACATTACTTTTAGCTAATATTTTATAGTCTAGGTTCAAAAGGGATAAAGGCATGTATGATCCACAGGATACCAGGTTTGGGGAGAAGGACCACGACTTCTTCCCTAAGCGTGGGGGGCAGAAGTTGCTTCTCAAGGGCCTTCGCATATACCTCAATCAGCTGTGGGGCCAGCAGGTCTTTGTAAGCTTTATAAAAATTCCCCGTGAAGCCGTCAAGTCCGGGGGCAGAGGAGCAACATAAGGGTGGCAATGGCACCAAGAACCTTGCTTTCGGGTATCGGTTCAGCGAGGAAGTCTTGCATGTCTTTCTCCAGATATACCAAAGTGATTTCCTTTAAATAAGCCTCCTGAGCCAAAGGGTTCCCACCACTTCCCCCAGTCCTGGTAGAGTACAAGGCAGTTAAGTAGTCTAAAAATTCCTCACAAATCTCTAAAGTAATGGTGAGTGCCAGATCAGAGGAAGAGTGCATATGTGTAATCTGCAATCATTCCTGTTTTTATTCCTGCTGGATGTTGATTTTGCATTATTGTCCTTCCTTCCTTCCTAATGTAAAGCGCTCTGATATCCTTCAGGATCTTGTTCGTGCTATATAAAACTTTATGAATAAATAAATCCCAGTGATACAAGCTTTGCTGTATGGTGCCCTTAACATCTGCGCTAACACCCTGCCTGGTCATTCGCCCTCTCCGTACCGCCTAGCTGTTTGGTATTTACCCAAGTATAGGATCTCACATGCCGCGGCGTCACAGAATTCAATCAGAAGAGCCAGCCGACGATCTGACATGTCTAGGTCTGGGGAACATAATATGGTGTCGTCAAAGTCAGCGTGTTCGCTTACAATACGGAAAATTGTAGTGCGGAGACTTTTCAGCACACCAGAGTGATTGGCAAAGCGCACGCACCGTATGTATGCCTTACAGACTTCCTAGAGGACCGCCCAGGAGTCTACCGATCCAGTGTTTATAGTGAAGTAATCTTCTATTGCTTCGATGACTTCTTCCTTAAAAAGATTGTTATGGAGCGCTCGGCTCTGGAAGCTCCATTGGCGTTCAAACTCCTCAGGACAAGGGATTCTCAGACGGAGCAGAACCGGTGAGCGGTCTGAATAAGTACTAGGGAGCGTCTCAAGAGTCGGAAACCAGTTGGAAAGAGCCGGGGAAATTAATCAAAAATCAATTCTCTTCCAGGTGTTATGTTGTCCAGCGTAATGCGTGTATTCAGTGCAGGTGGGAATGCTGGTGCCAGATGTCTATTAGGGAAAGCTGTTCACAGAGGACAGCCAGAGCGTGCCTGGAGCGCAGTTTAGTGTCAGAGGTGAAGGCTGTGCGGTCTAATGCAGGGTTGAGAAGTAGATTAAAATCTCCCACCATCAGGAGCAAGCAGGGGTCCAGTTTTAGTATCTGGGCTTGTAGTGAGTGATAAAATTCAGGTGAGTCAGTGTCCGGAATGTAGACACATGAGGAGTTCCATGACAAGAACGTACCTGCCTTCCCTGTCCCTGATGACGGAGCCTAAGCTCAAGGGGACTTGTTTGTGAATGAGTATGGCCTTACCCCTGGCATAGTTACTAAAGTTGGCAAAGTACCGGTGTGCGCCCCAACTGGCAGCAAATCGGAGTGGGTCCGACTGGGGTAGGTGTGTTTCCAGTATGTAAGCCACATCGACATTAAGTCTAATGAAGTAATGAAGAACGTGCCTCCCGTTTACAATCATTTAGGCCCCTAACATTCCAGGACATAAGGGACAAGCCCGAAGGACCATCTATATTACCCAGCTGTGCCATTGGGAGTATGTTTAAAACATGACATTGAAAAAAAATTATGAAAGAAATAATATTGTGACAATGAGCATGTCTGCATCCAAGAAAGAAAGTCTAATCCAAAATCTTGTGATCTATTATGTAACAAATCTACGAAATCCCCCTCCACCCCCCACCCAGCCTCTGCCAAAAGGGACGGAGGCATACCCCGAAACTTAAAGCGTATCCCAATATACCAATGGCCATTACACTGCAATGTCGGAAACCCCAACAAGGTATATGCAAGTACCAAAAAATAAACCAAAGGTGTACACCACAGATGGTGGCAACGTCACACCAGTCATGCAGACATTAAAACTATACTGATGAACTGAACATTATTTATCCTAGCTTAAGAGTGTGATTATGCAGTCTCCTGGAAGGTGTGCCGATCAGCCTGTGCCTGCACTAGAAAACAGTTCCATGCTGGCATTGGAGCTGCTACCCAAAGGAGATGAACTGACCCCGTCCACCCCCAGGCGGGAATTATTCTGCTTGAGAGTGCGGCAAAATTCTTGTGCCTCAGTCGGGGTGTCGAAGATGCGTGCGCGGCCATTGACATCAACCCCCACCTCCCAGGGTAGAGCATGCTGTATTATGCCTAGGTTTCTGAGATCGGCCTTGACCAAGTTGAACTTGTGGGGGCTTCCTGCATCAAGAGCGTGAAGTCTAGGTATAGCGCAACTTTATAGCCCTGCCAGTCCGTGTCCCCCTTTTCTCTGGCAAGGCGCAGTGCAGTGTCGCGGAAGTTCATTACGCGGGCAATGATAGGCTGTGGGGGAAGGCCCGCGTTTGGCTTGGGGCCCAGTGAGCGGTGGGCGCTCTATCACGAAACCTAGGGTGAAGGACTCCCTGCCGAACATGTCCGCGAGCAGAGTCTCAACGAAGAGGTCCAAGCGGCCTGTCGATGTAGTTTCAGGAACCCCTAGGATGCAAATTTTCTTCATGGCCACGTCTTTGAGGATGTGCTCCATGCGTTCCAGCCGCTTGCAGGATTGCGGCGTTCCATCTTCGATGTCAGAAATTCGTGCTTCTGCCACGTCCAGGCGTCGGTCATGCGAATGGATTTTGGCCCCCACATCTTCCAGGCGTTTATCCAGCTAATCGAATCGCCCATCAAGCGCACAAAAGCCCACCTATATTTCCAGGAGCCGTGCAGACGTCTGGGCAGTGGGAGCTTCAGCGCCATCTGCACCCAAGCTATTATCCGCCATAGTGGATTTATCGTCGCAGCTTTGCTCTGCGATTTTTTTCAAACTGCAGGGTCTTTTGTTTAGGGTCTTTACAGCCCTGAAGGTTGCGGGATCGAGTGGTGGAGGCTATAATGTTGCTGGGCCGCGCCACGTGCGCAGAGTAGGCCTGGAAAGAGTGCTGCTGGTGTAGGACGCTGTGTAAGATTGTTGGGCCTGTGCAAAGACCCCCACTTTCGCAAGGCTCCAGTCGCCCTAATCTGTGTGGGAGCTGCTAGGCAGCGGTCCACCCCTCCCACCCCCTCTGCTGCCTAGCGGCTCGATAGCACAGTTTTCTGAGCCCAGACCCAACACGGGCCCTGTCCCTGCGGGGCCTAACAGAGCATAGGGCAGAGGGTGTGGGCCTGCACGGCCGATCTGGCTGGAATGCGGTGGCATATAATCAGGCCCGGTGGGGAGGGGAGACCTCCAACTGACCCCCGTGGACTCACCTCCTGATGTAGCAGCTGTGTAGATCGGGAACTCAGCCCCGGCGGGCGGCCACACACCAGGCAGCACGCGATGAGCCGGCAGCGTATCCGGCGTAGACGCGCTACACCACCCAACACTTCAGGCGATCAGAGCCTCACTGTGCTTTAAAGAAATCTTGGTATGCGCATATCTATGTAAACCCCAAACAACAGGGCACCCTCTGGAACCGGAGAAAGCGGCCATGTGTCAGCTGGTAGCGGGATATTGCTGCCAGTCTGCACAGCACTGGTGGAGCTTCAACGCCGTGCGGCCCTATTAGTGAGCGGCTTGGCCACGCCCCGTCCACTCAATCTATTTGACATCACATCTTCACCAAATGAAATGGCTTCTTCCAAAAAGTGAGACTGGTGCTTAGGTCAAATGTAACATAAAAAAAGGAGATGGTCAGACTAACCACTCTAAAACGTGGTCATCATTGTATAGCGCAAAGATGGTGGACTGGGGTTGAATAAATTGCTAAGACTCTTTGGCCAACAATTCCTTAATCATTGTTGGACTGCACAAAATAAGCACATACTTCAACTATTATTTTAAATACTCAAAGCTTTTGAAAGTTATTCTCTTTCACCAAGAGTTTCTCAGACACTTTTTAGTCATGATTTTATTACAAACATGCCTACATAATTCATGATTTCAGCACAATTATATAAGTCAAGTCCTTGTGTTTCAAAATTAAAAACAAAGTTGTGGCACAAGCCATGCTGTGTTGCTGAATGTATACCAAGAGGTAGCTTCATGCCTGAATACTGCTTTTTGGTGGGCAATATCTTTTAAACAACAATTAATTCATTAGTCCATATTTAATAAAGTTGGCACCTCTGAGGAAATGTCAATGCTTTTCAGCCAGTTCAATTTTGTGGCATCTTCAGAACACGCACAATGTCTCTCATCTGTGTGTTACATACCCAGGTAAGCTCTCAAAGCCTACCTTTGATTCTATGGAATGTGAGGTGATGGGCACATTGTAAAACTAGTTAGATTATAGTGTCTGATCTACATGCATGTTTTGGGCCAAATATTTCTTATATAGCCAATCGGACACATGGTGGTAAAATCCAGGTAATGATACAAAAAGGATCTGAAGAACAAGTTACTTGCCTTCAGTAACACCTTATCTGGCAGAGACTATCTAGACACAGATTCCTTACCTTACAATATTCCTTGCAGCGTCACACTGGATCCAGAAACTCTTGATCAGTACTTCTGCACACCGTTCAGTGTAGTAAGCTGGCGCCGCATTGGAAGTGTAGTGCACAATGCCTATATATGCGCTATCCCAGAGCTTTTGTTTGCTCCAGTCTTTTTTGGGTCCAGGCGATGCAGTCTCTCCTTTTCTTTGGAACAGTAAGGTGGTAGTCAAGACGGTCGGCAGTGTTGGGACAGGTTTATTTTCAATGACAAGCCAAATAGTATATATGCAGAAGTGCAGCATGTAATATGCTATTTGTTACTCACTGTTGAGTGTGCAGTGAGGCAATGACTCATGATAGACTATGCCTGAAGTCGGTCATAAGGCCCCTGCCAATATTCAATGATGGCAAAATATAGCATAGTACCCTCTACTTACCTGTATATTTGTTTGAATAATGCTGCTCTTTCATGTTCACAGGTATTTAAGCAGAGTCAGAGCACAACCTCATTGCACATGCTCAAAATGTACAGGAGTGTAGATCTATAGTATAATTGTCTGAAAGAAGCACCTTTACCATGGTAAAAACAAGGGATTCAATCTTAGTAATCAACATAAATGTCTAAATAGGTGTTAAATGTCTAAATCAGTGTTTAATCCTAAATTTGTTCTAAATGACATTTCATTGGGCCACGCTTATTTTCACTGCCATGGCATAAACCTGATTATGTTAACACTAGTTACCACTTTCTCAGGGAATAATGAGTTCATCCACTTCTCAATCATATTTTCCATATAACTGCCAGGACACTGCTTTTTCTCGTGCTGTTGCTTTAATGTCATCAAACATGAGGCATACCATTTTTGCAATTCTTCAAGTTGCCATGGATAGGCTTCACCACTTTCAGTAGGAAAGAGGCACGGGTGCAGACAACCAGCTTGTCTGGAAAGAAACTGGTATGTAGAAGGTTCACAGAGAGCACCTGAATCTTGCTAACCCTCCTGGTGTTGTAATGGCCCCAAAGAAGACAATTGTTTTTGTGAAGTGACGGAGAGGGCAAGAATGCATGGTCTCAAAGGGCAAGAACATAAACAATATTAAAACCAGATTAAGGTCCCATTGGGGCATAATGAAGGCTTTTGCAGGGAACAAATGCTGAAGTCCTTTTAGTAAACAAGTCTCAACAGGTGACTTGAGCAAGGAGGGCTAATATGGCAAAGGTAAGAAGGCCGATATGGCAGAAAGATACCCTTTAACTATGCCCAAGCAAAGCTTTGTCAGGCTAACGAAAAAACAAAATAATACTATGGACAAAGATGCAGAGCCACAAACTTTTCACAAATGTAGGAATATACAATCTTTGTTGATGGATGCCCAGCTGCCAGAATGACTTCCTAAACTTCCAAAGGGAGGTCAAAAACTAAGCTACTGTCGCTCAATCTACATGAAAGCAGAGTTATCACAGGTTTTGGTACAGAACCTTGCCCTGTTGCTGCAAAAGGAGATCCTCACAAAGAGGCAGCCTGATCGGCGGACCAATGCGCATACTCAACAGTTGGGGAACACCATACTCTCCGTGCCCAATGAACAAGTTACGACTTGTGTAATGCATAAGTTACTACTTATGTAACAATATATGTGTAGGAGACATTAGTTAGTGATAGGGATCTTACCTTAGAATATCCCCAGGCGTCAGAATGGATCAGGAAAGTTTTGTCAGCAGTACCCCTGCGCATCGGTATGTGGCGTCATGAGGCCCCTGCGTGCGTCGTAAGCGCCGAGATGACGTCACAGAGACAACTTAGGCGCCACCCATGCGCGCTGACGTTAGTTCTGTACACGACTTTCCGCGCCAGGAATGCAGAGCCATGCAAGAAACTGACCACTGGTGCCATGAAACTAGGGCTCTGAAAGGGAGGACCTTAACCCTAGAAATCAGTTCACAGAACGGGGAGGATGGGTGGGGCGGTAAGGAATCTATCATTAACTAATATCTCTTACAGATATATCGTTACACAAGTAGTAACTTGTGCATTTGAAAGAGACACATTAGTGATAGATTCCTTACCTTAGAATAGCTAACCCAGCAATACCAACCCCGGTGGTGGGTTTGCAAATAAGATTACACCAGAAAGTCACGGAGAACAGAACGGCCAAAAAAGCTGACTCTCCGAACTGGACTGTCAAGGCAGTAATGCTTGGTAGCAGCGAGGCCCACGTAGCTGCCTGACAAATGTCCTGCAAGGGAACGCCGCGTGCCAAGGCAGTAGTGGCTGCTCTTGCCCTGGTAGAATGGGCACACAGCCCCACAGGAGGCTCCTTCTTGGCCAACTAGTAACCGGTCTTGATGCAAAGGACGACCCACCGAGAGATGGTCAGTTTGTGCAAGGCCATGGCCTTTTTGCCCACGTAGCCAACAAAGAGCTGGTCATCCACCCAGAACTGTTGTGTACACTTCAGATAGAACGAGAGCGCACTTTTTGGGTCCAGACGGTGGAGCCTCTCTTCCTCTTTTGAAGGATGCGGAGGTGGTAAGAAGGTGATGGTCTGCCCGATGTGGAAGGGGGTGGCAACCTTTGGCAAGAAAGAAGGATGGGTCCTTAAAACCACCCTGTCCGGATGAACAGGAAGGAAAGGAGGCTTAGAAGAAAGAGCCTGGAGCTCACTCACTCTTCTAGCAGAGGTGATAGCTACCAGGAAAGCCGTATTGAGGGTAAGAAGACGTAAAGGACAGTTATGAAGGGGCTCGAAGGGAGCGCACATCAGATATGTCAAGATAAGGTTTCAGTCCACCCTGGCGTTCAGAAAACCTGCCAGGTACTGAACCACCAAGGAAATGCCTGGATGTTCCAGCCATGTCCAGATGCGCAGAGCCTCCTGACATAGGGCCCAGGACCCCACCCCCAGGACCCCACCCCACCCGGTTTGTTGCAATACCACATGACGGTAATGTTGTCCATGAACACCTGCACCACACTTACCCGGAAGGAATGCTTTCAAAACAAGTCGGATCACTCGAAGCTGCAAAAGGTTGATATGGAGCCGGGACTCCACCGGAGACCAGAGGCCTCTGATCTCCACATCTCCCAAGTGGCCTCCCCATCCCAACAGGGACGCATCTGTCACCACTGTGTGCTCCGGTTAGGGAAGGGAGAGGGATCTGCCATTGACCTAATCATGATTCGTGAGCCACCACTGCAATTGCTGTGCAGTGCCCTCGGAGATCTGGACATGAACGGACAGGTTTACCTGATGCTGTGCCCACTGGAACTTCAGGTCCCATTGCAGAGCCCGCATATGCCATCTGGCATGTTGCACTAGCAGGATGCAGGAGGCCATCAGGTGCAGGAGCCGGAGGGTCATCCTGACTGAAAGCTGGAGGGAGGCTGAAAGATCAGAAACATAGCCTGAATATCCCGGACTCGCTGCTCGGAGGATAAACCCGAAACCGCATCGAATCCAGAACCACTCCGATGAAGGGGAGCTTCTGAGAGGGACTCAGGTGCGACTTTGGCACGTTGATGGAGAACCCCAGCAAATGCATGAGGTCGGTCTGAAGGTGGGTGAAAACTGCTTGGGGCGAGCCCGCCTTCAACAACCAGTCGTCGAGGTAGGGGAAGACTGACACCCCTGACCTGCGCAAGTGCGCTGCGACCACCGTCATCACTTTCGTGAACATCCGAGGGACGCTGGTAAGGCCGAAGGGGAGCACGGCAAACTGAAAATGCTCCTGGCCTACCGTGTACCTCAGGTAACGCCGGTGGGCCGGCCGGACGGGGATATGAAAATATACGTCCTGCAAGTCCAACGCTACCATCCAGGCTCCAGGGTCGAGGGCAGCCAAGACCTGAGCCAGAGTCAACATCTTGAACTTCTCCTTCCGGAGGAAGTAATTGACGTTCCGGAGGTCAAAGATTGGACACAGACCCCCCTTTGTGCTGCTTCAGGACCAGAAAGTAGTGGGAATAACAACCACTCCCTACTTCTGGCCCAGGAACGCACTTGATGGCCCCCTTGGCCAAGAGGGCCGTGACTTCCAGATGGAGAAGTGCCAAGTGTTTCCCCCGACATGCAGCAGTACTGAGGTGGCATGGCTGGAGGGGTGGACTGAAAGGGAAGGGAGTAACCCTTGCAGATGATCTGCAACACCCACTTGTCCGATGTGACAGCGTGCCAGTGGGGGAGATAATGGTGGATCCTGGCACCCACTGGCATGTGGTGCCCCCATAGCTCAGATTAGGAAGGTTTGGAGGTAGTAGCAGCGGGGCGGAGGTGGACTGACCCCCATGCTGATTCCCAGACCTGCCCCTGCGGAAACCGCATCCGCAGCCACACTGAGGTTGGTTCTGCACAGGCTTGCTGAAGGAACGTGCATGAGACACTTCCGTGGCCACGAAAGGAACGAAAACCAGGAGTGGCTGGGCTTTTCGTGGAAAGACCTAGGGACTTGGCCGTGGCTCACGAGTCCTTAAAACGCTCCAGCGCACTGTAGGCTTTATAGCCAAACAGGCGAGTGCCATCAAAGGGCATGCCCATGAGTAAGCTTTGGACATCTGGTGAGAACCCAGTAGATCTCAAGGCGTGGGGACGAAGCGCCACAGTCGTACAAATTGCCCTACCTAGGAAATCCGCAGTGTCCAAACCACACCGAATGGCAAACTTAGCCGCATCTTAACCCTCGGCAAAAGCTTGGGACACTCAGGACACTGAGGCAACACCTGTGCAACTGTATCTCACACCACGTGGGAATAGCGGGCCAATAGGCATGCAGTGTTCACCGACCGCAGCCCTAAGCTGGTGGAAGAGAACAACCGCTTGCCTAACTCCTCTAGCTTCTTAGAGTCCTTATCCGGGGAAGCCATGGGAAAGGCACTCTGGGACGTCGATGCTTGGATGACGAGGCTCTCGAGCGTAGGATGAGTGGTCAGAAAGGCAGGGTCACCCGGCGCCAGGCGATGACGCCTGGCGACGTTCTTATCCACAGGGGCCCCTGTGGCTGGCAGGGACCAAGCGTCCAGTAAAACGTCAGTGAGGGCATCATTAAATGGCAGCAGGGACTCCGACGAAGTGGAAGCCGTCTGGAGCACCTCAGTGAGGAGATTAGTCTTAAGGGCCACCGTAGGGAGATCAAGGTTGAGGACCTCAGCTGCCCTACGGAGCACAACCGTGTAAGAAGCACCCTCCTCCATGGTAGGCGGGGAGAGGCAGAGGAGACATCAAGCCCGCCGGCCTCCTCTAACTCGTCCACCCAGTCCTGCTCGGAGTCCCACTGACGAGCAAGAGGGTCCTCGGACCCCTCCCAGTCATCCTCCACCTCCGCCGTATGTAGTACAGACCGCAGGGACGGGGAAGGAACAAACCGCACCGGGAACGGCGCCGGACGGGGGAGAACCGGAGCCGCGTCCCAATGCGGATCTCAAGTAGGGACAAAATTGTCCAGGAACCTGGGCAGGGGCGCAACAAATGGCACCCACTGCGGTGCCAGAGGCGGAGCCGAGGGTGGCGCTGGGGCCGGAGAAAGCAGCGTGGGACTTTGTGGCGCCGTGGCCGGAGCCAGCGGCGCAGGATCCTGCGGCGTCGGGGCCGGAGCCGCCAGCAGCGCCGACAGCTCGACAGGATCCTGACACGGTCAGCGGGGCCCAAGGTCGCGCCGGCGGGAGCCTGAGGCCTAAACAGGCGGTCCATGGTAGCAAGAAATTCTTGCACCTGTGCGGGAGTCGATGACTGACCCGGATAAGGTAGTCAAAAAGTGACTACGGTGCGTGCTCTCACCGGATCTGTGCTTACTGGCGCGGAAAAAGAAAAAACTGGCATCAGCGCTCATGGGTGACGCCTAAGTAGTCTCCGTGACGTCATCTCGGCGCCTGCGACGGATGCAGAGCCGCACGACGCCACCTACCGACGCGCAGGGGTACTGCTGATGAAAATCTTTCCAGATTCAGTCTGACACCTGGGGATATTCTAAGGTAAGGAATCTATCACTAACATGTCTCTTTCAGATACAGACTCACAAAGAGGACCTGGCCCTGATCGTTGAGGGATTTCTTGCAAACTGTGGACAGAACTGGTATCAGCAGGTAGGCATACTGGAGGCCAGAATTCCACTTGAGATGAAATATGTCTCCAAGCAAGAGCAGCCTTGAAAACTCCAGCAGGCAGAGGTGCTGATATTGCGCGTTCTCTGCAGAAGCGAACACATCTAACCAAGGTTGCACTCATTCGGGAAACAGGTCATGCACTACAGCCGAATGAAGTTGGCCTTCTTGAGGCATTCACAGCTGAGTTCATCTGCCATCCGTGGTGTTATACGACCCGCAAGTCGTCTTGATTTCCCAGCCATGTCCAGAGACAAAATGTTCACAACCCCACCCGTTCTGCTGTTTGTTGCACTGCCACATGGCAGTGGTGAGTTCTGTGAACACCTGCATCAGAATTCCCTTGATGGAAGGAAGGCTTTCAATGCCAGGCAAATCACTCTTAATTCCAACAGATTTATGTAGAGCTAAGAGTCCACCACAGACCAGAGTCCTCTGAACTCCACCTCTTCCATATCGCCGCCCCAACCCAGGAGTGACGCATCCGTCATCACTGTGACTTGCCAGCCACCACTGCAGATCTGTTTGCAGTTCCCTCCGATATTCAGAACAGGTCATTGAAATTCCCCAGATGCTTGCCCACTGGGACTTCAGGTCCCATTGCAGAGCCTGCATATGCCAGCTGAAATTTATTACCAGTAGGATACAGGAGGCCCTGAGGCCCAGCAGCATCAGTCAGTCTCACAGGCCTCTAGGGTAAATGTTAGAACATCAGAATCATTGCCTGAATAGCATGGACTCGCAACTACAGAGAATAGGCCCGAAACTGCAGTGTGCAGAATGTCTCTGAGGAAAGGAAGCATCTGAGAAGGAGTCAGCTGTGACTTTGGCACGTTGACAGTGCACCGCAGCGAATGCAGAAGATTCGCTGTAGATTGGAAGTGGGAAACTAATGACTGGGGCAAGCTGACCTTCAACAGTTAGTTGTCAAGGTAGAGGAAGACAGTAACCGCTGATATCCGCAAATGGATTGCAACAATCAACTGAGTGCACTGTTAAGGCCAAAGGGGAGTATAACAAACTGAAAGCGCTTGTGCTCTACCGTGACCTGCAGCTAACGCCTGTGGGCCAGGTATGTGAAAATAAGCATCCTGCATGTCCAACGCCACCATCCAATCTTCAGGGCAGACAGGACCTGAGCCAATGTGCGCATTTTGGATTCATAATTTCTCAAGGAGAAGTTGAGAGGGTCTAGGTCTCTTAAGGGGCAGATGCCTCCATCCTTTTTCAGCACTACTATCACACAAATAGCAAACCCATCCTACTTCTAAAGACTGCGCCTTCTGGTTGGCTCCTTTAGCCAAAATTGCTTGCACAACCTGAAGCAGGGAAAGGTGATCCTCCATCAGCCTGACTAAGGGTGGCGGCATGGAAGGCAGGATTTCTGTGAATGGGAGTCATCAAATCTGCGGAAAACTTTGGAGTACCCATTTGTCCAAGGGTATGGACTGACATTGGGTAGGTGGTGCCTGATCCTGCAACAGACCGGTTGCCCTTGATGAGAGATGGTATATTAAAGGGGTTTGAAGGCTGCTGCTGCTAGGCGGGCTGTGTAGACCTCTAGCCTTGGGTCCAACGGCGTTTGTGGGAACTGGGTCCGCAGCTACAAAAGGACTAGGGAGTGGGTAATAGCTGGATGGGAATGGATGCAGTTGACATCTACCTTAGCCACAGAAGGAGCAGAAGGAAGAGTGGGGCTGGCGCGGGGCTATGGAGATTCTCAGTGACTGGGTGCTGGCCCTGCTGTCCTTAAAGTGCTTGAGCATCGAATCAATCTTATCGCCAAACAGGTGACTCATCAAAGGACATGTTCATAGGGGACATCCCCCAAAAAGCCAGTAGACCTCAACCAGGCATGGCGAACGCGTGCCATTGCCAAAGCCTTCCCTCTGCCTAGTGAGTCGGTTGTATCCAGCCCTCAGCATATAGTGAAGTTTGCTGCATCCCTGCCATCAGCAACAGACTTGGACAGGATGGCTCAGACCTCCTCCAAGACCATAGGCAACTCTTGCACAGCCGAATCCCAAACTGTGTGGGAGTACCAGCCCAAAAGACACGTGGTGTTCACTGGCTACAGTGTAAGGCTGGTGGAAGAGAAAAGCTCATACCAAAGGTGTCCGACCACTAGGATTCCCTATCTGGTGGTGTGATAGGAACACGCCAGGGTTGACTTAGGATATAAAGGGCTGGACAATCAGACTCCTCTGGGTGGAGTGCTGGGTGAGGAAAGCTGGGACCCCAGGAGCGGGGGCAATCGTCCTGTGCACAGGAGCCCCTGTGTAGGTCTTGGCCTATGCCCCAAGCAGGACATCAGTAAGTGTTTTGTTAAAGGAAACCACCGGCTGTCGCATCTCTGTCAAGATGTTCCTGTCAACTGCCACTTAGGGCAGCATAAGGTCCAGGATCTCAGCCGCGCTCAACACCACCAAGGCAAATTAAGCCCCTTCTCCATAACTACACTAGAAGAAGAGATTGGCCATAAGAATGCTCCGATCCGACCCAATTGTAATCTCCACAGGGCCTATAATTAAACGGAGGCACAGTCTCCAACCCAGTGGGTATCGTTCACGTCACCGCTGGAGCGGACGTTTGGCAAAGCCGATTCAGCTCCATATTGGAGTCGAGTTTAACAATATGGGTCAGCGCAACTGCAAAGGGCTACTCAGAAGGTCATGATCCAGAAGCTAAAGGCCTGACTGGTGTATACTGAAATCCAGTGGAGGTACCTATCGAACCTTGGTGCCCGAAGGCACTCGGTTTGGGTCAACGCATGTAAATCTCGGGTGCATGGTCTCATAAAATTCTATTAACTGTGCAGGGGACGATTCAGCTCTGGGACATGGTGACCGTCCTGCTCCTCGCAGAAGCGGCCGCTCCCCTCACCTCCCCCTCCTGCTGGTATCGTATGCGTGACTGATATTGTGCAGCGCTCGAGAACGGTGCTCATTTGAACTCCTGGCACTTAAATTTTAATTAAGTCTGTGCAGCGCTCGTGTCCTGTGCTCATTTGTACTCCAGGCACTATTCTTATAATTGACTCTGTGCAGCGCTGGTGACCTGTGCGCTTTAGTGCCTCTGCAACTGCTTTAATTAATTATTTCACGCAGCACTCAATAACGCTACTTGCCTCGCATTTGTTTCTGCTAGCGCTTTTATTGTTGTGCACCTCGAGATTGTTGTCGGAGCTTTGCTGATTAGTCTGTTTACTGTGCAGCCATTTTGTTGGACCCCTTGCAGACCCTCCCTGCACCTAGATCCCGCCTCCCAGCTGACCCTCCCACGCTCCGCCCCCTCCACTCTCCATTTATGTCAGATGTCCCAACGCGCAGCGTCCACGCGCTACGGCCGCGCCGAAGGTGCGCCAAAGGTAAGCCCGTCTACGCCCGTCCGCGCCAAGACCGCGCCCAGCGCCAGACCCCCTGGCCCTCGCCGCTCCCAACCCTCTAGAGTCACATACGACGCCGCTACTCTCCTCGCCCTCAACCCCGGACGCACCCCACTATGCTGCGAAGCTACCCCTGGACGTACCCACGACCCATTCTCCTGCCTCTCCTGTAAGTTCAACTGCTTCAGGACCCTCACCAAACACACTTCCTCCACACACAGCTCCGAACCCAACAACTTGAAGTGCATCCTACTGAACACCCGCTCGGTCCACAGACATGCAACCGAACTCTGGGACCTAATTGACACTGCGTCACCTGACATCGCCTTCCTTACCGAAACATGGATGAACGCATCTTCTGCCCCAGACATCGCCATAGCCATACCGGACACTTACAAGATCATTCGAAAAGACCGCACCGATCAAACTGGAGGAGGCATCGCCATCGTCCATAGAAACACCATCAAAATTACAACCAGCTCGGACGTCAATCTTGCAACCGCCGAACACCTCCACTTTCAGATCCACACCGACCCCAGGACCACACTTAGAGGAACCCTCATTTACAGGCACCCGATCTCAATTCAGCGACGACATCGCTGACTTCGTCAGCCCGCACGCCCTCGCCTCCGAGAACTACATTCTTCTAGGAGACCTCAAATACCACCTTGACAACATTCTCGACAACACCACCACCCTTCTGGACAACCTGTCCAATCTCGGACTCAAACAACTTGTTGACACCCCCACTCACATAGCCGGACACACGCTCGACCCTATCTTCACCTCCAGCAAGCACATCTCCTTCGATCACACTACAGCTCTCCACTGGACGGATCACAGCTGTGTTCACTTCAGCTACAAAACAACCCTGACCCACAACCGTCCACAACCCATTCCCCGAAGAAAATGGAACAAAATCACCACCGACCAACTCCTCGCATCACTCAGTCAAAACACTCCCACCCTAGCAACGGACCCAGACCTAGCGGCCACCAACCTCAGGCAATGGATTACCCACAGTGCGGACGAACTAGCACCCCTGAAAAAACACCAGCCGAAATCATCCAGCAAAAAAGCTCCCTGGTTCAATGATGACCTTAAAAAATCCAAGAAGACATGCCGCACCCTGGAGAAGAATTGGAGAAAAGAACCAACCTCAGACAACATGGCCTCCCTCAAGACAGCCACCCGCAAACACCACCAACTGATTCGATCCGCCAAGAAATCAGCATTTAAGGACCGTCTCGACAACAATTCTCATAACAGCAAGGAACTCTTCAATATCATCAAAGAATTCACCAACCCTCCCGCAGCATCCAACGACATCACTAACTCCCAAGACCTCTGCGATGCGCTATCCTCCTTCTACAACAAAATTGCCGACATCCACAACAGCTTCAAGAATACTCCCAATGACCAACTCACCCCACCCCCTGCAGATCCCACCCCTCCAACTAACTACCTCAACTCCTGGAACCCAATCACCATTGAAGACACCATTCGCCTCATGAACTCAATCCACTCTGGCTCACCTTCTGACCCCTGTCCCCACTACATCTTCAACAAAGCTGACTCCATCATCGCTCCCCAACTCCGCGATGTCATCAACTGCTCCTTCAACTCCGCCACCTTTCCAGAAATATGGAAACACGCCGAACTCAGCGTCCTTCTGAAAAAACCAACAGCAGACCCCTCAGATCTGAAAAACTAACGACCCATTTCCCTCCTCCCTTTCCCGGCCAAGGTCATCGAGAAAGCCGTCAATAGCCAACTCGCAGCCTTCCTTGAATCCAACAACTCCCTGGATCCCTCACAGAACGGCTTTCGAGCCAAACAGCACCGAAACCGCCCTCATTGCGGCGACCGACGACATCCGAGCACTCCTGGACAGCGGTGAAACAGTGGCCCTCATCCTACTCGACCTCTCCGCCGCCTTCGACACTGTCTGTCACAACACCCTCATACAACGCCTCAACAACATCGGCATACAAGGAAAAGCCTTGGACTGGATCATCTCGTTCCTTGCCGGGAGAACCCAAAGAGTCCGACTCCCCCCTTTCTACTCAGAGCCTACCGAAGTCATCTGCGGCGTACCTCAAGGCTCCTCACTCAGTCCCACCCTCTTCAACGTGTACATGAGTCCCCTCGCATCCATCGCACGTCAACACAACCTCAACATCATCTCCTACGCCGACGACACCCAGCTAACCATTTCCCTCTCCAAAGACCCCAACACCGCCAAAAACAACCTTCACGAAGGTATAAAAGAAGTAGCCGAATGGATGAAACAGAGCCGCTTAAAACTCAACTCAGACAAAACGGAGGTGCTCATCCTAGGATCCTCCCCCTCAGCTTGGGACGACTCCTGGTGGCCTTCCGCTTTGGGATCTGCGCCCACACCCACAGACCATGCACGTAACCTTGGCTTCATTCTAGACTCCTCCCTCTCAATGTCCAGACAAGTCAACGCCGTATCGTCCTCCTGCTTCAACGTCCTTCGCATTCTCAAAAAGATCTTCCGCTGGATCCCCCTCGAAACAAGAAAGACTGTCACCCATGCACTGGTCACGAGTCGACTGGACTATGGCAACACACTCTACGCCGGAATTACAACAAAATTGCAGAAAAAACTCCAGCGCATCCAAAACGCATCAGCGAGACTCATATTAGACATCCCGCGCCAAGAGCACATCACAGGTCACTTAAAAAACCTCCACTGGCTTCCCGTCAACAAAAGAATTACTTTCCGCCTTCTCACCCATGCACACAAGGCCCTTTATAATCTTGGACCCGAATGCCTCAACACCCGACTGTCCTTCTACTATCCCACCCGACAACTAAGATCATCCAACCAAGCCCTCGCCGCAGTCCCGCGAATCCGAAAAACCACCATGGGTGGCAGATCCTTCTCCTTCCTGGCTGCCAAGACCTGGAACTCACTCCCCACCCACCTCCAGCTTACTCAGAATCACATCTCCTTCAGAAAAGAACTGAAAACATGGCTATTCGATAAACAATAAACCCCTCCCTCCAGCGCCTTGAGACCCTCTGGGTGAGTAGTGCGCTTTATAAATACATGAACTTGAACTTGAACTTGGACATTCTGGGAGGCGCAGAGCAAACTCTTTGCAGCGGACGTGTGGGAACGGAGCCTAGATTTGTGGCATTCTTCCGAGACCTCATCAAATGGCTTGGACCAGCACAGTCGAAGAAAGCTTTGACTTCTTGGACTTTTTGTGGGACTTCCCCCAACAATAAATTGGAGTGAGAAGATGACCGGCGTGAATTAATTCAAGAGCAGGCCTGGAACCTTCCTCACAACAGAGACCTGGAGCAGTGCAGAGTCGTCCGGTGTCAGGCGACCAGGAGCTTCAGGGCACACTTCTGTACAGGCTTAGAATTGGAGGGCTATTGTTGGGGAGAACGTTCTCCCAATCCAGTTTCGCACCAGGAGTATATTCAAAATGGGAGGAAACTGAGAAAGAAGTGTTCATCATGTACTTACTTTTTTTTGTTTTTTTAAGTACACTTGTAACAAAGAAAACATTTTATTGGGACAGATTTATTTTCAATGAAATTCCAAATAGTGCATATGCAGAAGTGCTGCATGTAATATGCTATTTGCTACTCACTGTTGAGTGAGGCAATGACTCATGAGCGACGATGTCTGAAGTCAGGCATAAGGCCTCTGCCTTCATTCAATAACGGCAAAATATTCCATATTGTACTCTACTTACCTGCATATATTATTTGTGTAATGCTGTTCTTTCATATTCACAGGTATTTAAGCAGAGCCAGAGCACAACCTCATTGCACATGGTCATAATGTACAGGAGTGAAGATCTAGAGTATCACTGTGTGAAAGAAGTACCTTTACAATGGTAAAAACAAGGGATTCAATCTTAGCTTTCATCATAAATGTCTAAATCGGTGTTTATTGCTAAACTTGTTCTAAATTACATTTTCATTGGACCACACTTTTTTTCACCGGCATGGCAAAAACCTGATTATGTTACCACTACTTACCACTTTCTCAGGGGATAATGAGTTCATCCACTTCTCAATCATATTTTCCATGTAACTGCCAGAACACTGCTTGTTCTCGTTCTGCTGCTTTAGTTTAATCAAACGTGAGGCATACCTTTTTTGCCATTCTTCAAGTTCTTCTTGGGAATGAGCTGAAGTACACTGAGCCCCATACCTGCAGAGCCCTTGTTCCAAAAATCTACAAGGCAAATAAAACAAATTAAGTCAAATCGCAATTTTAAAAAAATCTATCACTGAGCACAATTAATGTATTGAGTCGCCTGTGACAGTATTTAAACATGCGGCCAGCAATAGATGATAATAGTCCATCACATTTGGCAAGGATATTGTGCCAAGTTCTTCCCTACATGGCTCCACCTACAAAAGTGTGGAATAATAGAGGGATTTTTGACAACTGAGATGGGCAGAGGCACGCAACAGGGGTGGCCGCTTTCGCTAATGCTCTTTGTGCTGGCTTTGGAGGGATGGCCAATTTTTGTGACCAGGGGCCCTTGGCAGTTAACTACTTGGTGCTGAATCCCCTCTCAAGGCCGTTCCCGCAAATCTGCAGGGGTGCGCTGCGGCGCCCCAGGCAAGAGCGGTTGTGCGGTTCCGAGGTAAGGGGGCGCAGCTGCCTCGCACTGGGGGCAGGCTATGGAGCGATGTGCAGCACAAAGTAGTGGGGATTGCACCCTGAGAGAGTAGCTTGAGGGATGATGGCTTGCAAGACTGGGGGTCAAACCTTTCAGAGAAGCAGGGGTCAATGTTGCCAACATGCTAGCGCTTAAACTCGCCAACTTCACCATTATAGGAGATTCAAACCTACTTCTGGAGTCCCGTAATGAACCAGACACTCGCAACTTCCTAAGTGATACAGCACCCTGCCAATTAGTTCCAGGGCCCACAAACGAGGCTGGCCATCTCCTCGACTCTGTTATTTCCAATATTCCACTCCTTGAGGTCCCAACACTCTTACCTATGTTATGGACCGTCCACAGCCTTGTCCTTTTCTTGTTACACTCATTAGGGTCCAAACCCCAGGCCCTACGCAATCCTGTATATAAACGCTCCAGGCATGACTTAGATCACCCCACCTTCCGAGAAACTTTTGGCATCACTCCTCCGTCACGGTCCTACAACCTCGAGACGCCGAGTGACCGTTTCAGGAAGTGGTCAATCATGCTATAGACCAAAATATCCCGGCCAAATCCGAAGAAAACACGGGCCAATGTCTGGTTTGATGACTTGCTCACAACAGCTAGAAAGTACTGTAAAGTGTTAGAACGCACTTGGAGACGCTCCTATAGTCCCACTGCTAAACTCGAATATAAAACTGCCATTAAAGCCTATCAAACTGATAAGGATATTCCACGCCGCCTACTTTGCTAAAAAATCAATACCAGCAATAACCCCTCTAAAATAATTTTCTCCTTGCTAAAGGATATGGCAAAATACCCGTTGTCCCCCGAAAACACCATAACCTCCAATGCGAGGTTTTGGCCACCTATTTCATGAACAAGGTGGAGGACATGTATGACAGCTTCCATCCTGAGAGCGATGCTCTGAATCCCCCTGGGGGGTGATCCCACCGGCTCTGAGATCCACTCCCTCCCTGCCCTCCCCTTAATCACTGCTGAAGGCCTCCAGTCCTTGTTCAATAAGATAAAATCTGGGTCTCCAGATGACCTGCTGAAATCGGAACTCTTTGTTAAATTCAAAGACTGCCTTCTAGTTAGCTGTCTGGAACTCCTCAATCTCTGCCTATCGTCAGCAGTCCCCGCAATCCTGGAAGCATGCATAAGTAATTCCATTACTAAAGAAGCGGTCGTTAGATGCCTCTATACCGAAGAGCTACTGTCTGATCTCTCTGCTTCCTTTTCTGGCTAAAATAATGGAATTCCATTTGAACACCACTTTTACTCAGTATCTGAAATCTTGCTCTACATTAGATCCCTCGCAAAATGGCTTCAGGCCGCGACATAGCATGGAGCCCGCCCTATTGGCAGTTACTGAGCAACTTAGAGCATCCATGGATGAGGGCAGAACATTGGCACTTATCCTGCTCGATCTCAGTGCCGCCTTCAATACAGTCTCCCTCGACATTCTGCTTTTCCGGTTACAGGAGACTGGCATCCCTGGCACAGCCCTCATCTGGTTGGCATCATTCTTGACCATCAGGTCCTTTCAAGTCATCACCCCTCCGTTCCACTCTTGAACACATTCCCTACGCAGAGGCGTCCCCCAGGGGTCAGCACTGAGCCCGACCCTGGTCAATGTGTATGTTCAGCCATTGGCTTTGCTGGCCAAAGCCCGCAATATCTCTCTAGTGTCATATGCGGATTACACACAGCTTATACTGACCTTTACCAAGGAGCCTAGCCTGGATGCCGCCAAATTTCAGGAGGACTTGACCGCCATTGCAGCCTGGATGGAAGCTAACTACCTCCAGTTGAACTCTACTACATCTGAGATCCTCCTACTCACACCTTTGGGACAGCAACTGGTGGCCTCCAAAGCTGGGCGCACCCCACCTGCCAAAAGCTGTAGTAAAAAATCTAGGCATTTGGGTTGAAAGCACCTTATCTTTCAAGGACCATGCCAAGTCTGTGGCAGGGACCTGTTTTGGTTTGCTGCGCTGCCTTAAACCCATACTGGGCTTCTGTGACTCACCCCACACCCGCCAGCTGGTCATCCAAGCAACTGTTCTGGCCAGGCTCGACTATTGTAACGGTCTGCTACTTAGCTCCAATAAATCTGCAATTAAAAGTCTGCAGCACACTATAAACACTGTTTGCCCTACCTAGACACTGTTCGGTCTCTGGCCTTTTGTGTCGCATTCACTGGCTGCCCATTGAGCAAAAAATCCATTTTAAGGCGCTTTGATTTACACATAAAATTCTTGCAGGTCCAGAGATTCTGAGTGATCCCTGCCATCTTTACATCCTGACACGTGCCCTACGCACGGCTGACCTCCATCTGGCACGTATTCCTCAGTTCCATAGACCCAGAGCAGGATGGCACTAATTCAAGGTGCTTGCACTGACTGTAAGGAATTCTCTACAACTTTCCATCAGAAACATTGCTAACCTTCTAGTCTTTAGAAGGTCGGTGAAGATCTGTTTTCTTTAATGATCAGTAGTTTCCGCTTTCACTCTCTCCTGGCAATTAGAACTGGGACGTTCCTTTACCGGGACAGACATGCACTCTACAAATCTCATAACATACTGTTGGAACAAAGTTCCCGCGCCTGTTGGGACTGTAGTGTCCTGCTGGACACGTTTTAGTGTTCAGCCTGTGTTTGCACCCCACGCCGTACACCCAATCATCACAGGCGTCACCGGTCAGTAGCATGTGGGCCCAGGGCGCACGAATCTACAGTGACCATAAACTGACACAAATTGGGGATATCTTGGTGACTTGACGCAGTAGTGACGGGTGACTCTTCTGGGAACTGCCTCCGCCCATTCCTCTGGGGGCATTGCAGGGTCTTGAATTCAGACGGAATAAACCCTTGATTGTGGAGGTGGGGGAGGGACTGCTGCTTTGCTCAAGCGGATGCTTGCACAAGTGCTCTACAACTGAGCTGCGGGTGATTACCATCTTCACAGTTGGACATAGGAGGGGGGGGGCGGGGGTGAGTGTGGGACGTACCGAAACGAGGCACGTGTAAAATGGACATTGGTGCTTCACACGCCATCAGACTACCTCACACGGGGAGGAGTCCACTGCGAAGGGGGGAGTGCCTCGATGTAGTGGGGGCCGCTGGGGATCATGAACCCAGGGCATGATAAAAAAATGCACCATGCAGATCATGCTGCTGCTGGGGATAGCGGGTGCCTGGTGGTGCAGCGACCTGTTGCAGGTGGCAAGGGGGCACCTCTTGCCTGCCCACCAGACAATACTTTAGGCAGGCTGTGGTGCTGGAGAACGGAGTTCCTGTGGAGAGGTGCAACGCAATCCACACACCAGGAGACGAGGCTCCCATGTGAAGAAGAGATACAGATGATGCTGAGACAGGTGAGCTGGTGATGGGGGCCCAAGTGAAAAGCGGACTGGGGCCCTGAAGCCTAGGTGGCTGGTGAAACAGACTGATTGCCGCTAATAGAGGCCTCCACCATGGAGGCCTACGCGCCTGTCTGTTTGTGTGGATCACACTTTGACCTGTTGAGACAGTGACCTGTCAATTAGTGTTGCAGACACCCAAGGGAGAAGCGGTGGATACTTAGAGGAGTTCTGGCCAGCTCCCCAAGCCTGGCAAGGGCCATTAAGGTGAAGATAGACCATAGAAGAGGGCCCAACAAACCAAGATGGACCAGTTCACTGCCCCCAGAATCAAGTGCAGTGGCAACACCCCCCCGACACCACCACAGGAGCATGTGGAAAACTTACAGGAACCGCAGGGCCCAACGGGTGCCCAGATACTGGTCGAAATTGAGGCCTGAGGTGCAACCATCTAGGCAAAAATGTAGGTGGTTTCTCAGGATGTTGGTATACTAGGTGTGCACCTCTGTATGGTAACAGAACAATCCTTAGTTACAGAGCAGGATGTTTCCAAACTCCAGGGGTAGGTTGTCTCTCTTCGAGGTGAACTTGGTGCCCTCTCAACCAGAGTGACCAAGCTAGAAGCTAGGGCCAAAAATGTGCAGAGTCGCTCCTGCAACCTATGCTCTTTGGCTTCCCGGAGGATGTGGAGGGACTGACACCCGGAGCAGTTTCTCAAATGCTGGATAGCAACGATGATCCCCCTGCTCAGCAGTCCCCATTCTTTCTGGTAGAAAGAGCTCATTGAGCCTTGGCGCCAAGGCCGCCTGCTGGGACGCCCCCTTGTACTGTGCTAGCTAAAGTGCTTAATTATACGAACAGGGACGCCATCCTACGTGCCGCTCGTTAAACTGGGGACCCAAAATTAGAAAACCATGTTATTCACATTCCTTCGGATCATATGAGGCAGTTGCACCTAACTTTTTGGCATGGTCAAACAGAAGATGAGGGCTGTGGGACTGCATTACATGCTCCTCTACCCAGCAAAAGTGAAAGTGATTCACAATGACCTATCACACTTCTTTGCCACCCCTGAGGCAGTGTGGGACTGGCTTGAGGTCCATGGTGAGTCGCACCCTGGCTCCGGAAACTACAAAGAGACCTTACGCTACTCCCGTACGGCAGGGAGATGAAGACGACAATGTGGGGGAGCATCTAGACCCTCCTCTCGAGTGGTGGTCAGACAGGATGGCACATTGGACCTGGAGCCGCAGCGATCGGAAAGAGAGGCAGCAATGGTGCTGGTGGAGGCAGTGACGGCCTCCATCTCCGACAAGAGTGCCGTGGATGTGGTGGAGACTCTGGAAAGACCTGAATTTGTAATTTGTTCCATTAACACTACTGACCCCATATTTCAGACACTACAATGCAGTCATCCCGCTATGGTTGCATGCTTTGAGGTTTCTCTGCAGGAGGTGGAGCCGGGGAACCCTAGAGGGTCCACCTGAGGCAGACTGATAAAATGGACATCACGTTCTGAGCGAAAGCGTGCAGGTGCCATGTGTTGAGTTAAACGGGGAGGGCCACCTCTTACGTCCCCCCCGTAGTTCGTTTTTAGTTATTTGGGGTTTGTAGGGATTATGACTGGCATAGCTGTGTGTAGTGTTGAGTGATTGCATATGTTGATTGTGTAGGGGAATGAATGGAGTGGTGAGCGTGTGTAAGAAGGGCTAAGAAGTGTTCGGAGGCAGTGATTGTTGTTGCGGTCACTAGGTGTAGCTTCCCCCCGGATATTGTTGAGTTTGTGGATTTATTGTAGGCTGTGGGGATTTCTGGGGGACTAGGACTTAAGTGTGAATTAAGAAATGTTATCGGGTAGGAGTAACAGGATTGAGATGCTTCAGGAGACACACATGAAGGAGAGCAAGTTTCAGAAGGTGCCAAAAAAGTGGAGGGGCAATTGTACTCTGCTACAAACTTTTAATTATGTAAGCAGAGTTTTAATATGGGTCACCCTTAAGGTCCCTTTCCGGGTTCGGAGCCTTGAAGCAGATGTCAAGGTTAGATAACTATTACTGTATGGCCTGCTGGATGGACGAGAGATGGGTCTGCTGAATGGAATGTGCATGAGCCCAATATGGGCATTCTTTCTTGTCATGGAGCGAGAGCTCCTCCCCTATGTTGGGACCTCTCTGTTATGGGCAGAGGATTTCAACTGCGTCCTTGACTGTAGTTGAGACCGTCACCCCCAGGACAAGGTTCAAACCCAAATATGGTGGTCATGCTGTGGGATGTGATGGAACATATGGGCTGTCTGGATATCTGGTGCAACATACAATCGGAGACCAGGTAATACACATGCTAAGCCCTAGCTACGGACACATATAATCGCCTTGATAGGTTTGTGGCATCAGACAACCTTCCCGCTGAAATAGTAGATGGTCAGATACTGGGTAGATTCCTCTCCAACCGATCATCGCTGCTACATATTGGTGGCACCAGACGATGCCTATTAGCACAATTGAGTGGCAGTTAGCGTCTCTCCAGTCTACCTTGGAGGAACAGCGAGAGGCACCACTGATGGTCCAAAGGATGGTGGGGGAAGCCCTGGGAAATGTTGGACTGATGGGTTTGGCATGACTATTGTGAAACCTTCTAGCATGGCTACTTAAAAGAGAATGCCCGCACCCAGTGATTCTCTCGCTGAATCGCCAAGAAACCACAATTGCCGGTTCACAGGCGGGTGTCAGCTTCCTTTTGCGGGATCACCTTCAGGTTCTTGGATCACCCAACACTCCCTCGACTTATGGTAGACCAGGTGAAGTGCTTGGAGGGAGAGATCCTGGTGGTTGAATTGTGGGAGGCGGGTCGGGTGACAGGATGCTGCAAGGCACAAGGCCCGGACAGGCTCCCGATGGAATACTGCCAGGCATATTCAAAGTTACTCATTTCCTGCTTAATGGAAACTCTTCAGGAAGCGCAAAGTTGCAGGATGATACCACAAACCATGCGAGAAGCCCAGGTGGTTATGCTCCCAAAGCCAGGTTAGGACCTTTTGGACCCCGGCTCTTACAGACCCCTGTCTATGTTAGGGGTCAACACCAGAATACAATGGTAGGGGTCAACATGTTAGGGGTCAACATTAGAATACTCGCAAAAGGCCTTGCGACCAGATTGCGGGTGTGGTAACATACTTCGTGCATGGTGATCAGTGCAGCTTTATGCCAAGTAGGTGGACCCAGATGAATTTATGTCACGTGTTGCATTCTGTCACTGATGGGGAGTTGGCAGCGGTGTTGATCGCTTTAGACATTGAGAAGACGTTCGATACACTCAATTGGGAGGTTCTCTGGAGAATGGGGCTGGGGACAGTTTTTATGTCTTGGTAAAGGCTGCTCAATGCTGGAACAGTCGCACATGTATGAACTAGACATGTGGTGCTGAAGTACATCCATATTGAGAGAGCAACGAGACAGGGATGTCCCTATCGCACACCTCTTTGCATTAGGAAATAAAAGTGTTATTAGCATTAGGAACCACTGGCGATCCGGCTTAGCTGCGACATGACAGAGTGGGGTACTGAGGTGGGAGGCGTCACCCATGTTGTCTCGCTTTATGAAGACAATGCACTCGTTTAGGTCACAAGCCCAGAGAGGTAGGTTGGAGCGTCGTTGCTGATCTTGACTGAATTTGGTGCAGTGTCTGGCCTACGGCATACAAGCAGAAAACAGTGCTGTTCTCCATAGCCACGCTGGTGCGTGCACAACCGTCCCAAATCCCAGTGACTGGAGCTTAGGTGGGAAATCGATACCTGGGAATTCAGGTGGCGAACACCTCGAATGCCTGCTACAGTCTCAATATGGGTAGAGTCCTTGAAGGCCTAGAGGAATCGATTCACTTTTGGGTTTGCCTGCCTCAGTCAGTGATGGGCAGAGTCACCCTGTGTAACATTCTTCTATTGCCCTGCTGTTTATACGCTCTACAGAATGCCATGTACAGTGTTCTAAAATCCACATTAGCTAAATGAAAAAGTCTCCTGGTGTCTCTAGTGTGGGCTGGTAAAAAAGACGAGCTAAATTGGATATCTTAAAATTAGACTGAGCTGGGGGGCCTGGGCTGCCAGATCTACAATTATATTACTTTGCGGGTCCTTTCGCAGCATGCAGCACTGTGGTGTGTGAATAGCCCGAAGAAGGAGAAAGGAGTGTGGGGGCAAACGGATTTTCCACAATGTCTCATGCAGGGCGCGAGTATAACAGGTGGCCACCCCTTAATTGTCAGACACGTGGTAGTGACCTGGGAACATACGGTTGCACAGGTGTTACATTGGGCGCCCTATGCTAGACTGTTGCTCCTCCGATGGCTAAAGGCCATTCGAGCAATCCAATCCGTGATGGATATGTCGCAATGGTTTGAACGGGGCTGCAACACAGCATGGAATTTCTATCTAAATGCCATTTTTCTTACGATGTGGGAGGCACAGGATTTATTAAGATCTATTAGGTCTTCACCACAGCCAGTTTCTTCAATATACCACGGTGTCTTGCACGTTACGAGAGATTTGTACAGACTTTCCCAGTGAGCCTGTGGAATCCCAGATGTTACAGATACTATCTCTATGATTTACAAGGCTCTAAAGGGAGATAACCAAATTGACACAACAGGATTCCAGGGCAGATGGATTGATGTTCTGCCCGAGCCGCTTTCTCATAAAGCCTGGAAGAGTGGGTTTACTGAAGTCAAGGAGGTGGCTAGTAACACGAGGTTTAAGCTTATCCAGTTTTATTACTTACACCAAGCATATATGACACAGCAGCTTTAACATAGAATCAATGGAAATCGACCAGGCGCATGCCCTAGGTGTGGGTAGGCTTTAGAGTCCTTTATCCATATGGCATGGGACGGAAGCAAACAAGGGTTTTTTGGGAGCAGTCTTACGGGTTCTGCCTGCTTGGGGTACTTCAGACGCCCAAGCGCAAGGCCAAGATGCACCAATGATTTGCTCTCTTGGGACTGGTGCTCGCTAAGCAATGGGTCGCCATTCGTTGGGCTCAACCCACTGCCCCGGCGGTTGAAATTGATTTTTGAATTTGCTAGGTCTTCTTCAAATTCATCAATAATATTATTTAGAATATCTTCATTCTTTTTGATCGGGTCTCCCCAGTTTGATTCATCACGAACCTACATTGTTCATCCAAAAGATGATTGAAACACTACGTGAAGTAAGGTATGTACAAAGCCTATTGAGTTATGAAGAAAAAATATATCACTTCATTCCATATCCTACAATGCCAACTTTTTACCTACTCCCAAAGATTCATAAAGAAATTACACCGCCACCAGGAAGACCAATAATAATACGAATCAACTCACCTTTCTCCCGACTGGGGGAATACATTGATCAGAAATTACAACCACTCATGAGGGATATCCCATTGTATATACAGGACAAAGGATGTTCTCACCAATATACTTCTATAAACATCACAATGGCCAAGGAGCAATCAAAAGGACCCTTTGGACTAGACCTGCGAATTTCCTTGAATCCAGTCAGATGTTTCTTGAGATGTTAGAATTTTGCCCCAATCATAATGTATTCTGTTTCAATCAGAGGGACTACAAAGAAAAACGCGGAACCGGGATTGGTGCTAAAATTTGCACCACCGTATGCATGTCTTTTCATGAGCCATGAGGAAAGATTTTGGCTCTGGGACACAAGCTTCTCAGAATTCACTTCGCATATTATACACTGGGGCCGACATTTCAATGATATTCTCAGTGTTTGGCAGGGTGAGGCAAAACCTACTTCAAACATTTCTGGGTCAGTTAGATGTATACCCATTGCATCATCATGTTTCACATACTGAGATCAACTTCCTGGACCAGACATTGTACATTAACAATGATCAACTTCAAAGTAAGATCTTTTGAAAAACTACCTCTGTCAACTCCATCCTGACAGCAGATAGCAGTCATCCACAACACAATATTCATAAAATACCAAAGGGTGAATTTCTCAGGATTGGACGAAGTTTTTGTGAAGACTCAGTATTTTTGGAGAAAGGTCAAGAACTGATCACACACCTCAGTAACCGAGGATATCACGCACAACCTTTAAGGTCCACAATGAATTAGATTTTTCTTATTGAGAGATCCATCACCCTCACTTCCAAGCCATCAGCAACCACCCACAAAGGTTAAGTGGTAAAATCTGTTTCATCATGAACTACCACAATGGCCACCTCAAAATACGAACTGTACTAAGACTTCACTGGCACCTACTTCAAGATCTACCAGGTACTAAGGTCCAAAGTTTTCCAGATATTAGTTTCCAGAGAGCGCCTAACTTGAAACAATTCTTATGTACGTCAGAGTTC
This sequence comes from Lissotriton helveticus, assembly GCF_964261635.1. Lineage (NCBI taxonomy): Eukaryota > Metazoa > Chordata > Amphibia > Caudata > Salamandridae > Lissotriton > Lissotriton helveticus. The sequence continues at coordinate 1,180,197,317 of NC_136068.1, forward strand.
ATGGCCGAAAGGTCAAAACCAAGTACATTTTTGGATGGCCAGCTGAGTTTCATATACATCACAACTGTAATATTTGCAAATTGGGTCAAAACAAATCCTCTCCGGTTATATTACCAAGTGCATCTCAAAAAAGTTTCCTAAACAAAAGAAAAGGGGGACGGACGGAGCAGGATTTGGAGCCCCCAAGCCCGTGCTCCTCCGTAAAAATCACAAAAAGGGCTACTGTTCCTAGAGACGCTGAAAATATATATAGAGAGGCAGGTTGTGTGAGACTAGAGCAATGGTACGGGGGCAGTCAACAAGATTGTCTCATGTTGCCTTCACACATCCCCAAGGGGATGTCATGCTTTATCATTGGGCATTTGCTCCTCGTTGGGCGGGGTCTGCAATGCCCAAAGGGTTCCTCGAAGGGTCACTTTAGTGAGATATTTTATTGAAAAAAGCTGTATGATTAGTGCAAGGAAGATTGTAGGTGGGGTGGTGTGATAAATGAGAAGATGTGAATTCAAACTGATAAGGGAGGTCACAAACTATTCTTTAATAACTGGACCACCCTGTCAGATTAAAAGCCTTTACAGGTAAATGCTACCAGTGGGGTCATAAGATACCCTGATAGTACACTACAATGGGGTCAAAAAGCATCCTAGTAGTTGTATGTGAGTACCCTCCCTAAGGTCTCACTGAGTAATTAGTCACATGTTTCAGGTAAATGCTACCAGTGGGGTCATAAGATACCCTGATAGTACACTACAATGGGGTCAAAAAGCATCCTAGTAGTTGTATGTGAGTACCCTCCCTAAGGTCTCACTGAGTAATTAGTCACATGTTTCACGCCTTTGGTGGTCAGGAGGACCCATGGCGCTTCGTCAGGACAAAATAAGTTATTAATCTACCCCAAAAATGTATCAAAGTGGTGCCCCTATTGTGCTACCTACTTTACTGTGGTTCACTATCCAATCTGTCAAGAGAGAGAAAAAAAAAATAGTTATCATTTTCCTGGCATGAGAGCCTCATTAACCAGTGCAACCATTGTCGTGGACCAGAATGTCGGTCTGGTCCTGAATTGGCTTCCAGACACATAGAAACAACAAACAAGACACACATAACATGGATATGTAGGCTAAAAGCCAAACTGTGTCAATGGTTCAGATAAAGGTTACATCATTACGGAATTGCCAGGCTGTGTAAATTGAGGCTGGCATTGCCGTGTGAACAAAATTGTCACACGTTGAAGGCAAGGTCTGGCAGGCATTATAGAAATAGAAAACATTGTGTTGGTGGTGCACATCCGCACTAAAATGATAGTCTGTGCATGTAGGTGGGCTACCGTGCAAAAACACCAGTTATCTATAAACACATGCATGAGCCCCTCTGTGGCGATATGTGCTCACACGGCGATGCCAGCCTCGATTTTCCACAGTCTGGCAACTCCGTAATGATATAACGTTTATGTGAACCATGGTCACAGTTGGGTTTTTACCTATTTATCCATGCTGTGTGTGTCTTTTTTGTTGTTTCTATGTGTCTCGAATATTACAAAGTGGCTCTACATTCAGGATCACAGAATGAATTGACTGTAATAATAAATATGTGATTTACAACAGACCATACATTGGGAGTCTTATTAAACCACTAAATACACAAGTTCAAGAACCTTACAGAAATATAAACAAATTCTCCTCTGGCTATCCACTTACTGACCATTTTCAAGAAGCACATCAACATAATAAATCTTTCACCTTTCTAGGTATTAAAATCATACATCGATGAGGATGAGGAGGTAACTGAGAACTGAAATTGCATTGAAGGGAGAATGAATTGATTCTCAACTATAACAGTTATAAATGGTCTAAACAAGGATGCTGAAATGCAATATTGTTTGGATGACTGTTATGACACTGACTCAGAATGGAGATTAGTATGATCTACAAGGGCTATATTTTTGGGAGAAAGTTACCTGTAATGGGGCTTTGCCTGTATTAATGCCTTGAGTTCAATGTAGAAGGACTGGACTGTTTTTCCATTAATATGAACACAGGTAGGCTGCTGTTATGGGAGTTTAACATTAATTTCCCTTTCACATTGGTTTGCGAACAGATTCAGCCACAAGGTCATCGCTTTTTGGTTTGTTTATATAAAGATTTAGATATTAGCTGCTGGCTACAACCTTGCTTTAGTGCAACTCCTAGAACAGACTTGGTTAAGCTGGCATGAAGTATGTTTTAGAAGTCTCTTTCTGATGATTCTGTTAAAGGGATGCTATGGTTGCTTTCTATCTGGCTACTTTATCCCCTCTCGTCTTTCCTTTTTTTGTCTTATTCTTTTACACTTCTTATTTTCTGCTGTTTTAGGTTCTAATTAATGTTTGTCACATAGTTGCACTCTTTATATGGGTACGCTCAAGATGGCGCCCAAAAAGCAACATATTTCATGTCTCACTAGGCCTCACTGTTAGCTAGCAGACTTGGACTTCTGGCTCATTTCCGGAACCTGTGGAGGTAAAAGACTGTTAACCTGTTGCCTCATTTGCTTTGAGAACGAATTCACCCAAGGACCACCACTGACCATAGATTTGCAATGCCCCACAAGGCATTACAATTGGATTTCTGAATACATTCCTCAGGTAGGATAAACGCCTGCATGATTTTAACATAATAACGCATATAGACTTCCTATTGTCTATTCACCATATAGTTTTAGTTATTGATTATGCCCCAATAGCAGACCTTATGAGACGCTGTAAATGTCCCTAGATTGCTATCTTACGGTAAAAGCAGACAATTCTAGATGTGGCAATTATCCTTAGACTGCTACCTTCTGATAAGAGCTTTTGACTACTATATATTCCTGACAGTTTATTTTTGATTTAAGGCGAGGTGCATATACGCTCTCTAATCATAATATAACATTATACTAGTCTCTTCCGATCCGCCCTCTCTCGATACCCCGCTTTTCATTTACATTTTTCTCACTGTCCCCTTCTATTCTCTTTCCTATTTTCCCTCTTCTTGCTCATTTTTCCTTCAGGACTGACCGGTAACTGTTGATAATGATAAGGATGATTCTTTGCAAATTTTAGTGCTGGTGGTACAAGGAGCTCAATAATCGTATCACTTAATGATGGGAATTTTTCACTTATATATTTTTTCTCTTCCATATCATTTTGGAATATATCATCATTACGTTATTGACCTCATGAATGACATACGTATTTGGTTTGACTCTTTCGTTCTTTTCTTTCTTTTTCTGGTGTTCTTCTGGATATGTCACTGGGTCACCTTGAATGTTATTTATCACATTGGATCGATCTTGACCTTATACTTTTGCAATGTGTGTGTGCATACCATGACTCAATACTTTACAATATCCATAATTACATCACAACTGTAATTGATGGGTTTACTTGGGACGATCTTTTTTTAGAACTTTCTCAAAAAAATTCTCTGTCAATTTTCAATGATGGATGTGAACTTAATGACTAAAATTTGTAATGGAATTAACATGCATTATTAGTATTTTTTTACCCTAATTTCTGGCCCTATATTATGAATGTTCTTTTTTAGTGTTTGCATTGTTTTTGGGAATTATCTCTCTAATGTATTCTGCATGGTGCCATCCACACATCAGCCTTGAAAAAGCCCCAGAATTGTATGCCAAAAGGGGGCTAACACTTGTTGGCTATGCTTTTTCTTACTGAATATATGCGAGTCTGATATTTACGAATCACAGTGTTAATATCAATAAATGAACTAGAAAGTTTCTTTGAATGGAATTAGTCTATAAATCATAACTTTATGGAATCTGCCTTAGTACAACTGCCTATACGTCAGATACCTGTTCTTGCCCAAACGAAATACCTGACCTCCTAACTCGATTTGCACATCTATCTGGGCCACATGTCAATTGGGGAAAGTCTTGCTTGTTCACCTATGTTCCCAACCTGACTGATTCAGCACTTATAATTATTGTCTTGCTACCTGGCAACCAAACAATGTTCCGTTATCTGGGCCTACAGATTTACGACACTAATCAGGACCTGCTTGACGGTAAACTTACATAAGCGGTCACTCCCTTAACGTCCCAGATGTCTTTTAGGAAGATACTCGCTCTGTCTGTCGCCAGGAGAGCTGCTCTCGTTAATATGGTGTTACTCCCATGTCTTCTTTATTATTTCACTAATTTGACGCTTTATATCCTTCCATCCTTTTTTCGCCCCCTTGAACAGATGTACAGAGTAGCACTTTCAAAATCATCCTTACCATTGGACCAGGTGCCTACCCTAGAACATTTAGCATACCAGCTGCAGTGGGTGGCTGGCTGAATGACGGGACAACAAATCCTGGACACAGCGGCAGAAGGCCTCGTTTGTAATTTGGACGCACTTGTTTATCTATTTCATCCCTGCTGTAGGACACACCAACATCGTCCTAGGTTATTACAAGTGGCATACTGTTGCTTCTGCCGCTGCCTATTCCTCACCAAACTTATTACATCTTACGTCCCCGCAATTCCATTGCTAAATATGCCCAGAGGTAATAGACTGACCCCCGGGGGCTGAGCTCTCAGCATGGCACATGGCAGCCCTTCACACACTGGGGGCTTATACGGCGAGGGCAAACTTATGCAATACGAAACACTGACACAGGAAGGACTGCCCCTAAGACACTTGATTAGCCATACCTCATGGGTCGACACACTGCAACATTACACAAGAATCATAAACTTAATTCACACTCCAATGTCTCCATGTTATGGGAACAGGGCGACATCTCATCCAGTGGTTTGCGGATGCTCTCCAAATGCAAATTACCACAACACTGACTTCACTGCGACGGTATTGGGAGACGGATCTGGCTTGCCCATGCACAACCAAAGAATAGAACATGATTTTGGCAAGTCCAACATACGTCACCTGTAATGCCATGTTTCAATTGATACAGTTTTATATAATACACAGAGCATATATCTCACCCCTGAGAGGATTAAGCATTATGTTCATAGGTCGGATGCAGTCTGTTCCTGCTGTGACCAGCCTGAGGTTGATGCATTACATATGTTATGGTCATGACCCTTAGTGCAAACATTTTAGGAATGGGGTCACGCACCATCTGTTTGCCTATGCACACTGGCAACTCACATGCACATGGGAGGTCTGTTTATTAGGCTTATTTCTGAGAGATATGAAGCACAGAGCCACTGCACGTTTTTTAGACCTCTGCTTCATAATAGCCAAGTTTCTTATCATGAAGCGTTGGAAGTCCCCTGAATCGCCATCCATAGCGGACTGGTCACATTCAATCCGGAATTGGGGTAGAGTAGACTCTCCGCAAGGAAGATACCTTGGGCTTGCACAAATACTCCATAGCATTTAATTGGAACCCTGTCAATCAATCAATCAGGGACTAGTAAAGCGCGGCTACTCACCTGTGAGGGCCTAAAGGCACTGGGGGAGTGGATTGTTGGTAGGACTGGGTGGAGACCATTTGAAGCGCCAAGTCTTGAGTTCTTTCCTGATTTGGGTCAGCGACGAGGACTGCCTGAGGTGCAGGATTAGGATGTTCCAGGTTTTGGGAGCGAAGTAGGAGAATGGCTTTCCTCCGGTATGGTCTTGTGGATTCTGGGGGCGAGGGTGAGTTGGGAGGATCGAAGTTGTGTGGCAGGTACGTGGAATGTGAGGCGGTGGTTCAGGCAGGTTGGTCCTTTGTCATATAGAGCTTTGCAGGCATGAGTGAGGAGCTTGAAAGTGATTCTTGTTGACTGGGAGCCAAAGGAAGTGTTGCATGATGTGGCTGCGGCGGGGGATGTTGAGGACCAGTCTGGCTGCAGAGTTTTAGATGTTCTGGAGTTTCTGGAGCTGTTTCTGGGTGACGCAAGCGTAGAGTATGTTGCCATAGTCAACTCTGACTGGTGAAGAGTGCTTGAGTGACCGTCTTTCTAGATTCTGTTGGGATACATCTGAATTTCTTTCCAAGCAGGCGGAGCGTGTGGAAGAAGGCTTAGGAAACTGTTGAATTGGCAGTTCATAGAAAGTGATGAGTCTAGTATGATGCCGAGGTTGCGTGCGTGGTCCGTCGGGGGTAGGGGGAGATCCCAGAGCGGCTGGCCATCAGGAGTCGTCCCAGGCTGAATGGGTGACTACCCTCCAAATTGCATTATACCCTGAGGCGGTATCCAGTGACTCTACTAACCCACTGAGCATACCCGATCAGGCACACTCACACAATCCATAGTATTGATTTTTGTACTACTCAATTATGAGTATGATGAGATCAATACTAAGTGACGCTTGATATTGACTGTAAAGATGGCAACTCTTTAAAGGTGAACTGAGACTGTTGGGAGAAGCAGCGAACACCCTGTTTGCCTCCCCCCACCCCACCCCCACACCCTTATTTTCCATCCCTTCACTCAATTTGCACTCCCATTTCCTTTGAGCTGAATAGTTGCTCAACGTTCAATTTGTTTTTATACATGTTGGATGCCATTGCCATAAAATGTCATGGTATTACAGCCATGCACGGACCAACCGTATTGGAGATACCTTTTCCCCTCTTTCTCAGCGATTACGATTGATGAGAAGTTGTGCCATGTCGTATTTGCCAGTTACTCCTAGATCTCCTATGGTGCATAACCCCTGAACAACTGTAATGTGATCCTAAACTTGTCTTATTTTACTGCTTAATATGTTGCAAACACCATTGTGTTTTTATTATTCCTTATATTGCATTATCACTATATCAAAAATTTCAATAAACAAATCAAACAAAAAAATCTCAGAAGACGTTTGCGTTCCTTCCTGAAGAATAACCTTAGCCTCTTTAGGTCCATCGTCGGGTAACAAGTCTATGAATGCCCCAATATCAAACCACATTTGTCAGTCGTATCTACTAAGAATGGCCAAAGAGTTGGATGCTTTATTGGGCATAGCAGTCATAGCTGAAAATCTTTTTCCAATACTGTCTAGACACCTAACCTTAACAAGAGGCATGGAACAAGGAGTGAAAGGGTTCCTTGAATGTCTGTGTTGCTTGCATGAACTCTCAAGTGTGGCTTCGGATGACCAATGAGGAAAGTTAGTAAATTCTCTGAGGCTTAATATTTAGTTTGAAAACTTTATGTCGATAGCTCGCTATAAAAGTTTGCTTACAATGCGCAGATTATGGTGCTTAAACAATACAATAAAGTGCATGTAATAATCACGGGCCTAATAAAATCAATAAAACGATGTGCAACAATATTATTTGAGATAGTACCATTACAACACACAGGGAGAGGAGTTGGCCTAACAGCTAGGGTGGTCGACCTAAAATCTGCGGAACTGGGTTCGAATCTCGGCAATGACGCTGAACATCCTGTGATTCTGGGCAAATCACTTAATCCCCCGTGCTAACAAAACAAATTAATGTGTCCTTATGTAATGCAACTGGTCCATTATAAAGCGCTCAGATACACAATTCGGGTCAAGTTGGTGCTATATAAACCTTTTTTTAAATATAAAAATAAAATATGCCACTTCTGCATTAAATTATTGAATAAAATCCATAAAATATAAAACAGCATTATTTAAAATAGTGGCCATACGTATTAAGTTCATTCATCCAATGGAATATGCTACTTACCAGTATGCATCTGTTCTTGGCATGTAGGGCTGCTGACATTTATATCTATGCATAGATCGCCGCCTAGTGTTGGGTCCGGATGATTGCACATTGTTGTCCTGGAAGAGTCTTCGAAGTATCACGAGATAGGTGGCTCCTCCCTGGACTACAGTGCGCATGGGCATCCTCTCCATGCTCAGATTGTTTTTCGCCATTGTGGCAGAGATGGAGTAGGATATAGTAAGTGATGACCATGCTTGAGAATAATTCTGAGTGCTACAGCTGCGACAGGCACCGGGGAGGAGGGCGGGCGATATAAAGGTCAGCAGCCCTACATGCCAAGAACAGATGCATACTGATAAGTAGCATATTCCGTTCGAGGCATGTGGGCTGCTGAATTTATATCTATGCATAGAATAAATAGTAGTACCCTCCTTAGCGGCGGTTGCCCGTGCCAGCTGCAGCAGTCTGAAAAAGAGTTCTGAGAACAGCTTGACCTACAGCAGCTTGCTGTTTTGAGTGTACATCCACGCAGTAGTGTTTGGTGAATGTGTGTATGGTGGTCCATGTGGCTGCTCTACATATATCCTCTAGAGGAATGTTACCTAGGAAAGCCATGGATGCCCCTAACTTGCGTGTGGAATGCGCTCTTGGGGGAACTGTTAATGTGCGTTGAGCCTTTTGATAACAGATCTGTATGCACTTAACAATCCATCTGGCTATACCTGATTTTGAAATTGGGTTGCCCTTGTGCTGTGGAGAGAAGGCAACAAACAGTTGTTTAGTTTTCCTGAAATCTTTAGTCCTGTCTATGTAATACAGGAAAGCCCTTTTAACATCTAGTGTGTGTAGTGCTCTGTCTGCCACTGAATCAGGATTTGGGAAGAATACTGGTGGTAGTTCAATAGTTTGGTTAATGTGGAACTGTGACACTACCTTGGGCATAAATTTAGGGTTGGTACGCAGCACTACCCTATTAGCATGAATTTGAATGAAAGGCTCCTGAATAGTGAGGGCTTGCAGCTCACTAACCCGTCTTAGCGACGTGATCGCCACCAGAAAAGCCACTTTCCATGTGAGAAATTGTATCTCACAAGAGTGAAGAGGTTCAAATGGTGGACCCATGAGCCTGGTGAGGACTATGTTGAGGTTCCAGACAGGCGAAGGCGGGTGTCTTGGAGGAATGACCCTTTTGAGTCCCTCCATAAAAGCTTTAATGGCCGGCACTCTGAAAAGGGATAGGTTTAAGGTTTGTTTATTGTACAGTTAATAAAAACTCACAATTTTAAAACGTACTAATATTAAAAGTCAGTAACTTCTTTAAAACAAAAAGGAGCTGTGGCTAAAGTATTTAAAAGCATAAAAGTCTCAGCTTGGGTTGCATAAGAACCAGTGGGGTTTACATGGCCTTGATGCTTCCAAATTTCGAGAAATATGATAGCCAGGGGTGTTTACTTTGTTATTGTTTGGCTAATGCTTTGAGTAAACCCTCTGGATTTTTCATTTAGTCTTGTGGCCACTATGTCGAAGTATTTTGTTGTTCTGCAATTTAGCTGAGTTTCTTCGGGATTAAAACAGAGCATCACGGCCTGCCTGCAACTCGTTATGCCCTTCTGGTTCCATAGAGCCCGAAGCAGAGAGCGCCTTATGTCCCGGAGATTTGTGCAGATGCAGATAATGTGTATAAGGTCCTCTTTCCCAGAAAGACAGAGGCGGCATTGATTTGCAGGGTTTTCCCTTGTCCATGGTGCCAGGTGCGGAGCTATAGGAATTTTGCCCAGGCGCATGTTAAGGAACTTGTTTTTTGTCTTCTGTGTGAGGCCCGTTGTTAAGTACTCTTGTGGTTTTAGAGCGCTGTAACCTTTCAACACGACCCATCCGTGCACTCTCTTGGCTAGGGTAGCTTTATCCTCAATTGATGAGACCATCTTGGTGACTTTTGACACCACTTTTTTGAAGGAGTCAGGGTCAGTTGCCGACTCCCATAGGTCTGCTAGTCCTAGGATCTTCAGTGATTCCATTAAATAGGTCCTTGCAGGTGAGTTATCTCCGATGGTCAGTTCGGTCCAGAGGTGGGCGTTTAGGGATCCGTGGTCGGCATCTCTGATTTTCCGCCAGCTTTTTACATATGCGCCTCTTCTCTCCACCGCTTGTTTCTGCAGGCCGAATTCGAGGCGGATTTGTGCGGGTGATGAGTTGGTGGGGAGATGAAATATTGCCCAGTATGCTCGGCTGATGGTTTTGTCTAGTGTTATTGAGTCTTTGCCTCGCATGGACTCGCTGCCGTAGGTGAGCATGGGCTGTAAGCGAGCTCTTAGTACCTGTAGGAGAGGGCCCAGTGACCGGTCGGGGAGTGCTTTCTGCAAAGGCTTTATCGATAGGTGGAATGTCATGCCCTTTCGACGTATGGCCTCTAGTTGATGTTTGAAGGAGCCATTGCCGTCTATTATGACACCTAGATATTTGTAAGAGGCTACCTGGTCTAGCCTCTGTCCGTCCAGGAACCATGCGGGTTTCCGTTTTTTATGGTAGTTCGTTGTCATAACTTTTGTTTTAAGTTAATTGTTAATGAATTAGTTTTTGAAAATGCATTGGTTTTGTCAAGGAGGTGTTGAAGGCCGACGGGGGACCGGCTGATGAGGACTAGGTCGTCTGCATAAAGGAGGTTTGAGAGCGTGATGTTGCCTAGTCTTGGAGCGTGGGATTTTACTTTCTCCAGTTCGCCAGGGAGGTCTGCGAGAAAGAGATTGAACAACATGGGGGCTAGGACGCAGCCCTGTTTCAGACCTTTACTGGTCTTGATTTGTCTCGAGAGGTGCGTGCCAGGTCTCAGTTTAATCCTGACCCAAGTGTCGGTGTGTAGCATTACCAGCTGCTGTAAGAGTGGGCCTGGAATTCCCCATCTGTCCAACTTCCGCCCGAGTTTGTGCCGAACTACATGGTCGAACGCAGCGCTGTAGTCCATGAAGCACATAAAGAGGGAACTCTTGGAAGCTTTTGCTGCGTCGGACAAAAGGGTTAGCGCCATGATATTTGTCGAGGTGCCCTGGCCGCTGCGGAATCCGGTTTGGGTTGCTGGGATGATGTTATTTGCTGTTGCCCAAGATGTTATTTCCTCCAAAATGAGGCCCGCGTAATATTTTGCCTCTGTATCAATTAAGGCTATAAGACGGTAGCTACTTGGGTCGTTCCTGGCGCCCTTTTTGTAGATCGGGCTTATTATCGAGCCACTCCAGGATGTTGGTGTTTTTGCTGTTTCCCTTATTGCGTGGAATACTGGTGTCAGGATGTTACTCCAGAAGGCAGGGTCTTGCTTATATAGTATCGACGGGATCCCGTTGGGATCGGGGGCCCCCTCAAGTTTGCCCTTTAAGATTAGTTTTCTTAACCTGTCTGGTGTATCCAGGAATTAATTTTCTTCTCCAAATACGGGTGGGTCGGATGTTGGTAATAGACCTTTAGCCTCAATTGAGGTTTGGTCCTGGGTTGGATTCCACCTGCAGGCTTGGTTCTCTTTGTGGTTGAGTGCGCTGAAATTATCAGAACTCTGGCGCGCTCCATCTGACCTGTCTCCCCCTGTTGACTCGACCGTTGCTGGGTCAGCTGTGTTGAAGTGAGCTGATAAATAAGTAGCCCATTCGGATTCGGATATGTTGGATTTGATGCCTTTGTGACCTGGCTGTTGGAGGCTGTGAATGATCTTCCAAAAGCCTGAGCTGTTCTTCTGTTTGGAGTTATGAAGGATTTTTATCCAGAGATCCTCGTTCAGTTGCCTTTTCCTTTCCCAGGTCTTCTTTTTTAGCAGTGCTTTTAACGTGCAGAGTTTCTTTTGGGTGTCCTCGATGTTAGGGTGTTTTCGGAGTTGTTTGAGAGTCTTTTTTATTTCTCGCTTTATATTTTTTGTCTCTGCAGTTGTTATTTTGCCATGTGTAAACCTGGTGGTGATGTTGCCTTTTTGAATTTTTATCTCTGTAGCGTGTTTGGCTCCTAGTTCGGTTACAAAGTCTACCCAGGCGTCAAGTGAGTTATTGTTTGAACTGGATGTCTGGTGTATGATTATTTTTGCACTGGTTGATAGTTTCTCAGGCTCAGTGGGCTTGCATCTTATTCTTCTGTAGTTGGTAGTATGTTCTGTGGCGATGTATATTCTTTCAACTGCTTCATTCACGCAGGTCAGTCCAAGATTGGCTTCTAGCGGCAAATGGTCGCTTTGGGCACTTTCTCCTATCTTGAACGAGCTTATTTTCTCGTACAGTGGAAGTGACACAAGCATGAAGTCAAGGTGTGAAGTGCTTGATGAGAAATGTGTTGGTGCTGGAGGGATGTCCTCTATGAGTCGTCCGTTGAGCACTCTTAGGTTTAGTTGCTCAAGTTCTTTTACTAGCTGGGTTGAGGTTTTGGTGTGTTTGTTTCGAAAGGGGATGGATTGGCTTGGGATTTTCCAGATGGTGTCCATTTCCTTTGTCATTTCGTCCATAGTTTTATCTCCAAAGAGGTTGAGGTTGAAGTCTCCTGCCACAAGTATGTCCCTGAAAAGGGATAGGTGCTGTCTATTTTGAAGATAAGCTGCCATTGCAGCTAAATGTATCCTGATGGAACTATACGCTAGATTGCATCTGTATAGGTGCAGCAAATAACATATGATGTTTTGCGTGGAAGCATCCAGTGGATTTATGTCATTATTGGAACAATAGATGACAAAACGCTTCCATTTTGCCGCATAGCATGCCCTGGTGGTAGGTCGTCTAGCCTCCTTGATGATGTCCATACAGTCAGGGGGCGGGTTCAGGTAGCCAAACTCTATGACCTCAGGAGCCATATTGCAAGGCTCAACTGTTGCGGATCTGGGTGCTGAATGTCTCCATGGCTCTGAGTGAGGAGACTGGGTGTGAGTTTTAGGCACTGGTGGGGCACCACTGAAAGTTCTAGGAACGTGGTGTACCATGCTTGCCTTGCCCACGTTGCAGCAACCAGGATGAGTGTCATGGAGTGCTGCCTTAGTTTGCGTGCTACCAGCGGTATGAGTGGTGCCGGAGGAAAAGCATACGCAAATCTGTTCGACCAGTTGATCCATATCGCATTGCCCTGAGACTGCGGGTGTGGGAACCTGGCGGTGAAGGTGTGGCATTTTGTGTTTTCTTGTGTGGCGAATAGGTCTATCTCTGGATGACCCCACTGCTGGAAATATGTTTGTAGCACTGAGGGATGTATCTCCCACTCGTGCATCTGATGGCTGTGTCTGCTGAGCAGGTCCGCCATCTGGTTGTCCCTGCCTGGGAGGTGTTCCGCCATGAGAAACATGTTCCTTTGAATGACCCACTTCCACATGCACTGTGCTAGGTGTGACAATTGTGGAGAGTGTGTCCCTCCCTGCTTTTGAATGTAATACATCGCAGTCATGTTGTCCATCCGGATCAGCACGACTTTGTTGCAGAGATGCAACTTGAATGCCTTCATCGCCTTGAAGATTGCCATCAGCTCTAGTAGGTTGATGGGAAACAACCTTTACAACGCAACTTTTACAACGCAGTACCATTACAACGAAACTTTTACAACGCAAAAACTATTACAACGCATGTTTTTACAACGCAGGTACCTTTACAACGCATACCATTACAATGTAAGTATTGGTAAGTATATAATTATATTTAAAATGTTATATGTTTGGGTTTTGTTAAGGGGTATTTTTAGGGTTCAGGGTCAGTTTTCAGTTTTTGGGTAAAGGGGTATTTTTAGGGTTCAGGGTCAGTTTTCAGTTTTTGGGTAAAGGGGTATTTTTAGGGTTCAGGGTCAGTTTTCAGTTTTTGGGAAAAGGGGTATTTTTAGGGTTCAGGGTCAGTTTTCAGTTTTTGGGTAAAGGGGTATTTTTAGGGTTCAGGATCAGTTTTCAGTTTTTGGGTAAAGGGGTATTTTTAGGGTTCAGGGTCAGTTTTCAGTTTTTGGGTAAAGGGGTATTTTTAGGGTTCAGGGTCAGTTTTCAGTTTTTGGGTAAAGGGGTATTTTTAGGGTTCAGGGTCAATTTTCAGTTTTTGGGTAAAGGGGTATTTTTAGGGTTCAGGGTTAGTTTTGGGTTTTTGGGTAAAGGGGTATTTTTAGGGTTTAGGGTCAATTTTGGGTTTTTGGGTAAAGGGGTATTTTTAGGGTTCAGGGTCAGTTTGGGGTTTTTGGGTAAAGGGGTATTTTTAGGGTTCAGGGTCAGTTTGGGGTTTTTGGGGTAAAGGTGTACAGGATAAATTAAATTAAATAATTAAATTACATTAAAATTAATTAAATTAAATTAGAATTAATTAAATTAATTAAATTAATTAAAATAAATTAAATTAAATTAATTAATTTAATTACACTTACATTAAATTAATGACATTAAATTAATGACATTAAATTATTTAAATTAATTAATTTAATTAATTTAATTACATTAAATTAAATTAATTAAATTAAATTAATGACATTAAATTACATTAAATTACATACAATTAATTAAATTAAAATAAATTAATTATATTAAATTAAATTAAATTAAATTAAATTATATAAATTAAATAAATTAATTAAATTTCATTAAATTAAATTAATTTTAATAAATTTATATTTAAAAAAATATTATATACTTACTAATACTTACGTTGTAATGGTATGCGTTGTAAAGGTATCTGCGTTGTAAATACATGCGTTGTAATGGTACTTCGTTGTAATGGATCCTGCGTTGTAAAAAATGCGTTGTAAAGGTAGTCGTTGTAAAAGTATGCGTTGTAACGTCATACATCCTAGGTTGATGTGCAACCTTTTCTGCTGCGTAGTCCACAGTCCCTGCACAGTATAATAGAGGACATGAGCTCCCCAGCCCTGGAGAGATGCGTCCGCTGTTAGCACTACCTGTGGTACAGGCTCCTGGAACGGTCGTCCCCTGCAAAGGTTTTGTGTGTTCCACCAATGCAGAGAGTTGTATGCACGACCGGTCACCAACACTAGGTCTTTCAGCTGTCCCTGAGCCTGGTTCCACTGGCGTGCCAAGCATTCCTGAAGTGGACGCATGTGTAGCCTCGCGTGAGGGACTATAAAGATGCAGGAGGCCATCATGCCTATTAGTTGCATGAACACTTGCGCTGGGAGTGAGTGTTGTGGCCTGAATTTTTGAATCAGCACCTGCATGCTGTTGACTCTCGCGGAGTTCAGTTGCGCTGTGGCAGTGAGAGTGTTTATTTCTGCGCCTAGGTACTGTTGTACAGGTGCGGGTTGAAGATGAGACTTCTGGTAATTTAGTGAAAATCCTAGACTGTGTATGAGGTGAATTGTGCGGGACATGTGACTGGCACACTGCTGGGCCGATTTTGCCTGGACAAGCCAGTCGTCTAGATACGGATAGACATGGATGTGTTGTCTCCGAAGATGCGCGGCCACTGTCACTAAGCACTTTGTAAACAGCCTGGGGGCTGTAGTGACTCCGAAAGCAGGACCTTGAACTGGTAATGCTGGTTGTTGATGGTGAACCTGAGATATTTCCCCTGACTGGGGTGAATGGGAATGTGGAAATAGGCATCATTCAGATCTAGGGTTGCTAGGAAATCTCCCTGACTGAGCAATGGCAGAACTTGCTGTAAAGTGAGCATGTGAAAGTGTTCTGATAGGATGTATTGGTTTACGGGTCTGAGGTCTAGAATGGGCCTGAGAGACCCGTCTTTCTTTGGGATTAAGAAGTACAGTAAATACACCCCTGTACCCTGTTGGTCTAAAGGCACGAGTTCTATGGCCCCTTTTTGCAGCATGGAGATGACTTCTTGCTGCAATAAGTGCATGTGCTTTGCGGACATAGGACGGTGCCTTGGGGGTATGTTGGGTGGAGTGGAGGTTAATTCCAGACAATAACCGTGTTGTATAAGTTGTCTCACCCACCTGTCCGTGGTAATGCTTTCCCAGACTGGCAGGAACTGCTGAAGTCTTCCCCCGACCGGTGTTGTATGGTAGGGGGGCAGAGACAAGACGTCACTGTTTGTTAGTGGCGGAGGATCTGGCATTATTATTTCCACGCCCTCTGCCTTTGGTGCTGTTCCCACGGTATCCACCCCTATTGTTCTTGTTATAGGTGGTTTGTGTGCCTCCCTTGGGGTATTGGGCTTGTTGCGACGCTTGTCCTCTAGAAGCTCCCCTGTTACCGGAGCGACGAAAGGAACCGCCCCTGAACTGTTGAGACTGCAGAGCTCCCATGGATTTTGCAGTTTCAGTGTCTTTTTTAATCTTTTCCAGAGTGGGGTCTACCTCAGGACCAAACAGGAAGTCAGGGTTAACTGGCTGATTAAGTAGAGTAGTTTGGATTTCCGACTTGAAACCAGAGATGCGGAGCCAGGCATGCCTCCTGAGCATTACGCTAGTGTTTATGGCCCTAGCTGCTGTGTCAGCTGCATCTAACGCGCACTTAATAGACGCGTTGAAGATCAACTTCCCCTCTTGTATAAGCATTTCTGCTCCCTCCTTATAAGCATCTGGCAGGTGTTGCATTAGCTGCTCTAACGTGTCATAGTGGGCCCTATCATATCTTGCTAAAAGGGCTTGTGTATTGGAGATCCTCCAAATATTAGCTGCTTGAGCTGCTACACGTTTCCCAGAGGCTTCTAAGATCTTGGATTCTTTGTCCGGAGGAGGAGCATCACCAGTTGTTTGAGAGTTCGCTCTTTTACGAGCATTAGCCACCACTAAGGAGTCCAGGGGGAGTTGGCCCTTGATATACGTAGGGTCCACAGGCGCAGGCCTGTACTTCCTCTCAATTCTGGGATTCACCACCCTTGCTTTAGTGGGCTCTTTAAAAATGTTGTTTGCATGTTTGAGCACACCTTTGAGCATAGGCAGAGTTTTTATAGACCTTTCTGATGTTGAGAACGTATCAAAGAGAAAGTCTTCCTCCACGTGGTCGGCGTGCATGTCGACATCATGGTTATGTGCCGCCCTTTCAATCAGTGAGTTAAACGCAGCAGTATCTTCAGTAGGCGAAGGTTTGACCGCATATGACTGAGTGTCAGGGGTGGTGTGTGGATCATCAGGGTCCACAGTGTCAGCCCATGGCTGGGACTCATCCTGATCTGTATCAATGGGATAGTTAAACTGGTCCTCATTGTCCCCTTCCTCCACATCCTCAGTGACAGGTGTGGGAGAGTAGGTATCGTCTCGCCCATATGATTGAATGGGTTCAAAAAGGATAGGAGAGGTGGTAGAGTCCCTCTTTTTCTTTAGTGGTATCCTGTAAGACTCCATAGGAGTTTCAGGCATGATTTTTCGTTTATAAACGGTGAGTCGACCTGATTCGGAGTCGATGTATAGTTTCGACTAGTTGTCGTAGGACAGTGGCTGAAACATAACATCATCCGTCCTAGGCTGAGTGGGTGCGGCTACTGATGGTGACTTGGATGAGTCGGTAGCCTTTGGGAGTTGAACAGTTTTAGGCCGTGCTGTCGGGGGCAGTCCGTATTTTATCGGCGCCGGAAGCATCGGTGACGGACTGACTTGCTTCGATGTAGGCGTGGTCTTCGATCCGACCGACTTCGATAGTTCCGTGTGGTTGAGGCCTTGCGTCGACTCGAGCCGTTGTTGCGCAGCAGGTACGCTCTTGTGCTCGATGCGGTCTGTTCTTTCGGTCCGAGTTTGGGCTTCGGCTCGAAGGCTTTGACTAACAGCGGCTTCCTAATTTTCGGATCGATGGTTTTTGGGCCTCGAGTCCTTTGGAAGTCGCCATCTTTGGCGCCAGACGTCGACGTGAGCGTGACGTGCTTAACTGTAGACACAGGCGTAGTCGATCCGATCTTCGGTTCAACGCCCCCTTTCGACCCTGAGGGGTTGAGCACACGTTTCGACTTGGTAGGTTCCGAAGTCGTCGAGCCGATGGTTGCTTTCACCAGTTTCGGTTTCGATTTAGTGTCTTTCTGTTTCGGTTTCGATTTTTCCACTGATTGTGACCGATCGACCGATGGCTCTTTGGAAATTTTCTTAGTCGGGCATTGAAGCGGGACTAGAGAACGTGGACGAAAATCTTGGCTAAGGCCTTCCGGCGATGCCTCGACCTGAGCCGTGGAAGAGTCTTTATGGGGCCCCGCTACTGCGGTTGGGCCTAGCTCCTCGTTTGAGTCGTCGTCGACGGTCCTCGATGATGTCTTCATCATGGACGTAAAGTTCTTCCTCATCCTCATTGTAGTTGGAGTCTTGCTCCGACGCGGGATCCGAGTGCTGATCAGGATCCTCCTCTTGTACACCCTCCTCGTTGTCACCCCCGAAGATGTTTTCTGGGTCAGGTGCCGACTCCCGCGCCGAAGACGGAAAGTTTTCTTCGATCTGAATTTAGAACAGGCCATGCAGCTGGCCTCGTCGTGGTCCGGTGTGAGACATTTATTGCACACCGGGTGCACATCGATGTGAGGGTATTTCGAGTTGCAAACGGGGCAGCGCTTGAACGGACTCCGTTCCATCGTCGATCGTCGATGGGGCCTTTGGTGTCGAAAGGCAATCGTCCTTCAACGTCCTGTTCTAAGAACTGGAAACAAGTACAAGGCACCGAACGAAAGACAATACCGACGCCCCGAAGGCCTTTTGGCCTTGAGAAAGAGTATCTAATATATATTCCGAACGCGAGTTAAGAAGTACATCCGAACCCAATGGCGGAAAAAAACAATCTGAGCATGGAGAGGATGCCCATGCGCACTGTAGTCCAGGGGAGGAGCCACCTATCTTGTGATACTTCGAAGACTCTTCCAGGACAACAATGTGCAATCATCCGGACCCAAAACTAGGCGGCGACCTATGTATAGATATAAATTCAGCAGCCCACATGCCTCGAACACAATACTTACAATAAATATGTTGGGTTTTACCCTTGTTGCCGTGAAGACAAGGAATGACTGCTGCCACTGCAGCAGTGTTTTTTTTATTAATTTGCGTCCCTCTAGCCATATGTAATCTACGATTGGTATGACTTAATTGACTTTCTAGATGTTTCTTTGAAGTCGTAAAGCAAACAGTTTGTCTGGGGCCTTGGCACCAGGAGATCAAATATTGTTGATGCTCTTTCCAAGAGTGCATAGAAACCCCCATGTCGTACAGAGAAGAGCTCGCAGCAGGAGTTGTCGGCAGAGCTAAGAGTGGGGATATAAAGTCATTTCATTCCTCTACTGTAACAGACTGCAGATGACGAGGCGTTTCTCCTTCGTCTGGTTCATCATCATCCATATATTCTTCATGAACCCAGCATTCTGGGTTGAATAGACTGACCCAGCTAAACAACCATACTTTTCCCCTGAAGAACCAGAAACATGAACCTGGAGAAGGTGTAGTCCCCGTAACTGGATGTTGTTGAGGCTGTGGAGAAGGTCAGTCTCCAGAAATCTTTTGTAATAATCTTTCAACATTTGATGGAGATTGGTCACCAGTGTTATTGAAACATGCATCATAAGTGGCTGATAATGACGGTCTTCATAGAAATTGTCATAAGAATATTGCTCTTAGACTGCCTCAATGAGGTCTGTCTCAGAAGGAAAAATAACCTTCCACATAGGTGGTACCATTATCATTGTCATTCAAGTCTTGGCATTTAACATGCAATTGGGAATGTCTGTATGCCACTCCAAAAGGACTATCATCCCTGTCATAATCCTTATTAGTATCACTAGCTTCGAACAGGCACACTGGAGGTGGCGGAGAGACCTTGCCTTGCAAAGTCTGGTCTGGTTCAATAGTAATCAAGTCTTTCGGTTTTATTGATAGGCCAGTTGCTGTTGTTGAGTGTCTTTTGTACTTGCTATTGCAGATGCAATCAACTGCCTTGTTGTCAATGTAGACCTAGAGGTTGTAGTCATTGCTGTTGACGAAGGAGCTGCACTGCTGTACAACATGGCTAATTGCCAGTGCTTATTTTTATTGCAAGAGGCTAACAAAACAGCTAAGGCTGTCTCTAGTCTCAACCTAAAAGTCATACTGATAAACTGATTTTGTAAACAAAGTATTGTAATGTGATGAACTTAACGTTAAGTGACTGTTCTACAAAACCTATTACAAGAAATATCATTCAGAAAATGTAATCAATGTGATATAAAGAAAATACATCATTTTACCTTTTGCATAATGTGTACTCCTCACTGCTTGTGACCCCTCGTGGAGGCGGGCGGAATAGCCAACCATCTTGAGTTCCTAAATGAACAATACAAATTGAATAGGTTTGCAATATTTGTTCCAAGAAAGGCATGACACACAAACAGATTACCTTTCTCTTGTAACTTGCTACGGCCAGCTACAGTTTGTAGGAGTTCATGCCTAAGCAATACACAAAACACAACACTCAAAACACAGTATAGAAAGACAGTGCTTTTGGTCAGTCGCCTTCAGCCATTGGTTTGCTTGGGTGAGCTCCCTTCAGGAATCGAATTGACGAGCTGTCTGCCAAGTGTTCATTCATCCCATTAACAGACGTTTACTTTTTCAAACGTTATGGTCAGAACCGCAATAAGCAGTGATCAGGTCTTCGTCCTGTGGCGGGTTCAGAATTCCTGGTGGGGGTTGCTTTCCATGTTTCACTCCAGAGTACTGTTTTCTGTTTTATTGCTCGGTTCAATGTTTTTATAAAATGTGAATGATAACCTGTGTATCCCTTACCCGATATGGTACCCTTCTCACTCAATTTAATGCCTTTTTTTTAATCTAAATTAAGTATATAACTATTTTGAAGATCAAGGTAGTATCCTTTAACTTTGCTATGTTCACCCTAAGTGGCCATGGGTATTCCCAGACGTAGGTCCCTTGCTCACTGTGCCACTGGATTCAAGAAGGAACTGGCAGTTGGGCTGGACTGCTCCCATTGAGAGAAGGGTCAAGACTGATTTGCATATGGCTGGGTCCAAACTGAGAGGGCATGGTGAACAAATGAGAAATTGATTTAACCCAGATCTCTTGACTGGGGGCGAGTGCTTGAAAGGTTTCAGCACTCCGTCCATCTTGTTGCGTTTGCTATGTCTGCCTTAAGTGACCATGGGTATGCCCAGACGTAGGTCCCTTGCTTGCTGCGTCATTGGATTCAAGCTAGCCTGGATGATAAGGGGTGATACCCTGTAACCGGTCCCAAGATACTTGTTTACGGTCCAGGGAGGACCTGGTATGGCAGTTCGACTGGACTATTTCCATGGGGAGCAGGGTCAGAACTGATTTGCATGTGACTGTGTACTACCTCATCCATCATCTTGTGTTTGCCATGGGTACCCTTTAACATCACCCGACAAGAGGGATGACATTATATAATCAAGTATAGAAGCCCACCTTTCCTGGCAACACACTAAACTCATTACTGTGAGGGAACTGTAAATAATAGATCCATGGGTTCCCATGTCTTGTACTCACTCTGTGATTTCACTAGACAGTCTCGGAGTATTTTTTGCCACTTACTGTTCTTACCTGCACAACATCAGCCTATCCTTTCCTGAACCAACAGATGGTGGCTGTAGAGCTGCAGCCTTCTTGATGGACAGCTGTGCACATTATCAAAGGTGCATGTAGGGTTGTTTGAGGCCAACCAGTGTTTTTGTTCCCCACCCGATGGCTGTCTGTGTGATGGTGCATAGTTGATTACGAACCTTTTCAAATGTTAGGAAACTGAGTTATAACCCATAAAATACCCGCTTTTTACTTTCTAATATCTCCTGTGTGAAAGAATCCTCAATGGAGTTTCACACGCTGTAATGTCTATTTAGAATGGATTATGAACTGGAACTTGTGGTGCCTGACTTAATTTAAGTATAGCTGCCAGTGGACAGCTATGGTAAGAGGTTCTGGATAAATTACAGGGGACATGTATTGAGTGTCCTATGCTCTATACATATTGTACGAGCGGGTTATGGTGAAAGGTGAGTGCATCAGCAGTGCTTTACTATATGGGGATTGGAATTCATTTTAGACTCCCTATATTTGTTACACAAGATAAATGGTAAGGGGAGAGTCTTCAAGGTAGGGGTGTAGACTGTTTGAAAATTTCTGGGGTTTGCAGTTATCCAGTATTGGTAGCTTTCATAGCATCGTAGTATTATAGTGTCATTCATAGATTGGTATCTTTCAGATTCAATGTCATTCACAATGTCGAAGTGGTAATCCATGGTACCATAGAAAGCAGTATGCAATCAGACCAAATGCCATAATGGTAATTCAAAGTCACATAAATAGCCTATGTCCTTTTTTAAACAAGCATTTGCAATGCAATAGGTCTCGCATTTATAAGAGTTTGAGCTATTGGCATTGTAAATGACACAGCCTTTTATTTATGTGTTGTTTTCAAAATAGATCAATAAAAGGCATTGTAATTTACAATGCCAATAGCTTAAACTCTTGCAAATGCGAGACCTATTGCATTGCAAATGCGTGCTCTACAAATAAAAACAAGTAATGGCGTTGTAAATGACAATGTCTTTTACCCCCTGTTGACAATGTCCAATTGTACATCAAATCAGACTACCTACCACTGACTTCAGTCTGGATACCACTACATTTTACTAGCTAGCAACAGCCACACAGCTCCAAACCATATGAATTAACTTAGAGTATTCGGAGGTACTTTTGAGATGAGAATCTTGGCAGGATGGATAGATGTTCTGTATCCTAGTTAGGGTAACTTATGTTCTGTGTAAATACTTCCATTGTACAAGCTTGACATGAGCATTACTTGAGATTCTCAGGCTATGTCTGTTCTTTCACGCTCGCTGATGCAGTTTGTGGCCAGTGGGCAAAAGAAGGTGTCTGCATGAGAATCTGTGAAAAGTGTGCTCTCACGATTGCACCAGCTACTCCCTTCTGCGGATTCTTTTCAAGCGGACAACATGCCATTTAGAATCAAAGGAAATGTGTCTTCTGTATCCTTTTATTGTCCCTGTGTTTTTCTAACCCAGGTGGATAAACTGCTCCTCCAACCCGCTAAATGATCAGGAGTTTTGGGGTCATTTTCTCACCATTAACGCGCATTTCATTAAACAGTTTAACTGGGAAAGTGCAATAGAAAGGATTGTTCGCAAACGTTTTGCTTGTGGCTGTTCCCAACATTCCCAATGCCAATCCTTTCTGGTCATTTCCCTGGGGGCAGACATTGCCAACAGTCTGCGCTATTTTTTAGAGCGAAGTGTATCATCGCGTCCATTAAAATCGAGCAACATGTAAAATTTGTATTTAGATATTTCATGCAATGTGGAATACTTTTTCATGTTTTGGAGACGGAGTAAGTATGGAAAAGAAAGGTGCATTTCGCAAACCACTATATAACCAGACAGAATTACCATGGGTTAAAAAAAAAAAACTAATGAAGTAAAACTTTTTTGCTGCATTATGCCGGATAATTGGTCTTTTCTTGGCGCATAATTTAGTCAACCTTGCCACAAAATGTAATTCTACCCTGTCGCATAATTCCAGAGGCCCTGGCTAGGATACTGATGGGTGTGCCTGGCAAATTCCGGGATCTGGGCCTAGGTTCGACAACCCTCTGCCACCCAGTGTTACTGGGGCAGGTGTGTATTTGTGTACTAGGAATTTGCAGCAAATATAGCCTGCTACCGAGCTAGTCTATCCTATAGCCACCTCCCCCCCTCTCCATACACCTGGCCGCCGGCTCTCTGGCCCCTCACCTCATACAACAAACATTTACCACGGATGTCCAGTGCTACAACAATAAACACCGCCTGAAGGCTCGGAGAAACATGCCAGCTTTAAAGAATACGCTGCCAGTTTTGGCGTTCCTCTTCTGCGCCGCTGCAGGAATTACTCGCTGCTCTGCATTTCATTCAGGCGGACGACGAGCCATTTAAAATATCAACAAGCATTTGCAATGCAATAGGTCTCGCATTAATTAAGTTTGAGCTATTGGCATTGCTAAATATTGCAACAAAAGTCTATAAATTGTAGGCCAAAAACGTGTTTGTTTTTTTTCGCAATGGTGGCATGATGCGCTTTAGATGAATATGTTTAAAAGTAAAGTGTGCCATACTGCGATTGCTACAATAGTTAATTGTGGATGCGTTAACAATTGATGTGTGCACTAATGGCTGGTGGTCTGTGTGTGCCTGGTGAAAGCGTGCATTGGCGGCGTTTGTGCCAGTTGAAAGCGTGCACTGACGACTGATTGGGGGGGGGGGTGTGTGTGTGTGTGTGTGTGTGTGTGTGTGTGTGTGTGTACGTGTGTACGTGTGTACGTGTGTGAGTGTGTGTGTGTACGTGTGTGTGTGTACGTGTGTGTGTGTACGTGTGTGTGTGTACGTGTGTGTGTGTGTACGTGTGTGTGTGTGTACGTGTGTGTGTGTGTGTACGTGTGTGTACGTGTGTGTACGTGTGTGTACGTGTGTGTACGTGTGTGTACGTGTGTGTACGTGTGTGTGTGTGTACGTGTGTGTGTACGTGTGTGTGTACGTGTGTGTGTACATGTGTGTGTGTACGTGTGTACGTGTGTACGTGTGTGAGTGTGTACGTGTGTGAGTGTGTGTGTGTACGTGTGTGTGTGTACGTGTGTGTGTGTACGTGTGTGTGTGTACGTGTGTGTGTGTGTACGTGTGTGTGTGTGTACGTGTGTGTGTGTGTGTACGTGTGTGTACGTGTGTGTACGTGTGTGTACGTGTGTGTACGTGTGTGTACGTGTGTGTGTGTGTACGTGTGTGTGTACGTGTGTGTGTACGTGTGTGTGTGTGTGTACGTGTGTGTGTGTGTGTACGTGTGTGTGTGTGTGTACGTGTGTGTGTGTGTGTACGTGTGTGTGTGTGTGTACGTGTGTGTGTACGTGTGTGTGTGTGTACGTGTGTGTGTGTGTACGTGTGTGTGTGTACGTGTGTGTGTGTGTACGTGTGTGTGTGTGTACGTGTGTGTGTGTGTACGTGTGTGTGTGTACGTGTGTGTGTGTACGTGTGTGTGTGTACGTGTGTGTGTGTGTGTGTGTACGTGTGTGTGTGCGTGCGTGCCAGCCAGCCAGCCAGCCACTGCTTCGCTGCACTGGCACGATGAGATGCCAGCTGGTGAAGGCGGCCAGTCACCTTGCTTCTCTGCCCTGGAATGATGTAGGTTCACAAATGTTATCACTTTATTCTTCCCTGGTGTCCCCTCAAGTCTTTCTTCCATCCCCATCCTCACCATGAGAGACTGGAAGACTGAGATGAAATGAGTGACTGTTTGAGAAAAGGACAGCCTCTGCTGAAAGGAGGGACAGAATGACGAGGGGAGAGATAGCCCGTGTAGTACAGGATGGCAGTACTACTAGAGACAGTGGCAGGAGGAGTCCACTAAGAAGTCGAGAGCTTCTGGTGAAAGGAGGAACTGAGTGACTCGGAGAGGGAGAGACAGCCCATGGGGAGGGCAACTTGAAGAGACTGAAGGGATGAAATGACTGGAGGAGACCGGTAAGAAGCAGAGACTCTAGTGAAGGAAGGGGAAGGGTGACTAGGAGAGTGCAGAGACAGCCTAGAGTGGTGGTGGGGAGTGCCACAAGGATAGACTGAAAAGCTGAGATGAAATAAGTGACCGGGTTAGAAACAGAGAGCCTCTGGTGAAAGGAGGGCCAGGGTTACAAGGAGACGGGAGAGACTGCTGCAAATAACCGGTGGGCAGCATCCCCAAATGCCACGCCCCAGCTTCCGAGCCACAGATCATAGATCTATTTCACTGACATTATGAACACCCCACTTTAGCAGCTAGAGCGGGGTAGGGCTCTATATGTACCTCTTCTGTCTGCAACTTGGCAGATAAACAGGCAACTTTAACGCAATAAAGAAGAAAGAAGATGGGCTAGTAGTAGAAAAGGGGGAAAAGGATGGATGGATGGATGGATGTGCTGGTGAAAGAATGGGTTGATAAAAGGATATATGGATGAGTGGGTGCATAAAATCATGGATACATTTGTGAGAGGATGGGTGTATGAGTGGGTGAAAAGATGGATGGATGGATGAATGGGTGAAAGGATGAAAGGATGAACACTGAGTGGGTGAAAGATGAATGGGTGGCTAGAAGGATGCATGTGTTGGTGGGTGAAAAATGGATGGCTGGGTGGATAGAATAATGAATAATGAATGAGTGAGAGGATGGTTGAATAAGTGGGTGAAAGGATGGATAAATGGATGAAAGGGTGGTGATATGAGTGGGTAAGATGGTGGTTAGATGAGTGGGTTAGATGAGTGGGTAAGAGGATGGGTAGATGTGTGGGTCAGAGATGCTTTGCCTTGGATGGCCTGAGCGCGCTGTTGGCTCGTCGCAGGAAAGTGGTATTCTGTAATCAGACATTCCAGCGATAAGGAAGCCCGACTCTCCTATGACAACTCACTGAGAGATGCTTTTCACACATTTCCTTTAAAAACATTAAAAACGCAGAGGAACAGAAATGGTGACAGGAATAATTTGCTTTCAGTTTGACTGTGACTTGGTATGAAGGCAGGAGGCAATGAATGCTCGGTTTCCGCATCAGTGCTAAAACTCTGGCCCGGCTTCTGGTGGGGAAGGCAGGAAAGTGGCACGCGCTGAGTGGGCACTGCTTTGGGGTGGGGTGGGGGGGCAGATCAGAAAATCCTATTTTAAAGCCTCTGCTCCACATAGTACAGCGCAGCGCGGTGTTGTCAGCTGCAAGTAAAACTAGAGAGGTTGATCTGCCTCATAGCTCTCATTTTCTGTTTATCTCCCTGAAAGCCGATTTATGAGGGTGGTTAAAATCAGTAAGTAACACGGCTCAGTCGGGAGCTGGGTAGCAGATGTACTTAGAGGCAATTCAGTCTCTGGCTGGTGCATACAGATGCTCTGTCACAGGCATGTGATATGCAGCTTCCCCCCTCCTTGCAGAGGATGTGGCCTGGTTGCTAAATTGTTAGCTGCAAAACCAGGACACCTAAGTTATGATCCTGGCTTCCACGTATTAAACATAACTGTGTGATCCTGGGAAAATTACTTCATAGCAGTGCTTTTGGATGCACAATGGAGAAAGAATGAGAAAGAAAACGACAACAAGTTAAAATGTGTATAACTTCTGAAACTGCTGCTAACCATTCAAAACCATAGGTAAAGGATCAGTTATGGTTGGTTCAAGACCAATTATACCCGACTTATTGTCACAGAAGTACGAAGGCCTCTATGGTTGTGAAGTGACCTTTAAACCTTGCTGGTGGATGAAAGAATATGCTGCAAGAACAGCCTGCAAACACAACTAGTGATGCCTTGACCTAGGAAACATTGCACGGCTGTCGGAAAGATGCTCGATCATGTTAGACTTGTAAACAATAACTGGTGCTAATGTTATAAAAATAAATTGCCAGCGTGCTGTGAACTGCAGCTTCTGAGTGAAACAATCATCCTTTCACAGTTTTCTTTGCCGTTCCAGTTTCTGACTGCGCCTGAAACTGTTGTTTAATGGCCCTGCCTCTAGCTGAACTCTGCATGCCCCTTTTATACCTGAAGTAAACTTGCCTGCTGCCTGTCCATAGGGGCTATGACAGGGCGTTCCTTGGAATGCGCCTGTAAGTCTCGGGTGACTTAAGAGGTGTATAATGAACTTCCTGGACATGTATACGCCTCCCGGTCAACCAAAAAATAAATAAACAGTAAACACTATATATGCGCCTACCGTCTACCATCTGTCCCGAATGACTGGAATGAACCGGTTGGGTAAGGGAGTGGAAAAGCAAGATGAAAGTGTGGGGTAGCGAGATGAAGCAGCGACTGACGTGAGGGAGATTGAGGTAAAGCCAAGTGCCATGCTGAGCGAGGAAAACTATTGTTTTAATGAATAAATGAGGCTTACTTACTGCGTGTGGCGCCCAGACTAAAGGTGTCTACGTGTTTCTGGAAGATCGTATGCAAGCACGGAGGGTGGGGTGCTTATGGGACGGGGCAGAAGTGATGTTTAAGGTTTAATAGAAGCAACAGACTTGGTGGGGGAGGGACTGGAATAGCAAGATGAAAGGGTGGGGTAGCAAGATAAAAAGTCACACATTCTCAGACTGCAATCAATACACAGACGAACCTGCCCCCAGCAGATGTTCCCAGTTATATTTTTTGTAATTAGTAACAACAGAACAAGCAGATTTTGAAACAATAGAAGCGCCCATGGTTGCTCTTGGAGAGTTCTTGGCGTTTTAAAATGCACCCGCATGTAAAAGACGCCAGACTAGAAAATATGGCCAGCAGGCACCACGCACACATCCACCACCCACACTAATGGGGACGTGTAATCACACTACGTATGTATTACAGTAAGTGCTGCTATTTGTATCAGTCAGGCAATTACATTCGCACACTCACAATGCTTCATTAGAGGGCATGTTCATACATTTGTTTTTCACAGCCCACGCACACAATAAAGGTGAAAGCCCCAATGGTGTACGAAACAAAGAGGCCCAAGCACCCCCTCAAAGCATTGTGCGCAACATGGACATCCTTTTACAATGAATTAAAAAAAGGTCGCTAGCAACGCATACAGTGATTTGTACATCTCCCCTGTAATTGGATGTTACACCAGCAAGCTGTAAGCAGCAGGGAGCGCTGCCGCTGCGGCGGTCTCTTAGCAAGTACGTTAGCGCAGCAAAACATATGTAATTACACCAGCTATAATCCGCCTCCTTCATTTGGAGGGCAGGTACAGCAACACACGCTCTTGAGACCGAGGCACACACGGAAACAAGCATCTAAACAATGAGGCTCAATAACCCCCTCAAAGCATTGTGCGCAACACGGACATCCTTTTACAAGGAATTTTTAAACTAGGCTTCCTTTCTAGTCAGGTGGGGGGGGCGGGGGAGCAGGGGAGCGAGCGAGTGGGAGGGAACGAGCATGGTGGTGTGCAAGGCTTCCTTTCAAGTCGGATGGGGGTGGGGGGCAGGGGAGTGAACGAGTGGGAGGGAACGAGCATATGGGGTGTGAGTGAGAACAAAGTGAGGCCAAGCGCGCGCTGGCGAAGCGTTGCGCTTGAATACTTAGCATGCATTGGGAGGAATCCGTGCTTGTTCAAGAGTTTGTTTTGCCTACTATATACTCGGCTATTAATCCCTGGGGGATATAATAGCCGAGACCTAAAAACAAATTGTGGGTGGGTGAGGAAGAGGTGGGGGTCTGGCTGATCAGCTTACGGGAACGTAAAGAACCAGCCTTCCCCCCTGAGCACCCCCCCTGAGCACCCCCCTTTCCCTCGGCACTCACTCCACTAAGGGGGGCTTCCAGGTGCTGTGGGAAAACAGGGTAAAACACCCAGCAGAGGATGTTATCTGGGAGGTCTGGCATCGAAAATGTCACATTTCCTTTCACCGGAGCGCGCGGCTCACTCAGGGTCACTAGCATCCTCGGGGACAGCAAATGGGCTTTTAATGGCACCAGCATGTGCTGAAGTGGAGATCTACCCTTATCTCCGATCAGCCCCCAGAGGGCCCTTGAACCAGACTCTGAGCACACAGAGACGCAGATTACAGAGCTCCTCCCGAGCGCTGTCCAAACAGCCGGGACACGGGGGCTTTAATGCTCATTAATGCCCGGCTTGTTTATAGTGGCGGTGATTAACACAGCAACAGTGGCACGGGAGCCACAATAAACCGCTTCCGTGAGTCCCCGTAAAGCAACCACCAGCATTTACGGCTGACCAAAACTGCAGCTGGTGATTAAAAGGGGCATTAAATATTATGTGGGAAAGGCGAACACAAACCACGAAATCTTTCTCCGCAAAAAGATTCAAGTGGCACTTTTTTGTTTTAGAGATATGCGAGAAAACATCACAGCGAGGCCATATAGGTAGCACGGCGATCTGCAATATTAGGACATACCCACACATTTATAGTTTTTTTTCTTTTTAGATTTCTTATTGAGGCTACAAGTTACTTCGATAAATATGCCCCTGATTTTGTTGGGTCACAGACTGAGGAAGGCACAATAGTAGGCGTTACATGGAATACATTTTTAATACATTTACAATATTTTCACATAATTTGGAGCAGTCTCACTTTGTAAAGCAAGCAAAGGCCGGGTAAAGACAAGTGTTCGCGATTGGTATTGTAAACAAGCGGGCGGGGAGGGAAACTGAAAGCAGGCGGCACAATAGCTACTCGTGCACACACACTTACGTACTGAGCATGCATGCTGCCAACCTTGCCTGGGACATAGGCGGGGATGGAGCGAGCAGCAGTGTTCGGGGTTCCTGTGAGCTGAGGGAGCCTCGCGTGTTGCAGCCTGCGTGAAGGAACGCACCCCGCAGATTGAAGTCCCACGGAAGCCCACCCCGTCCGATAAGCGAGGCATGCTGTATGTGTGGAGCCCACGTGATCATTTAATTAAATGCAATTGCAGAGGCTGACTTGCTTGGTAAGGGTTAAGTTCTTGTGGATTCACATTGTACATCTGAGCTCTAGGTGGAATGCTTAGATTGGTTCAAAGGTCATTCTGGAACGAAAGCTACAGAAAACTCTGATGATTAGCCCACAAGCAAGGCCTACGTTTTGGGACATGCCTGCTTCCTAATACTTGTTTCAATAGCTTTCTTCTAACAAGAAGGCGTGCGTATGTTACGAGCGAGGCCTGGAACGCAGGCCAGAGAGGCGGGCTCTGCTTTGATAGGCAGGAAAGTTCCTTGGAGCCTGCGAGGTTCCGGGAGATGCCCCGCCTCTGTGCCAGGCTCGCGGTGACGTAGCTCGTCCGTAGCGCGGCACCTTGGAGGCAGAGGGGTGTGGGTAGTGGAGAGCCCAAAAGAAAGCAGGGAATCTGGGAGTGCTGGGGTTCTCGGGAGATTGCAGGCAAGGCATAACGGTGCAAGCGAGGAAGGTCCTCCAACTCCCAGAACATCCAGTGGACTAGGTCGCGACGTTCCAGGAAAAGGGAAGGAGAATTCCAAATAAGGAGAGAAATCCGGCGATCCGGAGCCCGGTGAGTGGAGAGGAGTGGGGGTGTGTGTGGGTGTAGCTGTGTGTGCGTGTGTATGTGTGTGGCTGTGTGTCTGTGCCTGTGTGTGTGTGTCTGTGTGCGTGCTCTATTTCGAGAGGCTGACTTGCTGTGGGACTGGGACAGGAGATGTGTACGGCGCGTGGCTGTACGTGCACGTACAGGCGATGAAATCACCAACGGCCCTGCGCGTGCCCATCCCCTGTCCAACATTGCCGGCAAGTTAACAACATAAGGTATTTCGCTGGATGCAGCCATTCCCGCTGCTAACACCAGCGAGACCTAAAAAGGACCAAACTTGAACCATAACCAATCAAGTGATAGCAACCAACACTCCAAACAGAGTCTGAATCCCTCAGATTTTTGAGCACAGGTGGGAATCAGATACCACAATCTAAGAGGAAGCCTCTAAGGGGAGGCAGGTGGGTCGCATGTGAATCTATGAAAGACGCCAATACTTGATAACTGCAGTTACAGGTAAGTATTGGATTTTTAATTGATTCACATGCTTGAATCAGAATAGCAAGCAGTATGCAAAATTTAAATATATATCTATCTATATCTATCTACATCTACATCTATCTACATCTATCTATATCTATCTATATCTATCTATATCTATCTATCTATATCTATCTATATCTATCTATTTATCTGACTAAAAAGGTATTTCTGTTCGTTTGAAGCAGCATCTCAGATATATATATATATATATATATATATATACATACATACATACACACACACAAGTTATAGAAAGTATCTCTGTGTATGGTGGCTAACAGTATAACCTACATCTATAAACCTGTACAAGCATGATTGTCCGACTTGTGTAACCAGAGTACAGTTACACAATTGCAATACAGAGAAACATAAGAAAAAAAATATATGTTTATTTTCAGATGCTCACCTCATTGGAACAAATGACGAAAAAACATTTGACCCAAAGCAGCATCACTTTTCTGTGAAGACTAAGCAGTAGTGCTGGGTGAACATTTTGGTGCTCTTCCACGTTGCAGCACAGCATAGCTTCTACAGCGTAATACCGGAATACAGGGCAGCTGAGATAGATACTGCCCTCCTGGAATGTGCCTTTGGTCTAGCTGAGAGTGGTGACCCAGCTTTGATGTGGCCATATTGAATAGTGGCAAAAATCCATCTAGCGGTGGTGACTGCAAAATATTTTTGCGAGAGAGACTATAGACTACCAAAAGCTGAACAGACTTCCTGTATTCTTTAGTACGTTGGAGATGGAATTTGAGACAACATTTAATGTCCAACGTATGCAGAGACTTTTCAGCTAGTGATTCCGAATGTGGAAAGAAAGTATACAAAATGATTGGTTTATTGAGATGAAATTGCGATGGAACTTTGGGAATAAACTTGTTCTGTATAGCACATATTCATCAGTGAAGCACAAGAAAGGCTCTTGAAAAATAAAGGCCTGAATCTCGCAGACTCTTCTGGTAGAAGTGCCAACAACAGAACAACTTTGCAAGTGAGAAATGTAATATCTGCCGTGTGGATGGGCTCGATAGGCAGCTGCATGAGTTGCAAGAGAACCACACTGAGATGCTATTCTGGTGGAGGTACTTCTTACTGGAGGGAAGACTCTAAAAAAACCCTTAATGAATTGTTTGACCCTACTAGTCGAACAGAGGAAAGGCGAATGAGAGGTATGTCTGAATCTTGAGATTGCTGCAAGGTGAAGCTATTACAATGAACATACAAATCCTGACCAAGCTAGAGATAGCAGATATGGTAAAATTTGCTCAGGGAAAGCTTCCAAGGGATGAAGATTCAAAACTTCACACCACACGAAGAATATTTTCCATTTCAATTTGTAAGCCGGTGGTGTTGCGGTGGTGCTGCCAATGAGGATATGCTCGTCGACGCTGTTTCCATCGATGGCCCGGATGTCGATGGAGGTGGGGTCTTCATCAAAGGTTTGGATGTCGCCGGCGTACCTGATGACGATGCTTTCGTTGGTGGTGACTTGAGAGTATGAACTCTCGCTCACAGTAATTTAGAAGAGGGTATCACTCATGTTGACAACGTAGGAGCTGTGATAGCTGCTGTGGATTTTCTCGATGACGACTGTAACAGTCGCTATCGGTGACACAAGCATCGACAGATGTCAGTATGGTTTTCTTTGATGTCAACAATTTTGAGGAGGGTGAAGGTTTTCTTTCCCTTTTACCATCAGAAGAAGTAGAGAATAGGTAAGAGGCCACCCCTTGGAAGATTAGTTTTTAATTTCTACTTTCTCAGGGGATCTTTGTATGTCTCAAAGGCCTTTCTAATCCTCTCAGAAACCGCATGGTCAGAAGATCTGGAACTTTTCTGGGTTGTGTGGGACAAAACACTTCATCAGATGAGCTGGATTTCTGGGCTTTGGACAACTTTAGCCACAGAAGCAGTCGCTCCTCTCTATCATGCAAGGTTTTTGAAGAAAAAGTGCTGCAAATCTTGCACTCCTTAACCGGATATTGAGGGGAAAGACTGTACAGACACTTTTTAAGTGGATCATCCACATACAGCCTGTTCTACCCACAGGGCTTGCAGGAGCTGAAGAGACCAGTTTTAGAAGAATCTAACATTGTAGAGATATAGTATCTGTAGAATAATTCTGAAGAAACTGAGCAGAGCTCAGGAAGACTCCCTTCACATGACATGCAGTAGAACATCTGAGGGATTCAGCCTCTGTTTGGAGTGTTCAAGATGGTGCTAGCACCCGATTATTTATGGATGAAGTTTGGATCTTTTATAAAAAAATAAAAATAAAATAAAGAATATAAGTAGGCTATTTATGTGACTTTGCATTACCATTATGGCCAATGGTACTACTGCAGACTGCTTTCTATGGTACAGTGGGACTCACACTTCGACGGCGGGGAATGGTTCAAACATGTGAATCTGTATGGGTGTCTCGATGACCAGGGCTTTAAGTAGCTGAGCACCAACAAAGCTGTAAATGACTCATGTGGCAACTCCTGCACGCATCTTCTGATGTAAACGCTCTAGTTTAATTACTGTAACTGGAACTCACTGAAGCGCTCTGATGCCTTTGGGCCAAGTCAGCACTATATAAAATAGCAAAAATAAATGCAATAAAATGCAAATCTGTATCACAAGGCTGTGTGGTGAGACCTTGTGGTCCTGGCTCACACTACAGCATACCCCACCAGCAATGTGATTCTCTCCCTCAACCTATGTTGCGTTAGACACTATGATCGTCACTGCCTCGTCCTCCGAGCATGCCACAAGGCAGCTGCAGACAGCAAAAGTAACTATCAAAGACAGACTTGATTAAAAAGCACCTATGATGGATTTGCACCAAAAAAAAAAACATTAACAGTAGCTGCATCTATACTGGTGACAATTTGGCAAAACAAAAGTTCACTAATGCATTTGGCATTGGTCGACACCACAATCACCGTTGCGATCCAGGACAGGCTCTTCATTTATTTCAGAGGTGAGACTGAGCTCTGGGCAAAGAAGATCCAGCTGCGAAAGAGTGTGGCAGCTGCCTACATGTTCCCAAGCAACCCTTTTTAAGTTTCACCTGAGACAGTGCATGCGCTTCTGCGTGCAAGTCTATTTTTCTTTTTAAAAAGTTCTAAAAAGGGCTTAGGACCCACCCATTACTCACAACTGGTTGCCTTTGTCACTCATTCCTTTTAGTTTCAGCTGTCAGCAACACCGTTTTTCCACCCCGGTAGCAGACTACCAGACAGAACAGCTGTCTGTTTGCTAAAGACGCTCTTAATGCAATCTGAGAAGAAAGCCCTCTAACAAAAACAATTCTAGGACCTATCATTAAATGAAAATAGGACGCGAGAACAAATGATTGTACTGTGTATTTATCAGAATTCATTCAATTGATACATACATTGAGTACACAGACTGTCAGAGTCAGTTTAAGGTGCAATTGAGTGACATTGGTGCATGGTGATAAAGTGATAAAAATATATACAGTAAAAAATATTTTCATATACACATACAAATGTTTCAGGTGGCCAGATACTGATTTGTGTCCAAAGATTCCTATTCTTTCTTTTTTCGGAATCCTGGAGGCACTGGACCCATGACAAGCGTCAACGTTTCGACCCTTCGGCGCCCCAGTGTGTGGTCGCGGCGGGTCTTTCTCAAGACGGAAGTATGAAGTGGGAAGCACAACAGTCCTGTTTTCAAGGCCGGAAACCTCTGCTTGAGTCTGTGGGGCACAGGGGCCAATTAATCCGTAGCTCTGTATTCATCGGGAAACAACTAAGCGGTGGATGGTTCGGAGTCCCATCAATCGGCTGCAGTCAGTCAGCTCGACCCGCTCGTTCTGACGCTTGTCATAGGTCCAGTGCCTCCAGGATTCCGAAATAAGAAAGAATAGGAATCTTTGGACACAAATCAGTATCTGGCCACCTGAAACATTTGTATGTATATATGAAAATATTTTCATCTGTATATATTTTTATCACTTTATCACCATGCACCAATGTCACTCAATTGCACCTTAAATTGACTGACAGTCTGTGTACGCAATGTATGTATCAATTGAATGAATTAATTCTGATAAATACACAGTACAATCATTTGTTCTCACGTCCTATTTTCATTTAATGCTAGGTCCTAGAATTGTTTTTGTTAGAGGGCTTTCTTCTCAGATTGCATTAATAGCATTGTTAAATCACCTTCGTTCTACCCGACAGAACCAATCTTTGTTTAACCATTAACTACCCAGGTTCTGAGGGACACAGGGTTACCCCTTTTTCTTTAATTATTGTTTGCTAAAGACATCTTGGGGACATTCAGAAAGTTGACCTAGGAATGCATTTTGCTCATTGCTTACTATTCGTTTTGTGGTTAATGTATGGTCAATTGGTAGCTGGCCATTTGAGGTGGGCAACTTTGTTAAATGGTGATTACTTCAGGTGGTGCAGCAAAAGGTGTCCTGGCTACCAATATTTGTTTCAAGTGGTTTGTAACTCACATTTCTGGCTTTTTATTTGCCGGCTTTATTTGCTTCAGGCTGTCCAGCTCAAGTTCGTCCCTCCTGCTGCCCAAACCTTGTTAATGCATTCTGCCACAAATTCACTTTCTGTAAACATACCTTTGAATCATGTTATTTTCTTGTCACATTTGCTATGTATTCAAAGACAGAAGCCAAATGTCATTGTCTTTTTCATGGAGCTCAGTGTTTATTTTTCTTCCTCTGACTTCAACGTGAGGGAATTTATGTGACAATCATGTTGGGTACTGCTTGATGAAAGCTGTAGAATGTCATTTATTCCCCTAGCACACAACATTTAAATGTCTGTAAATTAACTGTGCGGACGATCAAATCAATACAATGGGTGATAACATTTACACACATTAACGCTTATTCGGTGTATACTTTTGAAGGTAAAACTGTATGTGAGTGCAAAGGTAATGGTCATTTCAATTCAAGACATGCCGTTTGTAATGGCAGAACGCTACCATACCATGCATACTCCGTTACCCCACTCCACACCACTGCACTCTACTCTGCACCACTCCACACAGTCACTGCATCACTCCACTCTAAGCCAATGCACTCAACCCCACACTACTCTACTATGCACCACTGCATTCTTCGCAACTGCACTCAACACAACTCCGTGCCACTCCACTCTATGCCACCCAACACTGCACTGTATGCCAATGCAATCTACCCTATCACTCCATTGTGTGCCAGTGCACTCTATGCCAATCCCCTCTATGCCACTCTAATCTAGTCTGCATCACTGCATTCTACTCTGAAACAATCTGCTCTACGCCACCGTACTCTGTGCCACAGCACTCTGCGCAACTGAAATCGACCGCCATTGAACTCTACACCATTCTATTCTACTCTACAACAGTATACTCTGCACCACTCTACTTTATGCCCCTCTAGGCCACTGATCTCTAATCTACTCTGCACTACTGCACTCTACTCTACACCACTGCACTGTATGGCACTTCACTCTACTTTGAAGCATCAGTGTATGCCACTATATCCCACTATAAGTCACTGCACTCTACGCCATTGCACGCTATACCACTCCATTCTATCCTGCACCACTCCACTCTACCCTGAAACAATCTAATCTGCGCCACTGCACTCAATGCCACTGAACTGTATGCCACACGATTACACTCTGCGGTACTCTATGCCACTGCAATCAACGCTGCACCCCTGCACTGTATGCCACTACTCTATGTCACTGCACTCTACCCTGCACCACTAGACTCTACCCTGCACCACTCCACTCCTAAACAATCTACTCTATGCCACTGCACTCTAAGCCACTCAAGGCCCATAGCCAGAAGTATGTCTTTAGGGGGGCCTGACCCCTAGCTATGACCAAACAAAGCTGTGCTCTATAGGTGCATTCTACCCCAAATACTGGTTGCAATACTAAATACCAAAGCCCTAGAATATCAGCACACAAGAATATCAAGAACAGAATATTTAAAGGTAAGTGCCTATATGGAAGTATAGATTTACTGTTAGAAAGCTAGGGCACAATCCTCACGTCATTACAGCTCCAGATACAACTTGATCCTGATAGCTCATCCGCGCAGCAAGATGAACCAGGGGCAGGTCGGGGTTAGGACAGGATAATGAATGATGTCAGGATGGGAAGGCAAGTGCCAAACTAGTGACAATTTAGAGGGATGGGATAAGATCTTGACCAGGGATAAATAATGTATTTGACACCTTATATATGAGTACTGCATGTATATGGGGGATGTCTTAGATTATTGATGTAACCTGTGAAAGTTTAAGTTGTTGGTTGTATATTTGTACTTGTGAGAAAGTGCCCTCTTTTTTGCATGGTATGCCCCTACTTTTTGCTAAATTGCGGATGTGCTTTGACTGAGTGTGCCGTGGGCTCCTGCCAATCAGGTACCCAGGGTCTGTGTTCTTTCCATAACACTGCATTGAAGCCTAAACCCAATTGGCATCTCTGGCCACATGTGAGCCCCTGGTAAATGGTATCCTAGGTATCAAGGGCACGGTGACCAGAGAAGGCCCCTAAGGGTTGCAGCACTTATTCTGCCACCTTTAGAGGCCCTGTGCCCTGACACACACACACACACTGCCTTGGCAGGCTGCGTGTCTTGGTGCAGAACAAAACAAAGAGTCGACATGGCGCACATCCCTGTGTGCCATGCCCACAAAACACTACCCTGGCATACATCAGTCACCCCTCTAGCTGGGTGCCCTATGCCGGTGGTGAGGGTACAGGTGCATGAGCCCTGTACCCCTACAGTACCCAGGTCCATTCCTGGGCTCTGTAAGTGCAGTGCTGTCATTAAGAATATATGGTGCTGGGAGGTTGTCATTACAAACTCCACAGCACCATAAAGGCTACACTGAAGACTGAGAAGTTTGGATTCAAACTTCTCAGCACATTAAACCCACACTGATGCCAGTGTGGGATTTAATGTAAAATGCACGACAGGGGGCATTTAGAGATGCCCCCTGAAACTCGACCCACTCCCAGTGACTTTACTGAGTGGCTGCCGAGGCCATCACCCCCAGACATGTTTCTGGACCTCTGGGTCGAGAGCTTGCCGTCTCGGAGGCCTGAAACAAAGCACATCCTGGAACGAGGTGCCAAGCCTCCTCCCCCAGGATGGGCAGGGTTCACGAAGGAGAAGCTTCAAAGGCATACTGCCTTTGTGAGCCTCTCTAGACCACTTGCTGTACTCAGCAACTGGTCCCCACTGGTTCTACCCCCCACTTTGGGCAGGCGACCCACCCGGCGGGAAAAACAAAGTGAGGAAGAGGTGTGCCCACCTCTGCCAACTCCACCCCAAGGGTGGGGGCAGGCGAGGTGAAGCACAACCTAGAGTCCCCGCCATCTTGAGGATGGGGGGTCCCAGCCAACCAGGGACAGGCTCCTGTCCACCTCCCACTGGAGAGTGGCAGAATAGGGGGTGTACCCACCCCAGGGAAGGGACCCATTGGTCCCTGACCTTTTCCTACCTGTAACGCCCCTAAATTTAGTATTTAGGGGCACCCTGAACCTACCTTCCTCAGATCCAGCAACGACAAGAAAAGAAGGACAAGAAACCGTGCAAGAGGATGACGCCCACTGACTTGGCCCCTGCCTTACATGCCTGTCTGCCCTCGAACCTGCTCCTGCGAAATCCCAGATAGTCCAGCGGCCAGCAACCTCACAAACCTCGAAGGACCTGCCTACATTCACTTCCCAAGCTGTTTCTCCTGTGAACACCGGACATGTTTGAACTGCAGCTTCTGGTGCCAACCAGGAACCGCGAATCCAGCATACTCTGCACCCGCCAAGCCCGGCCCGTGTTTGAGTGAACAAACACCACGAGGAGGTCCCCCCGGCGATCCTAACCCGAGATCCGGCGACCCCTGACCTGCCTCAAGCCTCCAGACAACGCCTGCAGCCTTAACTCAGAGGACCCCCCCTACCGCGACCAGAGCGGGTAAGAAAATCCAACGTTCAAAGGTACCCCTGCACCCGACGCCCCATGGACTTGTGTGCCTAACCCAGCAGTGCCTAACCATCCCAACCTACCCCTCGAAGTGGTGGTCAATCCTGCGAGATCCTCATCCCGGAGCCTGCAGTGTTTCTTTGTCCCGGAGAATTCCCATTGAAATCAACAGGGTATCCAACCTCAAAACAGCAC
The DNA here is from genome assembly GCF_964261635.1 of Lissotriton helveticus. Classification (NCBI taxonomy): domain Eukaryota; kingdom Metazoa; phylum Chordata; class Amphibia; order Caudata; family Salamandridae; genus Lissotriton; species Lissotriton helveticus. The sequence goes on from NC_136068.1 coordinate 1,180,236,463, forward strand.
CCTGCACCCGGCTGCCCTAGCGCCACTGAGGGTGCCCCTTTGGTGCTAACTTGGTCCCCTACGTGCCCTGTGCTTAACCCTAGGAGCTTGGCTCCCACAACCCTGTGGCCTGCTTGCCAGCCACCACCAACCGGAGTCCCACTATCCTCCATTGAATAACATTGGGCATCAACACTATGCACCCGGCCGCCAGAGTGCCGCTGAGGGTGCAACAACAGTGCATTACTGACCCTGGGAGACCCCTGATTCTAACCCCAGAACCTTAACTCAAAAGACAGACTACTTACCTTGAAACCAATAACTAATATTTCCTTATAGGATAACATTGACACTTTTCTTCCCTAATTGTTTCGAAGTGTCAACTTTTGAAAACTGCAAATATTCCTTAAAAATCAGCCGAATAACCAAAATGCATTTTCTCAACTGTTTTCAGGATATGTCCCAGTGCTGAATCCAGGATCCAGCACTGAGTATGAAAAAGTAAAAATTAACTTATCTTACCTGCTAAGTGAATTTCCTCCCATAGGATAAGAAATCATTCAATGTCTAGAATGCCTCTACTGCGTCTGAGAAGGAGTCAGGTGTGACTTTGGCACATTGACAGTGAACCTCAAAAATTTCAGGAGGTACGCCATAGTCTGGAAGTGGATGTTAACTGCCTGCTGAAAGCCTGCCTAGAGCAGCCAGTCATCAAGCTAGGGGAAGACTTGGTCCCATGACCTCCAAAGATGTGCTGCCACCACCCCCATCACTTTGTGAACACCCGCGGGGTGCTGGTAATACCAAAGGGGAGCACAGTGCACTGAAAATGCTCCTGTCCCAACAAGAACCACAGATAGAATGTGTAGGCCAGATGACAGTGACGTGAAAAGAATGTCCTGCAGGTCCAAAGCTACCAGCCTGTCTCAAGGGTCGAGGGCAGATGACTTGGGCCAGGGTGAGTATCTTGAATTTGTCCTTCCGGAGAACGTTGTTGCGAGGTCACAGGTCTAAAGGTTTTCGTTCTTCTTTGGCACCACTAAGTAATGGGAGTAAAAACCATGACCTGCTTCTGATGAAGGTGCCCTCTTGATAACAACTTTGGCCAAAAGGGCTTGCACTTCCTGCTGTAAGACAGACAGATGGTCCTACATTCATTGTTCCGAGGATGGTGGAAGATGTGGCAGGCAGCTAGAATGGGTTATACTCCTTCCGGACAAATTGCACGATCCACCTGTCCGATGTTATGGCTTAGCTCCACTAAGGGCATGCTAAAGGGGTTTTGAGGCTGGGGTCAGGGGTGGTGAAGTGAATAGAGGAGTTGCTGGGAAATGACTTGGGTGATAGACTGACTGGTGCGCTGTCCCAGACTGTGGGATTGGGGCGTGCCACAGCCTTAGCCACGAACCCGGCTGAAGGGGCTGTCTGTTTGGACTGCTCCTGCCAGAGAGCCAGAAATATTGAAAAGGCTGATGCGGTTGGCAGGGCAAGGCAGCTAAGCCCAAGGAACGTGCTGTGGCCCTGTGTTTAAAATGCTGCACTGTGTAGTCTAATTTCTCCCCATACATGTGAGTCCCGTCACAGGGCACATCCATAAGGGATGACTAGACATTACTGGAGAAACCCACAGATCTCATGCAGGTGTGTCAAAGGATAGCGACGTTAGTGCCAATTGCCCAGCCTATGGAATTTATAGTATCAAGGCTACTACGGACCGTAAATTTGAGAGTGTCATAGCCATCTTGTATGGCTTGGGTCAGTACAAGGCAAAGTTCTTCAGGGACACCTGGAAAGACGGAGTCCCAGAGAGCCCAAAAGGCACCAGGCATTGGCCGACTGGAGATCCAAACATGTGGAAGAAAATACCGTCTTCTCAAAGGTCTATACTCTCTTAAGACTCCCCGTGCAGGTGAGAAGTGGGGAAAGCAATAGGGTTTGCCCTGCTGGTGGAAGCTTGCACCACCAAGCCCTCAGGGGAATGGTGCTGAGTCAAAAGAGCGGAGTGGCTTGGGGCAGGGTGATAGTGCTACACAATATAGTGATTTATCAAGGCATCAGAGCAAGGTTTGGCCTGGGCCCAGAAGAGAAAGTTGGAGAGGGCCTCTACAGTAAAGGGAATCATGAGCTCAGCACTGGTCTGCCCTTGTTGGAGAACTTCAGTTAGAACATTCATTTTGATCTACAAGGTATGGAGCTGGAGGTCGAGGACACTAGTGGCCCTCTGCATAAGCACTGCAAGGAGGCACTTTCCTCAGTGGCAGGGCCTGGAGGAAAGACTAAGCTGAAGTTAGGAGAGATTTCAAGGCTACTGGTAAGCTGGTGGTCCTCGTAACAATTATCCTCATGGTAGGGTTGCCAAAACTGATCACCCGCATTATGTTCATTTTCCTAGTCCATTCCAAATAAAGAATGTAGAGTATGAGGCCCGCAGAACCGGAACGTTTAGCAGCTCAGGTAGAATGGCCACTGATTGTGGCAAACCGCACAATGGGGTGCATCTGGTCTTCTGGCAATGGTGGAGTCATGTCTGTGTGTGCAGGGGGTGAGGTGGAGTCTGCAAAGGCCAGAGTAGAGGTTTGGGGTCTGGTGATGGTTTCAGAGGATCCAAATGGCGCCAAAGGCAAACCCGCTGTCGGTATCCCACATGAACAGCCTCTCGGCTCCATGAGGCCTGCAGGCATGCCGGAGGAGACCACAGAAATCCCAGGGGTCGTACCATGGCCTTGCGGAACTACTTAATCTGGCTTAGTGTCAGAGACAGCCCCAAAATCTCTGGGTGTGCCACAGGAAAAATTGAGAAATTGAGGGGCTGGCTTCAACGTAGATCAACTTCGAGATCGAGAAGCATGAGAACTTCTTTATACCTGCTCAGGTGTACAAGTCTAGCAGGGAAGGGTACAAATGAACTTGGTGAGAGTAAAACACCGGCACCCCTACTATTTAACAGCATTTCTAGGCGTGGTGACGGAGGTACAGGAAATATGGAAATGTGAACTATTATGCATAATTTAGAAAGCTACATAATCAGTAGTCGGAGCTCAGCCCAAACTGGGTATGAAATCTCAAGTGGTATGCATCACTGGTTTTAAGCAGCAAAGCAAGTACAAGTTATTACATTTTATTTACAAGAGCACCTCTTTCTCAAATCAAAATTTCACCTGCACATTCCCTTCAATTGCCTTTCTTGAGTTCACAAAGCTGAAAGCCTCCCTTCTCTAAAAAAAAGTGTTCTAAAATGGACTACAAGGTTATTTTTGCCTCAATTCTTCCTTTCACAGTGTGCGAAAAACCTTATACTTTTGCCCTTCCACGGATAATTCTCAATCTGTCACAATCATACCTCTAGAAAGTCCTCATTTGTTAGACAACCTTTTACAAATAGCTGTTCACCCTCACCATCCTCTCGTCAGGCATGTTTCGTCTTAGGCAAACTCTTGCAAAATACTTAATAAACAAAGGGGGCATTTGATTTGTACTACATTTTCTCAGAGGCCGTGTGTCTTTTGTATCACACACAAAACCAAGGTATCCATCTTAAAAATGCATGGCTCAACACCCACTTTCCCTATCCTATCCATCACTGCTACCCCGCTACGTGCTTTGCTATTTCCATCAGCCCTTCATTTTCCTTCACCAAATGACAGAAAACTCAGCCTTGAAAACTACTTTTGTTTCTTACCAGTTTTGAAATAAAACATGCAACATTTAATACAGTGGCTTTATTCCACAGTATTCTTTTTAAATATAATGAAGCCCTGCCTATTCCTAACAAGCATTTGCAATGGAATAGGACTCGCATTTACCTGAGACCTATTGCATTGGAAACAGGAGTGCGGGCGGGCAAAAAGGCACGAGCGGGGGGGGCGGTGCACCAAGAACTCTCAGACTGCGGGAGGGGAGGCAGGGGAACAAAATAGTAATGAAAGTAAAGGTACCAGTAGCCATGGAAGGATACAAATGACAACATTGTCGTCAGCATTTAGGACTAACAAGCCTAAAACCAATAGGAAGGCAGCATTTAGGACCTAAGCCAAAAAAGATGGGCTGAGAGTGGGCGGGGCTTACACAGAGCTTCCACGCCATAGTCAATACCACATGCACTGCAAAGCTAGCACCACATGCACTGCAAAGCTAGGCTCGACCTAAAAAGGAGTGTTTATCAGATTGCACTGGCCAAAGATAATCGATGGAAGCATTTAAATGAGAGCTCCAAATGCGAGAGAGACACACACACACACACACACACACACACACACACACACACACACACACACACACACACACACACACACACACACACACACACACACACACACACACACACACACACACACACACACACACACACACACACACACACACACACACACACACACACACACACACACACACACACACACACACACACACACACACACACACACACACACACACACACACACACACACACACACACACACACACACACACACACACACACACACACACACACACACACACACACACACACACACACACACACACACACACACACACACACACACACACACACACACACACACACACACAAACTAAAGTACTGAAAACTTAGTGTAATGGCAGCATACCAAGAAAGGCTTTCTACTGTGTTGGTCTTCAGAAAACCACCAGTCCATGCAACACATCGGCCATGGGTTAACAGCCAGCAGCATTCACTCACCAGTTATGAATCTTCAGGTAGAATCAACTGCATCTGAGCTCTTCCTACACTTCTTTCCAACTTCTTCCTGGAGCAGTATGCCACAAGGAGCCACAGGCTATACAGTTCCAACAATCAACTTAAATCACTTCCTGTGGGGGCGTGGCTTGCCGAGCAGGGGAATGGCCGCTCTGCAAGTGAGCTCCGCCGGGGATTAATCCTTATCTTATGCTAGCAAACGGAGAGTTGCTGCGAAGTCCGACACCGACCTGCAGTGGCGTAACAGCTGTGGTGCTGAGCGTTGTGACTCCAGTCAGCACCCGGGGCTCCGGAGCAGAGATACGCGGCGGCGAGCGAGTAGCCAGATTGCCTGAAAAGCGGTCCCGAAACTCGAGCCCGCAGCTGCTGGTGCACTGTGAGGCGATAATCAGCTGTGGGGTGCTCGACCCCGTGCTTGCTGAAACCCATGGACCGCGACACGGACCCGACAGGTGGGACAGAGAGAGTCTAAATTTGCTGCCACGTACTCCCTGTTCGGTGAGGAGTTGTCTGACTGAAGTGGGAGAAGAGACAGGGCCTTGGACTGTGGGACCGCTATTTTAGGACCCCATTGGAGTTGGGCAGTGCCTGAAGGGGGCCGAGAGGGCGGGCGGTTTCTGCCAGGATTGCTCTCGCGACCTCGCTGACTGTACCATTGCACCCGCTGCCCAGGACGAGGTGAGGCCCGGTGACACTGCGGAGCTAGGCGGCAAATTCCACACTGCAGTCGCCATTTTGTAACAGGGCTATTGCTAGCTGGGGCCTGGCGGTGGCTGAGAGTGCGGCCGATCTGTGCAGTAGTTACTCTGAATAGCACGTCATTATTTACCGGAGGCCTCTGGAATTTATTAACAAAGAATACATTCTGACCAGAGCTGGGGTAACTGCCGCGGCCTGTTTGCAGACCCCTATGTGTGCGATGGTGGAGGCCTAGAGGACAACGAGGCAGCTGTACGCACCAGACTGTAAGCGCCAGACTCTGTGGCAGCCGGGATGCTTGTTGTTGGTGGTGCCCGGCACTAGCAGCCCCCAGGAGGTCCCTTTTGAAACCCTTGTTCCTAAAATGGGGCGCCAGGACGTGCTGGGAGGCCTCTGCCTTGTGCTTTACATCTACTGACATTCAAGCACTTGCTAGGCTTGGAAAATTTGTGAGACTTTTGGACAAGCTTTTATTACCCCCCTTGGTTGACATGCTTCCTCCCCCTCCCCCTCAAAGACTCATTACAGACTTTTTCCGTCCCTTGGCCCAGTACCCTCTGTATTAACTATTTTATCCGGCCAAGTATAGCAAAACGTTCACATAGGCAACCATAATACTGCTTCTCAACAAGCATATTGGCCACTCAGCCTTGTAAATTGCTTTTTAGCCTTGTTCTTATTTGATAAATGTGCTAAAAACTAAATTTTATATTCATGCGAAAGTAGACTTTGTACAACAATAGTTTTAAGTAACTGTGCTAAACTAATAAACTTGAAACTTGAAACTTGGTGCCCTGCATGGCTGTGGAGGTGTGATTTGGTTAGCACTGTAGGGAGCCTGACCTGGTTGAGGTGAGAGAAGTTAATGCGCCCTGGAGGAATCGCTGGTGTGTGGGTCGCTGTACCTGGAGGCTGCGGCGTGAAATCCTGGTCTGAGCCCTGACAAAGTTCTACATATCTCTACACTTTCAGATTCTGCCCGCAGGCATGGGCAAACAGGACGCTAAGCAGCCGAAACTCGCATTCGAAAATAAAAAACACGCAGCATACGGATTCGGACCCCGACGCGCACACGGAGAGTCAGCATGACACGCAGGCGGAAGATCATGGAGAGGACCTACAGACCCTCATGTTGGAGATGCGCTCGAGTCTACGAAATCTTGATACCAAGCTGGACACCACGCAGCTGGTCTCGGTAAAGATCCAAGTAGCGACACACAAACCCCGCCTGGCTATCCTGGATATCCTGGATAACCAAAATACTGAGTTCCACGAATTTCAAGTGGAAACCAAGGAGCAATTGCTAAATATGGTAAAATGTTGGGGATAATTAGAGCCAAGAAGGAGGATTTAGAGGCGAGGTCACGCAGAAATAATCTGCGTATTACTGGGATTCCGGAGACGACAGCCATATCCAAGATGGAGACCTTCATAGCGGACTTGCTCCATGAACTCTTTGACCCCCATCTATCGTCTGTATTTCTGGTGGAGAGGACGCATAGGTCACTGGGTCCGAAACCTCCAGTGGGAGCAACTCCTAGGCCTATCTTGGCGAAACTACTGAATTATCAAGACAGAGACCTCATACTACGGCTAGCTAGAGAAAAGGAATGCTTCTCACACAAGGGCAACACCATCTCGTTCTACCCTGACTATACACCAGCTGTACAGGCGGCACGGCGTGAATTTCTACCGGCGAAACATATCCTACTACAAGCTCAAATCCCGTACTCCTTTCTTTACCCGGCAAAGTTCAAGGTCTCTCATGAGGGCACTTCCCACTTTTTCACTGATGCAAGTTCACCAAGCATGTTGGTGGAAATTGACCCAAAGAAGCTCGAGGATCTGAGATGTCCGAAGCCGACAGACTCCGCGACAATGACTGAAATGGGTATCGTACTGTTTTGTAGCATGGAGGCTGGGTCGAAAGAGGATGTGGGGCTACTGCATTTTGAAATTACCACTGAATTTGGATTACGCAGTATTGTTCAGACTTTGATCTGTTGTTTGGGACTTTTAACACACTCTGCAGTACTCCCGGCCACCCTGTATGTACAGGGTGGTTTGCCAGGTTTGTTGCGACCCCATGGGAGGTTTCGCTGTACTGATATGAACCGATTGCTTTTTTTTTGTTTATTTAGGGTGGGATACTCTACAACCTGATTGGGGGGGTTGGAGTGGGTGGTGGGTTAAGGGGGGGAATTGGTTCTATGTTGTTTGTCATTATGTCCGCATTATCTTGGCCACATGCACGGTTTGGTTCGGTAAGACAACGCGCTGCCATAACCCACATTCTTTATTTCAATGCACATTGTAGAATACCACGCCAAAGCATTAAATGTTCTCACGAGGAATATTAGAGGTCTGAATGACTGTAGGAAGTCTAGACTTGTGCATGCCTATTTAGCTAGCCACAATATAGATGTGTGTGTATTACAGGAGACACACCTCAATGTAGAACCATCCTCTCGGCTCAGGCACAATAGGCGGGGGCATTCATATTTCTCCATATACTCCAATTATTCTCGAGGGGTGGCTGTGTTGGTTAAGAGGGGCTTGGATTGGCGTGAAGGCGACATATATGGCGATCCCGAGGGTAGATATCTTCTTGTGCAGGGAACACTGGGTGGAATCCCACTGGTGATAAAAGCTGTGTATGGCCCCAACGTAGACTCCCCCGACTTTCCAGGCTCTTTGGACCAGGGTTAGGGCACCTGGTTGTAGTACAATTCTATGGGGGGGGCGATTTCAATGTTATTTTGGATGATGCACTGGATAGGAAGGGTGCGGCCAGATCACTGCATCCTGCTACTGGTTCCGCCCTGAATGCTATCATTTCTGATGGGGATCTAGTTGACATATGGCGAAGTACGCACCGTGTGGTCAGGGAGGGGACCTGTATTTCCGACCATCATAGCGCCTGGTCCAGTTTGGACTTCTGGTTGGTCTCGAGCGATGCAGCTACATGGACTTCCGACATCCTGCACCTACCGCGATCCCTATCAGACCATGCTCAAGGTCTGCTGCAACTGGGCCCCCCCGACTCACTTCCCCGAGCGTTCTCCTGGCATCTCCCACCACATGCCCTACTAAATGAGGCGTTCAAGGAAGAAATCCAGACGGATATTTCTGACTACTTCGCCCTAAATGTTGTCTCAGTAGATACAGAGGCCTCCTTACGAGAAGCGTTCAAGGTGGTTATTAGGGGGCAGTGTTTTAAAGGCCATTAGGGGTACACTCGCCTCCTTGAAGGCTCAAATTAAGGTGCTCGAGGAGCAATTTTACTCCACAAACAAACACGCCACTATCGCCCTCCTGAAATCTAAATTATTGGATTACGCCTAAGAGGCACAACGAGAAGTTAAATTCTTAGAGAAATATGTGGAGGCACAAAGGTACGGAGAGGGCGGCAGACCGGGACGGACGTTGGCTGGTCTACTTCGACCGCCCCGATCTGCTGCATATATACACGAATTGTCCACTGCACAGGGCACTGCTGTAAGGGGTCAAAGCGATATCAGCATTCTACCCGTTTTATTCTCAGTTATACACTGCCACTCAGGAGACCTGTCCCGAGGGAATGCAATCCTTTCTTGATTAGTTAGCGTTAGTCTGGTTTAATCAAACCTACAGAGAGTACATGGACTTCCCGATTACCGTAGAAGATATAGCCCTGATCATAACAAGTCTCCCGCTTGATAAGGCTCCTCCCGGCCAGACGGCTTGACCACCACCTTCTACAAAACGTATGTAGAGGAGCTGGCGCCTAGACTGTTGGCATTGTATGAGGAGGCCCAAACAGATGGTGTCTTACCCCCGTCCATGAGGGAAGCTATCATTATCACCCTATTAAAACCTGGTAAGCCGGAAACGGAGCTGGATTCCAACCGGCCGTTATCAATGATAAACGTGGATGTTAAAATCCTAGCCAAGTTGTTTGCTAATAGGTTACAACCCATACTTCCCCTTGTTGCTCTCCCCGACCACTCGGGGGTTTATTCCTGGGCGGTCGACTTCTCACAAATTACGTACTGTCTTTTCAGTGCTGCATTACCTGCACTCTGATGTGCGAGCTGCGGTTATCTTTTCGGACGCCACCAAGGCGCTTGATACACTTGAGTGGCCATACCTATTCACTATACTAGGCAGCATGGGTTTCAGCCCGCTCTTCATAAACAGCATCAGGCTGCTCTACACTCTACCACTGCCCCGGATTAGGTTGAATGGCACGCTCTCTGCCCCGTTCCCATTACGCGAGGCACCAGGCAGGGATGCCCTCTTTCCCCCTTGCTTTTCACTATTGTGATGGAGCCACTGGCTGCACGTATCAGGCAACACCATATGGCTAGGAGCATAGGGTTTAGCACTAGGAGCCTCCTCACTTCGCTGTATGCAGACAATGTCACCCTTTATGTTATAAATCCGGAGCTCCCTACTCCGTTAACTGAGGATCAATTGATTAATTTTAAATATCTACATAGATTTTATAGGACACCTGTGGGTTTATGCCGTATGGGGCTACGGGATGATGAAAGTTGTTGGCGATATGGTTTGATTCCAGCCTCTTTTCTTCACATGGGATTGCCCGAGACTTGCTGCATTTTGGTCCACCATTTTTACATCAGTGAATCAAATAATTGGAGCAAAGATTGCCCCATCCCCCATGTTGGGCTTACTGAGCTACGTTAAAGACACTCCACCCAAGATGCGCAAACTGCATGCCCTCCTCTTGCTATTTGCTAAGCGCCAAGTTGCAGTATATTGGGGTAAGAAAAAAGCGCCTTCAATTTCAGGGGTGGATCAGGGATGTCACATATCACCATACACAGCTGAACCGGTTTTGGGAACTCATGCCCCCTGCTACTAGACCGCGTGATATCTGGGAACGGTTTATAGGGTGGGCGCAGGAGCAGCAACAGGGGAATGCGGGAGTTCAGGCAAGTGACACCTCAGCGAGTAACATGTCGTGATTTGGTATTGGTTGTGTTTTCTTTTGGTTTTTCCTTCATCTGTTAATTCCTATGCTAGCCAGGCACGATCAGGTGTAACAAATGTACTCCAGACCCTATCTGTGATTTTCTGTTATACTTATTGATACTGGTCAAGTGACAATGGGTGGGTAAGGATGTGTCCTTATTCAGAAGTGGGCGTATGGATCGCAGATGATTCACCCACTATTATGTAATGTAAAACTGTGATACTGCAAGCTCCTCTAACAATGACAACATGCTGGCTGTTGAGTTGTATTTTTCAAAATGTCAATAAAAAAATAAAAAAATAAAAAAAAAATTAAATCACTTCCTGAATGGCTCACCTTTCATTCACACCATCACACCACAACCTTCAAATATCAAAATTATCAAAGGCCATTGTATCAGCATCAGACCAAGGTGGTGAGCAGTTGGGTTAATGAGATTTCCAGTGCCAGCGGTATTCGGAAATAAGCATACACAGCTATTGATGAGCAACAGTGGCGTTTGAATGCTGTGGCTTTCTTCATCATTAAGTTAAGTGTATTTTGAATTTCTTGCCTTTTCATTGTATTCAAATGTCTAACCAAGTAAAGGGAGCTATAGGAATGTAGGTTCTAGTTTCATGGTTACCCCACTTTTTACTGGAGTTATTCTGTTTTAGGATTAGTCTAACTGGGATCCTGCTAATCAAAACCACAGTCATTATGCTTTCTCCCTAAATTTGGAAGTGGTATGTACTTTGGTACCTTCCCAATTGGCTACTGGTGTACCCATGTAAGTCCCTAGTATATGGTACAAAGGTACCCAGGGCATAGGTACACCAGGGGTTCCCCATGGGCTGCAGAATGTATTATGCCACCCATGAGATACCACTCACACTGGGACTACAGACCTGCCATTGCAGCCTGTTTAAGTTGGTGCTAGCACTACAAATGACAGATATAGGTTTACATATATCTGAGGTCACCACCGCACTTAAAACCTATAGGTCACCCCTAAGGCAGGCCTTTCAATCCTGAAGGCAGGGTGCTAGGTTACAACTGTGAGGGTACCCTACATGAGCAGGGCACCCCTACAAACCCTAGAGTCGATTTTCCAGGCTTTGTAAGTGCGGTCAGCCATTTTGATACATACAGTGGCCATGCATCATTACGCGATGATTAACTATATATTGGCTGTGCCGAATCTAGGCATGTTTGGTATCAAACATGTTTGAATCATACCCCAACACTGTTACCGGTGTTGGAGGTAGGATTCCATGCACTAGGGAGCTCCTCCGGGAAGCTCCCCAGTACTCCTGTTAACAGCCTTCTAGGGCCTGGCAGCAAGCTGGTGCTGCTGCTGACCCCAGACACAATTATGCCCTCCAGCTTCTGAGCAGCTGAGCTCGAGCAGGAGAAGGTAGAACAGTAGGTTTCCTGTCACAGGGAGGTGTGACCACTTCCGAGATAGGACTTAGTGTATTGGGCTGGGGTGAGAGTGCTTGCCAGTGCCACTAGAATGCTTTGAAGGGCACAATTGGTGCCCTACTTGCATACTTCAGTTTGAGCCAGTTCAGGGAGCTCTTGGCTCCCACTTTGTTGCGAAACTGGACAAAGGACATGGGAGTATCCTCCTCTCTGTCCAGCTCCTCCTCTGGAAGCGACCTTTGAACCGTTCCAACCCTTTGCCTAGGGTACTTAAGGGCTTAACTGTGGGTGGCTCTGCACATTCGTCGTGGGACAAGATTCAAAGCCGAAACCACTTAAACTTCTACCATCTGGGCAACTGGACTTTGCTGGACTTCACCTGGAACCGAGACTGCACCAAGGAAGACTCCTGCTGTTCCTGATCTTGTAGTACTGCAAGTCTTCTTCATAGTCTGTGCTTCTTCCAGGTACCTCTCCAGGCCTGTGGGCATCAAAACAACCGAAGGAATCTCCCTTGGAGCGAAGGAGTCACTCCCCTGCATCTACAGGCATCACAACGAAGCTGAACGATCTGTTGCTCCTGATATCCCACAAACTTTGAAAGGCTCAGCAACACGGATGGTGGTTCTGCAACTCCCTCGAGGCCTGACCGGTCTTCTCAGCAAGTTTGAGGCCAGTATCCATCGTCCGAACAGAATCCCTGAGCACTGCGTCAACTTGCCATTGCCAAGGCTTGTTAGCTCTGTAGTCAGGAGATCTTCAGGCTACAAGAAGCTCCAGCCACCAGCATCTCTTCCTGCCAAGATCTTTGTCTTCACCACATCCTCTGCACCGTGGGCCTGCATCTTTGGTAAGCTGCTAGAGGTCCTCTTGCGACATCTGTGCCTTCGGCCTTTGGGTCTTCTTGAGGGTCTTCTTTGACTTCAGTGGGCTCCCTTGCTTGCTCGGGGTTTTCCCCGACTCTGCTACAACGGGCGAGTCCCTTGGACCTTGCTGGTCCCAACATTGTTCTTTTATCGTTTACCTGTCTGTTGCTGCTGCCAAAGCTTGTTGGTGCTCCCGCCAGACACCAAACCCCTGGTTCTCGACTTCCGACCTAGGACACTCATGAACGGCCCCTGGTCTTCCACAGCGTCACCTGGTCATCACAGCTGAAGCGACAAGGTCACCGTAATCATACCTGCATCTTCAGTCATTGCTCTTCCGTGCCTCTTGGTCACCTCTGAGTGGCATAGACTCTGTACACTCTGCTTGCAGGTTCTTCTCTTCAAGAGCCAACCCTTGGATTCCACCGGACTCTTTCACCTTCTTCGACCAGTGGCATCTTTCCTGACGTCCTCTATTGTGGTCTACAGCAGTTTTGAACATCACTTCCCACCTATGCACCCGGCTTCCCTGGTGTAGGTATCCTGTTTCCTGGGGTATCCACGGATGGGGTAACTCTCTAACCTTCTGTCTTCCACGGGGTTTCTTCAGAGTCCACTGGGAATGGTCCTTCTTGAAAACTGCAACCGCTACTTTCCCACTGACTTGCACTGAGTATGGGGCTGTGTGTTCACTCTGCAGACAGACTGTCAGGTTCCTGGGTACTTACATTGGGTGGCTTCTTGTGCCCCCAGCATTTCTGAGTCTCCTAGTCCTCGTCCCGACTTCAGTCGCAGTTCGCATTTCAATTCTTTAGTATTTGGTTTGGTCTCCTCCTGTAGACCACTGTGAATGTGTGCTTAACTACCAGTTTACAATTAAAGTATTGTGTTGATATCTCTGGTTAGGAGATATACCAATGTGTTAGTGAGTGTGTATAATAATATAACTATTTTAATAACTATACTGTGTTCTTTTTCGTACTATATGATTAGTTCTGGTAAAACAAGCTGCTTAAAACACTCCTTCTGGACTAAGCCTGAAGGCTGCTCTCCACAGCTACCACTTAGAGAGCTTTCTATGATTGTCTAAGACCAATAAATCACCATAAGGGTTATCTGGATTAATGAAAGGGGCTTCATTTAAATACGTGTGTACCAAATACTAAGCCAGACTCCTACAAAGGCCCTCATGAATAATAAGAGAATGTTTAATGAGACTTTGTACCCATGAAGAATCTAGTACTGAACTGATCATTGTGCAGAAGTAGAAATGACTAATACGTAGTGGTATCAAAGATCTTTTGAGGTCAGTCCTCATTTTCAGTGTATATCCTTGAATACTAGTCTAGCCTACTTTTCAGGATGGTGCTCGTGTTTGGGATTGGAGGGGCTAGACCTCTTTTCAGGTCTGTATTGTGCATGTAGCTTCAATTTTGATGGCACTGAAAACTAAAGTGGATTTAAAGGCGGATGTCGTCAAATAAGTCTTTTGTTCTTTCATTTTGGGTTATTACCGAAGGATATCTCATGGGGGCTTTTCAAACGTTGCAGGTAGAGGAACATTTTAAAAGGGTACTTTCTACCTGAAACCACGCCTCTCCCTCCGCCCAGAATTATACTCCAACGCCCTGGGCTGGAAAATTGTGTTGAACGGTTTAAAAAATTGGTGATGATGCTGCATCGAAATGTGCTCCACATATGTAACTCCTTCACTTTTACAACATGTCTGCTTGTCACTGGGATCAAAGTCTGTTTCCAGTGTAAAGATTCTTTGCAAGAGCACTCTTAAACAATCCCATAAAATGAAAGAAAATCTAATAGGAGGTGTCTGTCCCAGTGTGTTGTGGGGATCATTGATCTGATCATGAGTGTTCTATGCATAAAGCTGAAAATAAAAGACTGGCATATAAGAAAACAAGTTGTACTATTCAACAACAAAACAAATGGATGGCGGGAGAGTAGAGAGCATGTGAACATAACACAAAACCCAATGGTTTTGAGAAGCTGTCGATTTGGCTTAATTGGATAAAGCAAATCCTACACTTGAACAACATGGCAACCTATTAAAACAGAAACAAAAAAGACCGACTCAAGAACTGTAAGCCTATAAGGGCACACTGATCCAACAACAGCCGGTTAAAGTGGTAAAGACCAATATGAAGCCATTAATGCCCAAAACAGAGGCTCGCCTGCAGAGAAAAAGCAACTTTTTCCTTTCACCACTGAATACAATTGTATTAATCAAGAAGGTACAGCTTAATTACTAGCAATAGTCAATATCCTTGACTTTTCCTGCTAAACGTTTAATTAGCCTAAAAAGGTTGGTTCCGAGATTTCAGGTTGCAAAATGACCAAGAATAAGCATAGCAGATATGCAAGTAGAGTGGGTTGCCCATCACTTCAGATTCCGAGTCTATATATTTCTATATATCTATTTATCCATCATATACTTATGGGCATTACACTTGATCCCAAAAGCTAATATAAAAATAAACCGCTTGAAAGCATGACCCTTGGATGCTGTATAAAGGGCAACATCCTTCATTCACCACACACACTACATGACTTGGGACGACTGGAAGGGAGAAACTGGAGAATAACACTATACTGACAACTTCTTAGAGGTACATAGTGATACACCAATGAAACATGGGATGTCTAAAAACAACTAACAGCCAGTGGTGTCACTTTTATAGCAAGTAACACCATCAAAATCTATTAAGTTATCAGGATGATAGGAATCTTCCCCAGCCCCCCACCCCCACCCTGTGTACCCTCCCCACCACCCATGCGATTTCTGTAATTCTAAGAAATAGAAGGGCTCAAATCATGGATAATCTCTCCTGCGGCTCTTGTGTGCTCACTTTGAAGTATTGGGAACACTAGGCAAGAGTATGGGGCCCTATGATATGATGACCGTAGAGGTAGCATAGCTGCCAGGGAGATAGAAGGGTTATCATCTTACTAATTAGCATGAAGTGGTTTCCCTGAATTAAACACTAAGACAAAGTGCTCGGGTTTTACCAATAAGCATTAACAAGATCAGCTGTCAAAGAAGCCTCTGACCGTAATTTAAGTATTTATTGTCTATTACAAAGGTTGGATTTTTAATTAGCAACTGTAACCCTCTCAATATACAGGAAAAAAATAACGACCAGATAAATCTCAATTTGTGATGTTGTTGAAATAGAGACTGCAAACCTATAAAGATAGGTGCCACTTCAAAAAAAGTATGAATATAGTAATTTAATTGATTTCCTTTCGACACAACAGCATGAAGGCTCACTGTGTATCTATAGGTCTGACAATAGCATAACAGTTGCCACAACACTTGAAAAGCATGTTTACATGTCAACTCACAATATGGCACATACCCTATAAATGCAAACTCCGATGGCCCTTAGTGCCAAGATAGGTGAGTGGGATTGAGGGGGTTGAGGAGGCAATAAGAGAACTTCATAACATAACATAGCCTTCTCAGTTACCCCGACCTCTCTCCTAGAGGCTGTCTAACTCAACTACTCCCAAATAGGATGGAGTCCAGCTTCAAATATCCCACTCATGGCCGAGCTATAAACTGCCAGCCCCATTATGTTTAACGTTTATTCAAAAGGGTCTTTCAGATCTTCCAGAAAGAATTTAGTCAAGTCCACCTACAACAAGGTAATACCCGGCACTGTCACGACCTTGGGGGCCCCTTCTTAGATTATCCAGGGTCTCGTTTCTAGCGTTATAGCTTCAATGGAACCTATGAAAGTAGTTAGGTCTTGGTTATTTGCATTTTTTACTTCTGACTGATTGTCATATACTGTTCTTTTCTGTTTATTGTCCAATCTTTTACCCGTCCTGCTAGGCCATCCAGTTTTTGTTCAATGGATTTCTCAGGGTTTACCACACTTTCTGTTCATCACCAGTACAGTGTGCAACTTTTTAACAGAACACAATAGTGTCTTCTCTCGTGGGATAAGTATGACTTCTTCTGCAAGTTCCTCACTTCCTCCTTCCCTTCATTGTCAGTCTTTCTTCTCAAATTTAGTTCAAATAAATCTTTTATCTGGCATATTTCTCATTTCCAACACTGCTAGCCACAAATCAAATAAAAGCAGCAGCTCTTGCTCTAGCAATCTTACGTCTTGACTCTGGAAATGCTATCCTATCTCTTAAATCAGAAAAGAAAAAAGTCCACCACTTCTCGCTAATACTACAAGAGCTTCATTGGCAACTTCCAGAAAGAAGTTAAAAAGCAGATGTCTGGTTTACAAAGCCAACAAAGCGAATAACCAAAACAGCTAGCCACCTTACTGACAATATCCAATGCCAAACAATCTTCAAGTAGTAAAAACTCTCTACAGCTTCAGACACTGAGATCAAAATGTCTTAAGTATTCAAACAGCCCTTAGAAGGCGCAGCAGTCAGCATCCGGAACTTTCAATCCATCCAGTTAAGAAATCAAACGATTTTTTTACCTTCAAAAAGGGGCTGAAAACTCCTACATTAATATGTATCTGACCTAACCTCTTGATGCCTTAGCCTGCCATGGTACATAATTCCCTACTAACTCCAAACTGAATATTTGTCATTCTCCATTCTACTCCTCCTCTAATGGTCCATAAACTTCCATCCTTCAGATGGATTTCCATTAAGTTTGACTATTAAACAGGATATCGTGGCTTCCTATAATCCTACATTTCCTTCCACAATGACCTCAACCCAATTCCACTTTCAATTAGTTTCTGAATATTTTACTACATTACTGCACATCGGTGTTAGGACGAAAAGCCCCAAACAAAGCGTGGTGCAGATGTGCTATTCAAAACATTTAAATGAAATAAGAAGGTAAACTAAATCTTCTGGCGATACTACGGCACTACACCACATTTTTCATATCACATAAATAACGACACACGCAGGAGTAAGTAGATCTCGAACAGTGGAATGGAAAAGGCAGGACATTCTTAAGGAAAGAATGCGCAATCATTACTGATCACATGGACAAGCGAAGAAAAAAAAAAAAGAAGAAGAAATGAAGAGAATTCATAAGTAAACAGGATTTACCGATTTCCTTTCAAATAAAATCTAAATACCCTAATGAACAAGTTACTTACCTTCGGTAACGATATATCTGTAAGAAACAGTAGTTAGTATTAGATTCCTTACCTTAGAATATCCCAAGACGTCAGACTGGATCCGGAAACTTTTGCGTAGCAGTACCCTTGCGCGTCGGTAGGCGTCGGCTGCGGCTCCGCGTCCGTCGTCGGCGTCGTGATGACGTCGTCGGAGTACTTAGACGCCGCCTCCCCGTGCTGGCGTCAGTTCTTAGACACAGCTTTTCCGCGCCAGAAACGCAGAGCCATGTTAAAAAACCAACACTGGTGCCATTGAAACTAGGGCCCTGAAAGGGGATGACCTTAACCCTAGATATCGGTTCGCAGAAGGGAGAGGATGGGTGGGGCGGTAAGGAATCTAATACGAACTACTGTTTCTTATAGATATATCGTTACCGAAGGCAAGTAACTTGTTCATCTGAAAGAAACAGGTTAGTATTAGATTCCTTACCTTAGAATAGATACTCCAGCAATACCAACCCCGGTGGTGGGTCTGCGAACCAATAATCACACCAGAAAGTCCTGGAGGATGGAACCGCCAAAGAAGCCATCCCTCCGGACTTGGCTGTCCAGGCAGTAGTGTCTTGCAAACGTGTGCAGCGATGACCACGTAGCTGCCTGGCAGATGTCCTGCAAGGGGACTCCCCAGCCCAAGGCAGTGCTAGCCGCCGTGACCCGAGTGGAATGGGCCCTCAGCCCAACAGGAGGCTCCTTCCTCGCCAAGTAGTAACATGCCTTGATACACAAGATGACCCACCGAGAGATGGTCCTCTTGTGCACCGCCCGTCCCTTCTTAGCGCCCACGTAACCAACAAAGAGTTGGTCATCCACCCGGAACTGGCGTGTGCGATCTAGATAGAACGAAATCGCACGTTTTGGGCCCAGACGGTGGAGCCGCTCTTCCTCTTTAGAGGGATGCGGTGGCGGAAAGAAGGTGGGCAAGGTGATAGACTGCCCGATATGGAAGGCCGTGACAACCTTGGGCAGGAAAGATGGCTTAGTCCGCAACACAGCCTTGTCCGGATGGACAGAAAGGAAAGGGGGTGTGCTTGAAAGAGCCTGGAGCTCACTCACCCTCCTGGCAGAGGTGATGGCAACCAGGAAAGCAGTCTTCAAAGTGAGAAGACGGAGAGGACAGTTGTGAAGAGGCTCAAAGGGAGCGCACATCAGAGAGGTAAGAACAAGGTTCAAGTCCCACTGAGGCATCACAAACGGAACAGGAGGGAACATGTGTGTGATGCCCTTCAGAAAGCGAGTTACAATAGGGGACTTGAACAAAGAAGGTTGATCAGGCAGCCTCAAAAAGGCTGAAAGGGCAGAAAGGTAGCCCTTGATAGTGCCCAGAGCAGAGCCCTGCTGGGCAAGAGAAAGAAGAAAAAGAAGAACCTCAGAAAGAGGGGCAGAAAGAGGATCCACAGCCTTTGCTGTGCACCATGCCACAAATTTGTTCCACCTGCAGGCGTATACCGACTTCATGGAGGGCCGCCTGGCTGCCAGAATAACATCACAGACTTCAGGAGGGAAGTCAAATGGCCTCAACTGTCGCAGCTCAATCTCCAAGCATGGAGGTGGAGACTGGACAGGTTCGGGTGGAGGACCGTCCCCTGCTGCTGCGACAGAAGGTCCTCCTGAAGAGGCAGACGAACCGGGGATCGACTGACATACTGAGTAGCTCTGGATACCAGTACCTTCGTGCCCAGTCCGGAGCCACAAGGACGACTTGGGCCCGGTCGCGTTTGATCTTCTTCAGCACTCTGGGCAGAAGTGGTATAGGCGGAAAGGCATACAACAGACCGCAACTCCACTCGCGACGAAAAGAGTCTCCGAGCGAGTGCCGCCTTGGAAATTTCAACGCGCAGAACTGATGACATTGCGCGTTCTCTTCGGTGGCGAATAGATCTAACCAAGGCTCTCCCCACTGCTGAAAGAGGCCACGTCCGAGTTCAGACGCCATTCGTGATCCATCATGCACCGACGACTGAGTTAGTCTGCCCTGGCATTCAGAGAACCTGCCTGGTGTTGAACCACCAGGGTCATGCCTGGATGTGCCAGCCACTGCCAGAGGCGCAGAGCCTCCTGGCAAAGGGTCCACGACCCCACCCCGCCCTGTTTGTTGCAGTACCACATGGCGGTGGTGTTGTCCGTGAACACCTGCACTACACTCCCCCGGACAGAGGGGAGGAATGCCTTCAGTGCTAGACGAATCGCCCGCAGCTCCAAAAGGTTTATGTGGAGCCGGGACTCCGCCGGAGACCAGAGGCCTCTGATCTTCGCCTCTCCCATGTGGCCTCCTCAGCCCTGGAGGGACGCGTCCGTCACAACCACGTGCTCCGGTTGGGGAAGGGAGAGGGATCTGCCGCTGACCCAATCACTGTCCGTGAGCCACCACTGCAGCTGTCTCGCAGTGCCCTCCGAGATCAGGACATGGTCGGACAGGTTGCCCTGATGCTGGGCCCACTGAACTTCAGGTCCCGCTGCAGAGCCCGCATACGCCACCGGGCGTGATGCACCAGAAGGATGCAGGAGGCCATCAGCCCCAGGAGCCGCAGCGTCAACCTGACCGAGACCCGGGACAAAGGTTGAAAGAGTGAAATCAGAGCCTGAATGTCCCGAACCCGCAGTTCGGGAGGGTAAACCCGAAACTGCGCCGAGTCGAGAACCGCTCCGATGAAGAGGAGCTTCTGAGAGGGGCACAGGTGTGACTTCGGCACATTGATGGAAAACCCCAGCTGGTGCAGGAGGTCTGCCGTCGTCTGGAGGTGGCCGACGACTGTTTGGGGCGAGCCCGCCTTCAACAACCAGTCGTCGAGGTAGGGGAAGACTGAAACCCCTAACCTGCGCAGATGAGCTGCGACCACAGCCATCACCTTTGTGAACACCCGTGGGGCGCTGGTAAGGCCGAAGTGGAGCACGGTAAACTGAAAGTGCTCATGGCCAACCGTGAACCGCAGGTAGCGCCGGTGGGCCGGCAGGACGGGGATATGGAAATAAGCGTCCTGCAAGTCCAACGCTACCATCCAGTCTCCAGGGTCCAGGGCAGCTAAAACCTGAGCCAGTGTCAGCATTTTGAACTTCTCCTTCCAGAGGAAGCCATTGACGTTCCGTAGATCCAAGATAGGGCGTAGGCCCCCTTTGCCCTTCTTGGGTACCAGAAAGTAGTGGGAATAGCAACTTCACCCTACTTCTGGCCCAGGAACGCGCTTGATGGCCCCGTTGACCAAGAGGGCCGTAACTTCCTCCTGCAGAAGTCGCAAATGATCTCCCGATACGCGGTGGTATTGCGGTGGCATGGCTGGAGGGGTCGCCTCGAAGGGGAGGGAGTAGCCCCTTCGGACGATTTGCAGCACCCACCTGTCCGATGTGACAGTGCGCCAGTGGAGGAGGTGATGGCGAACTCTGCCCACCACTGGCGTCACATGGGCCTGAAAGCACGGACTAGGAGGGTTTTGAGGCGGATGCTGCGGGGGAAGGTGTGGACTGACCTTACCGTTGTCCCCAACCGCCTCCACGGCGGTTTCCGCGGCTGCCACCGCGTTGAATGTTCGTTTGCGGCGCGTGGCTGGCAGCACGTGTCGGGGCGCCCCTTCCTTGGCCACGAAAGGAGCGAAAGGCACCCGTTTGCTGGCGTGGGGCCGAGAGGCCCAAGGACTTGGCCGTAGCCCTGGAGTCCTTAAAGCGCTCAAGCTCATGGTCTGCCTTGACGCCAAACAGGCGACGGCCATCAAACGGCATGTCCATGAGAGTATTCTGGAGATCAGCCAAGAAGTTGGCGGACCTCAACCAGGCATTGCGACGAATCGCCACCGTCATTGCCATCGCTCTGCCCAGTGAGTCTGTGGTATCCAAATCCACACCGGATAGGATATCGCGCTGCATCCCGGCCTTCCTCAAGGGCTTGGCCGAGTTTAGCCCGTACCTCCAACGGGCATTCTGGCAGCACTTCCGCGACCGTGTCCCACAGAGAGTGGGTGTAGCGGCCCAAGAGGCATGCGGTGTTGGAGGACCTCAGTCCCAGACTCAGGGAGGAGAATACCTTTTTGCCGTACTGCTCATACCTCTTGGATTCCCTGTCCGGCGGGGCAGACAGGAATGCGGTCTGGGAATTTAAAGCCTGGTTGACCAGGCTCTCGGGGGTGGGGTGGGTGGAGAGGAAACATGGGTCGCCCGGGGCCGGGCGGTGGCGTCTGGCCACGTTCCTATCTACAGGCGAACCCATAGCGGGCCTGGACCACATGCCCAAAAGAACGTCAGTCAAGGCCTCGTTAAACGGCAGCAGAGGCTCAGCCGAGCAGGACTGCGGTTTAAGGACCTCAGTGAGGAGGTTAGTCCTCACGGCCGCGACGGGGAGCTCAAGGCCTTTGGCCTTGTCAGCCCGCGTCAACACCACACTGTAGGTTGCACCCTCCTCCGTAGCCATGGTAGGAGGCGAGACAAAACCAGTGTCTGGCGAGGTGTCCAGACCACTGGCATCCCCCAGTCCCCCTGTCCACTCCCATGTCAGAGGGTCCTCAGACCCCTCTCAATACACCTCATCACCCATCTCCTGACAATCAGGGTTGTCAATGGATGGGGCCGGTTCGTTGAAGTAAAACTCCTCAATCGACGTCGAGAGCGGCGCCGGAACCGGATCGAGGGAGGCATCGGGGACGGCGCCGCCCGAAGACGGCGCCGGAGGTGACACCTGAGGGACCGGCGCCGGTGAGGTCGTCAAGTCAACCGGCGACGACCGGATCCAGAAGCGGATCCTGTGGGGCCCTGCGGCGCCGAGCCCGAAGGCGCCGGCGGCGGCGAAGCACCCGCCGGCGTCGGGCCGAACCCGCCGACCCGCTAGGGCCCCCAGACGGGTCCGCTTGGTCCAAAGGCGCCGCGGAGCCCGCAGGAGGAGTGAGGGACCCTCATGGCCATGAGGAAGCGCTCGATCTCCTCCTGCGTCACGTGCTGCTCAGGGACCGGAGGGTATGGGGCAGGCCGCGACGCCCGCGACTTCGACGGAGCCGCGTGGGCAGTGTCACCCGAACCCCCGGCCGCGTCACGCGAGCGTCGTGGGGAGTCGGAAGAGCGATGACGTCTCTTCGACTTCTTGTGCTTACCCGACGACTTCGAACCTGAGGAGAGATGTCGACTCCCGGAGCTATGATGGCTCCAACCCCGCGACCGGTCCCTCGACCTCCATCCGGACCGGGACCTCTCACGGCACGGGGCCGACTGCCGGAGTTCGAGTCGCTTGCGGGACCGCTCCCGCCTAGCTTTCGAAGTCAGGGCCCGGCAGTCGGAGCAGGTCTTGTCGTCATGGTCAATGCCGAGACAGTGTAGACACCGGCGGTGAGGGTCGGTGACCGACATCAGTCAGTTGCAGTCCTCACAGGGTTTAAAACCTGGCATCCCTACCGACACCGTTCGGAGTCGAAGACTCGAAAATTGATCAAAAAGATCACAAAAAGTTTAGTCAAAAAATGACTAAAGTACCACTTTTTCCAGATCTGCGCTTGCTGGCGCGGAAAAAAGAAGAACTGACGTCAGCACGCGGAGGCGGCCTCTAAGTACTCAGACGACGTCATCACGGCGCCCACGACGCCGACGACGGACACGGAGCCGCAGGCGACGCCTACCGATGCGCAAAAGTACTGCTAAGCAAAAGTTTCCGGATCCAGTCTGACGCCTGGGGATATTCTAAGGTAAGGAATCTAATAGTAACCTGTTTCTTTCAGATGTCATTTTATAAAGATGGGGTTATGGCTATAGTAACTAAATAGCTTCATAGGAAGCACAACTATGTGGTTTATAAAAACCTCTGTGTGAAAGAATGTTTAATTTTTCTTTTTTCAAATGGCATTTTTAGATGCATTCTTTTGATGCAAACATCCCATCCCCATTAAAGTGGATTCGGAGGTCCTGTTAATAACAAATGCATACTTAGGAAAATTAAACACTCACAGTTGGGTTATCTTTCACTGGACAACAAAATGAAATACAGTGATTGTTATACTTTAGACTTTCAAGTTCCAGAGCCCTCTTCTTCTAGGGGCAGTGTTAAAACGCTCAAGACACAAACTAGCCTCAAATCATTTAATTCACTTTGGGATTGCACATTAGAGCAAATCTGAGAATCTATTAATGTTATTTTAGCCTGGGAGCTAAAGCCTTGGCTCAATATCAAGAATTTTAATTACCCTAGCACTGCAGATTACATTGTGAGCATGAACAAAATTAAATTAAAGGAAGTTATACGATGCTAGTCAACATTACCAGGCCTTAGTCTATACAGATTATAACATCACATGAAATACACAGAGAATCGATACTATTTAAAAATCCTTACCATCTTCTAAATCTTCTCCGTGGTATCGAGATGATATTTTACTAGTTGAGGTCTGAAATTTTAAAAAGCAAATTTGAGATAACTGCTGGACGTTACCTCTAGAAACTTATTTAACTTTGAACAACATTATAACCAACCTCATGTTATTTTAGAGTTATATCACAGACACTAATTACAAATCAGAATACAATTACAATGTGTGTATTGTATTTTACGTACTGAGACTAAAACTTATTTACAGAGTATTTAAATATGATATGCGTGTGGTTCAGTCTTGCCCAGAAATAATCTCCAAATCGGCACATTACAGGGTGTAGATTTACTTCTCTTCAAAGTTCTCACAGTTTGTTGTGGTTAGAGTAGGATACAATGGATCAGTCTGCATACCGTTTGATTTTATTCATAGAAGGCTTTCTAAAATGCCCCATGCTCCCCTACAAACCACTCAAATTAAATTGGTTATTATAACAATTTACAAAGTAGTAAAAGCAGTACAAATGGGGAACCCTCAACATACACAGTACACTCGTAACAAAATGGCCTACACTAAAGATTGAAGGTTTTGTCACTCATTTGCTCGCTCGAGTGAAAACTGGGTCTGCCAAGACTAAGCCTTAGGTATCCCACTGAAACTAGCTTCAAGTGAACACAGAGCTTCATTTGGAGTCAGCGCAGATCACAAAGACGGGTTTGGGGGTGGCTTGAAGCAAAAAGGCTACTCAGTATTAATTGTAGATGTTTGCTTTCTGCTTGCAGCAATGTCCACTCTGGGTTAGGAGTAGTTCTGCTGATACACCATTATGATAAATGTTGTGATAAAGGCATTGGCCCATAATGTAATGTGGGGTCCTCTGCCAATATCAATAGGTCTCAGAATACTCGATTTTCTCCACCAAAACAGACTACAGCAGCAATAACAGCATGCACATTTAGGCTCTTGTTGAACCAGACCGCCCTCCAAGGTTGCACATGTTGAGTAGTGGGCAAATCCAGGTTGACTGATTGGTGGTATTTGAAACCCACCCCTTCACATAAAATTATTTCTAGTTTTTTTTTTAGTCTAGGTCTTTATAGTTTGCCCTAACCAGAAATAAGATCAATCAGTATTGTCCCTTCTATACAGTGTAGTCTAGTACTGATCCATTATCTCGATCTTTACGATCCCAGAATGTAAGTGGCCTCTTGCAGAAACTTTGGTCCCCCGAAGCTACAGCCTATCTGAGTAACTTTGAAATCATCGCTTTACAAGAAACATGATCTGTGTCAAGTCATCCCATCACTGGCTTCACAGAGCACAGTATATCGGCTTCTAGAGAGCACAAGCACTGTAGACCAAAGGGCGGTCTGTCACTATATATCTCAGCGAAACCGCAGGTGAAAATCAAACCAATATTTCAGGAGAACTGGTTACAGGGAACAAAAAGTCAGAGCACTTGCTCTTGTTGATTAACATCTACATCAACCCAAGTGCAAGGGAGAAAACGTTAAAATTTTACTTATCAGGGGGCGTGGCCAGGCAAAATGGCCGGGCCGATGTAACTAGCCTTGTCTCAGTCTTCTCCTGAGCTGTCTTGAATGCGTTGAACAGCAAAATCGCACCGGAGCATTTCAATCTTCGGAGGCTGAGGTCCGGAGTAATCAGAGACCGGGAGACTTGAGGAAGTGGGCCGCTGAGGACTGAGACCGGGAGGAGCAGCCCGCAGCCAAGATGGTGACACGCATCGGAGCCTTCGCACAATGTCGGAGCGGCTCCTAGCAGGCATCCACTTGATACAGAGGGAGAGCGCAGTGAGCTTCAAGGGCCCCTGGGGGCCCTCCAGTTGAATAGCAAAGGCTGCTGGTACGCCGACTTGGGCAGGTGATGGACGGCCCAGGAGTCTGGAGCCACCCGGGCTGAAAGCCTCGCGCTGACTGCAGGTAGGAGGCACCCACCCCTGGAGTTTGGAGACAGCTGGGGGCCTGATGAGCCTATCTTCATAGTGGGAATACTCCCTCTAAAGCACTAGATATGCAGGGAGACACCATGGAGGCAGTCGGAGCTTTGATACCCGACCTCAAGATAAACCGTGGGGCATCTCCTTGGCGGCTCACCACAAGAAGGGTTGTGTGAATGCCTAGTTGCCACAATCACCTTGGATGGCGCCCAGAGATAGATCCTTGGGAGAGCTAAAAGAACCATAGCCATACATTGCAAGGTGGATTCAGCGAGGGACCACGTGGTCAGTGGGGCACAGCGGTACGGGGCTCCAACCAATCCAGCGAACGAAAGGACTAACCGGAAGCAGTGCCTAGAAGGCAAGCAGAACTAGGCATTCTGCGGAGAGTGCGGAGGGGGGGGGGGGGGGAGAGGGCTGGTCAGCACCTATGCCACCGAAAAAGGGGCAGCCAAGGTGTCCAACTATTTCCTTGCAGCAGAGAAGAAGCATGCGCGGGAGTCAGGAACCAACTCAGACACCATGGCAGAAGAGCTCCTATCGTCCCTCCAGGAGTTTAAATTAGAACTCAGACCTGAATTGAAAGGGGACCATAAGACTTTTCTGGACAAGCTGAAAGAGGACCCGACGGGGCGGATGACGGCGCTCCAGCAAAATGTGGATTCAGTGGGCGCACAAGTCCTAGAGGTAGAATCTCAGGCCCACGAACTAGAGAAACATGCAGTGGCATTGCCAATAGGTCTCTCCTTTGGGACCTTATAAGTGTTTAGCTATGCAATAGTTAATGTTGTTGCACCAAGTATATTGTGCTGGATAAGGATTAGTTATTTACCTGTAATCCTAGTTCTCTTCCAGGGGTATCCTCATCAAAGTCATAAGCACTAGAATATTCCTCCCATGCGCGGGACTCCGGAAACACATTCATATATGTGCCCCACATATATATATATATATATATCTCCATATATCTCCATATATATATATATATATATATATATATATATATATATATATACATACATATATACATATGAAAATAAGCAAATGCAGCCTCATACACATCAGAGCCGAACAATGCTGAAGGAATTCCCAAAATAACATGAAATTATGCATTAGAAATAGGGAAAAACAACAATAAAACATGTTTTGAAACTGTTTTAATGCTCAGCAGTAAGCAGAAAACTCTCATAAAGGACTGAAAGCATGGAAAGCTCCCAGGCTGCATTGCAAACACACAGTCTAGAAAGACTGAAAAGCTAACTCATAGCACCATAGAGATAAACTGACACCGTGCCTTTAAAGCACTCATGACCCCCAGCTTCCCATCATGCCTCAGGGGTGACAGTTAGGTCAGTTGTTCTTTGCGGTGACTGAAAAAAGCCATGACACAAAGAGATCTCTTTTAGGGGCTCCTCATCAATAGTCATAAGCACTAGAATAGAATAGCGAGCCTCACCTCATCTCCCTGCTGGCAAAGTAGCATAACCAGCAAATCAACAGACAAAGCTTATAAAAAACTAAGCCGGTACAGATAGACTGCTATCCAAACAGATTTCTCAAGGAGGCTTGGCCCACTTGAGAATCAGCCCTGGAATCGGATTCTAAACAGCAATGCCTTGTAAAGGTATGAACCGATTTCCAGGTAGCAGCCTTACACATTTCTGACATTGGAACATCATGCAAGAAAGCCACTGTGGCCGCTTTTCCCCTAGTGGAGTGCGCTTTAGGTGACAACAGCAAGGGTCTTTCAGCTAGCTGATAAGCCAATTTTATGCAGGACACGATCCATCCGGAGATGGATCTCTTAGAGGCTGGGAAGCCTGTCCGCATGGCGCCATAATTCAAGAATAACTGGACGTTTTTTCTTATGCCTTTGGTACCCTCCAGATAGAATTTAAGCACCCTCCTGAGGTCCAAGGAATGCAGCGACCTCTCCGCAGGGGTCGAAGGGATTGGAAAAAAGGGTGGAAGGGAAATGGACTGATTAATATGAAAATCAGACATCACTTTAGGCAGACAAGAAGGGTGAGCCTTTAATACCACTCTGTTATGGTGGAAAACAGTGTAAGGCTCTTTTGCACATAGGGCTTGGATTTCACTTACTCTGCGCGCTGATGTTATCACTACTAGAAAAGCGGCCTTCCAAGACAGATGCTGCAAAAAGGGTTTGTGAATAGGCTCAAAAGGGGGGCCCATAAGCTAGGCTAGTACAAGGTTCAACTCCCATGGAAGAGAAGGGTTTCGAACAGGGGGATACACTTTCTTCAACCCCTGTAAGAAGTCCTTAACTACCTGCATCTGGAAAAAAGATGGCTGGCTGGGTGACTTTCTGTATGCCGTAATGGCTGATAAGTGAACCCTGATAGAAGCATACTTTAACCCTGATTTAGCTAGATACAGAAGGTAAGTAAGAATGACATCCTCCTGTCCCTTTGTAGGATCAAAGTGAAGTTCTACACACCAAAGGAAAAACCTTTTCCACTTGAACGCATACAACGCTCTTGTGGAGGGTCTTTTAGCCTCTTTTAAAATGTACATAAAATCTTGTGGAAGTTTTAAGTGTCCGTATTGCAGGACCTCAGGAGCCATGCTGCCAAGTTCAGGGAGGGAAGGTTGGGATGAAGAATCCTCCCGCCCATCTTAGCCAGCAGGTCCGGTCTGCACGGCAGTCTCCTGTGTGGAAGCACCGATAGCTGAAGAAGGTCCGGGTACCACAACTACCACGGCCAGTCTGGAGCTATCAGAATCATCTTCATGTTGGACCTGATGAGCTTGGACACCACCTTCGGGATCAGAGGCAGGGGAGGAAAGGAGTAGGCAAATGTCCCTGACCAATCCATCAAAAGTGCATTCCCCCTTGTCCCTGGACGGTGGAATCTGGACGCGAAGGCGTGGCATTTTTTGTTTTCGTCGTCTGCAAACAAATCTATTGATTGACAACCCCATTGATGGAAAAGGTCTGCCACCACCTCGTCGTGCAGCACCCAGTCTGGCTGATCTTCAAAATGCCGGCTGAGTGCATCTGCTTTGATATTTTGCTCTCCTGGGAGGTGTACTCTGCCACTACTGAGAGGTTCCGGGCTAGCAGCCAGTGCCAGATTGCCTGAGACTTTAGGGAGAGAGGGTGTGATCGCGTACCACCCTGCTTGTTTAGATAAAACATGGTGGTCGTGTTGTCTGTCTGGATCAGGACCGAGTTGGACTCGATCGCTGGTAGAGAAGCTTTCAGAGCAAGGTGGACTGCTCGCAGTTCTAACATGTTGATGTGGTAGGATTGTTCCTTTGCGGACCACCGCCCCTGCATTTGAAGGCACCCCATGTGCGCCCCCCATCTTTGCAGAGATGCGTCTGTCACCAACGATTGCACTGGAAGTGTCTGGTGAAAAGGAACTCTCACCATTAGATTTCGAGGCTGAGTCCACCACTTGATGGAGGATCTCGCTGCTTGGGAGAGCACGATCCGATCTTCCCAGCGACCCGTCGCTTGATCCCACTGGTCTTCTAGGGCTTGCTGTAAAGGGCGCATTCTCAGTCGGACGTTGGGGATGAGAAAAATGCAGGAAGCCATGGATCCCAGGAGGGACGCCATCTGACGGACTGTTGGATCCTCCGTCTGGAGCAGAATCCTGCCCTATTGCTGCATTGAAGAAAGCCTCTCCTCCGAAGGAAACGCTCTTCCCGTATTTGTATCCAGAACGGATCCCAGGTAATGGATCGTCTGGGTGGGCTGCTGCACGGACTTCTCCATGTTGACATGAAGGCCCAGGTCGTGTAACTGCTGCAGCCAAACTTGCAAGTCTCTCTTTACTTGCCGAGGGGATGGTCCTTTTAGAAGCCAGTCGTCCAAGTATGGGTAGACTAACAGACCTCTTCTGTGCTGGGAGGCTGCCACCACTGTCATGCACTTGGTAAAGACTCGAGGAGCCGACTTTAGCTCGAAGGGTAGGACTTTGTACTGATAGTGTTCGTGTCCGACGACAAACTGCAGTTACTTGCGATGACGTAGGGCAATCAGTATATGGAAGTACGCATCTTAGAGATCCACCCAACACATTCAATCTCCTGCTTGCAAATGTGGACATATTTGATGAAGGGCCAACATGCGAAACTTCTCCTTCACGATGACTTTGTTCAGATGTCGAAGGTCCAGGATAGTCTAAACTTGTGCTCCTGATCTTTTTTGGGCACAAGAAAGTACCTGGAGTAGACTCCCTTTCCTCTTTGAGAGGGAGGAACTTCTTCTATAGCTTGTTTTTGAAAACGAGCCTTAACCTCCTGCCGGAGTAACTTTAGTTGGTGCGGACGAGATCTTTCGGAGGAATGTCCTTTGGAAGCACACGGAAACTTAGTGTGTATCCATTGCGCAGTATATTTAGCACCCAACGATCGTTTGTGATGCTGCACCACTCTGCCAGATGTTGTGAAGCACTTCCTCCCACTGGAGTGGGCAACGGCGCTAGAGGAAGCCACTGCTCATGACTTTCCTCCTGTTCTAGCCGTGGTAGAGGATTGTTGCTGGTGACCACCTCTACCTCTGTTAGACTTACGGCCCTGAAATTGGGACTTGCTCTGGCTTTTGTTTTGGGACCACTGAGGGGTTTGAACCCTCTGTTGAGATCCCTTGCGCTGGTTGGGCCTGTTCCGGCGCTTAAACTCTTTCTTCTTCTCCGGGCCGACGGCCTTGAGTGTGTCCAGTCGGCCTTCATTCCGTTCATCTTCTCATCTGCATGTGTGCCAATGAGAGAGGAACCAGAGAATGGGAGGTTCAAGATTCTCTGCTGCGCATCAGGTTTGAGACCGGTCAGCCTCAACCACGATTATCTTCTGGCGCAGATCCTGTGCGCGTAAGAATGCGCCAATAGCGTAGCGCCGTCCGCTGCCGTGCTGATCATTTGGTTTGCCACCAGTGATCCCTCGGTAACTATCTCATCGAAGTCTTTTTGGTCTTCGTTTGGCAGCTTTTCTTTGAATCGTTCCAAAGGGTCCCATAAAGCCCTGTCGTATCAGCCTAACAACGCAGCCACACTGGAGACCTTCAGGGTTGAAGCCGCCGAATTGCAAACCTTGCGTCCCCAAGAGTCCTGGGACCTGCTTTCTTTATCAGGAGGAACCGATGAAGAAGCAGTGACAGCATGCGTTTTTCGTGCTGCAGCAACGATCACCGAATCTGCAGGCGGATCCGTCTTCACAAAGACGGGATCTGAAGAAGCCGGTTTGTACTTCTTTTGGATGCGAGCCGGCACTGCCTTGATGGTAGCTGGTGACAGAAAGGTGTCCATTACAGGGTCAAGAATCCCTGGAACCAAGAGGAGTAATGGGCGAGATGCTGCTTTCTGATGCAGTCTCGAAATTCACTGTCGTTGCCACTTGAGGGACAGACATCTCGATGTTGACTTTCTGGGCCCCTCTCTGAAGAACCTCATGGTAGGTGTTAATGTCATCTATCGGAGAGACCCTCGAGATAGGGCTGTCCGACAACGTAGGGGAATAATCCCTCTTAGACGAGCAGGTAGAGGAAGTAGAAGAAGTAGATGGTGTTCTCCTACTTCTGCGATGGGCACTGTGTCTCCGTCCCCGTGATCTGTCCGCGCGTTCCTCACGTCTGGGGGAACGTGACCTGTCATGCCTTCCCACATAGGACCTTTCCGTGCACTCTCTCCGTCTAGGGCAGCTCGCTCTGTCCACTTCTTGCACCAGTCTTTGTAGAGGTGACCTGTGGATAGGACTGGCATATTCCTGCATTCGCCTCGTCGCTCCAGACTCCTTCCAGTGATGCAAAGGAAGAAGCCACCTTGGAGACAAACGTACAGCAGAGGAAGCCTCCCTCTGATGTGATGGAGACTCATGGGCAGGACCTCTAGTTTCTGGAGAGGCTGATCTTGAAGAAGGCTGCCTGGAGGAGTGACAAGAAGATTGGCGTGAGGCTGACTCCATCACCAGAACCACCTATTCTTCCTGAGGTAGGTCTCGACGTCGGGCGTGAGCCCCTCGACGTCGAACCGGATTGCCTCCTAGATGTTGATCTCCTGTCTGAAGTGAATGGTCTCGATGGATCCTGACTTCTCGACGTCGGAGCTGACGCCGCCTGGACCTCCCGTCTGCTCGACGGCGACCGCCGCCGTAGGGAACCAGGTGAAGGATGTTCATGCCTCAACGTCGAACGTCGGTGTAAAGACGTCGGCGGAGGACTTCTCTTTCTCGTCGCCGAGATGACAGCGGAGCAGTGTCTATTCTCAATGTCGAAGGTCTTCGAGACGACGGCGGAGGGTTGTGTATCCTCGACGCCGAACGCCGTCGAGACGACGACGGAGATCTCATCCTCGACACCGATCGTTGCCGGGTTGACAGCGGAGGACTCGCGCCCCTCGACGTCGATCGCTGATGGATTTGCGATGCACAGGGGAACCTGCTCTCGACGCCGAACGTCGAGTCGACGACGGCGGAGGGCTTTTACTCCTAGACACCGATCGTCGCCGGGTTCACGATGGTGGAGGGCTGATACTCCTCGTCGCCGGGTTGACGATGGCGGAGGGCTTCTGTTCCTAGACGCCGATCGTCGCCAGGTTGACGACGGTGGAGGGTCACGAATCTTCGACGTCGATGACGTACCTGAGTGACGATGTCTTCTCGACGGCGAGCCCGCTGTCGAAGGTCTTTTCTTGGATAAATGACCTACCGGTGGATCATTTTTCAGCGCAGAGTCCGACCCTGATGTTGAAGGACGTGAGGTCTTGCTTCTAAAAGGTGTTCTAGACCTCTTGGAGCACTTCCTCACCGGAGACCTTCCTCTTGGATTTTTCTGCCAGGCCATAGAGGCGAATCCTTTCTTTGTCCTTCAAAGTTATCCTGGACAGGGTTTGGCAGTGAGGACAGGTCTTAGGGTCATGGTCCTCAGGTAAACAAAGGATACAGACCTCATGTAAGAGTCTTGGCCTTCTTTTTACCACAAGGACAGGAGTCAAAAAGAGATCGCATTTTGAGATGCCTAAAACTGCCAAAAAAGGACAGTTCCTTACTTCAGAAGGTGGAAGACGTCGAAGTAAGGTAAAAAGGTTGTGAAAAATAAAGATTATTTCTGACTAAAATCAGAAAGAAGTGGAGCTGTGTCACCAGGATCCTTCCGAAGGAGCCGGAAAGAACAACTGACCCAACTGTCACCCCTGAGGCATGATGGGAAGCTGGGGGTCATGAGTGCCTTAAAGCACGGTGTCAGTTTATCTCTATGGTGCTAAGAGTTAGCTTTTCAGTTTTTCTATACTGTGTGTTTGCAATGCAACCTGGGAGCTTTCTATGCTTTCAGTCCTTGATGAAATGAATATGAGAGTTTTCTGCTTACTGCTGAGCATTAAAACAGTTTCAAAACATGTTTTATTGTTGTTTTTCCCTATTTCTAATGCATAATTTCATGTTATGTTGGGAATTCCTTACAGCATTGTTCAGCTCTGATGTCTATGAGGCTGCGTTTGCTTATTTTTATATATAGATAGATAGATATAGATATATATATATATATATGTATAGAGATATAAATATGTGGGGCACATATATGATTGTGTTTCCGGGGTCCCGCGCATGGGCGGGAATATTCTAGTGCTTATGACTATTGATGAGGATCCCTGGAAGAGAACTAAACACTTATAAGGTCCCAAAGGCAAGATCTATTGGGTATGCCAATGCTTGTTTAGATCTGGCTTGAGAGCCCAGCTGTCGGGAAGGTCTATTGTTACAATTCTTTAAAATTTACGTAGAATGGGCTCTAAACTTTGTGCAATTGGCTATTTGGTGTATAATTCTGCTTTATATAAAGTACTTTCATTTGCAATCATAAGTGACTATTTTATATCTGCAAAGCAAACTCAAACATTACATCGTTCCTCACATTCAGTTGTTTCTCTTCTATATGCATTATACACAAAGCAAACATTCTACTACTTATTCCCCAGCACTGACAAAGCCAATAAGTCTGGCTTTCATCTTATAAACATTGCAAAAAACACAGTTGATGTACAGAATGTAGAACAATGTCATACATTCACCCCAGTACAAGGATCTGGGCCTAAATCCATCGTTTGCCTCATGGGAACAGTCCAGTCCGAACTACCAAGCCATGTCTTTCCCAGACCGGAATCAAGCATCCAAGGACCGGTTTCTGGCTATCAGCCTTCATCAGCCTGGATAGCTTGACTCCAGTGGTGTGGAGAGCCTGGGACTCACGTCTGAGCATACCCAGCACACTCGGGGTGAAAATTGCAAAAAACACAGTTGATGGACAGAATGTAGAACAATGTCATACATTCACCCCAGTACAAGGATCTGGGCCTAAATCCATCGTTTTTTTGCACTCCACACCACCCTGGGTTAGACACTGCCTATATGCAAATCAGCTCTGACCCTGTGCCTCATGGGAACAGTCCAGTCCGAACTACCAAGCCATGTCTTTCCCAGACCGCAATCAAGCATCCAAGGACCGGTTTCTGGCTATCAGCCTTCATCAGCCTGGATAGCTTGACTCCAGGCTGATGAAGGCTGATAGCTGATAGGCTGGGTTAGACACTGGCTATATGCAATTCAGCTGGGTGGGGTATGCTCAGATGTGAGTCCCAGGCTCTCCACACCACTGGAGTCAAGCTATCCAGGCTGATGAAGGCTGATAGCCAGAAACCGGTCCTTGGATGCTTGATTCCGGTCTGGGAAAGACATGGCTTGGTAGTTCGGACTGGACTGTTTCCTAACCTGAAGAAATTATGTCAGACAAGGAAGGGAGGGTCATTATGGTCAAGGGGAAGACAAGAGGGAGGTTATGCACATTTATCTCAGCATATGCACCTAACACAGGCCAGGGGGCCTTTCTCACAGCCCTGCTAAACATGACTGGAGGGTTTACAGACGCCCCAATGATATTGATGGGTGATTTTACCTCACATGTGATGGGGATATGGATAATACACATTCTCACCGGTCCCCCACAGGTAGTTTCATCCCAAACTTTGGGCCTGGTTGATACATGTTGGCATATGTACCTCGACACTAACGATTACACATTATTTTCCACATCCATCAAACATATTTGAGACTCAATTATATTTTTATGAGTCAAAGCCTTCTAGGGTCTCTGCAGGAAGCAAAAATACTCCCAATTTCCATCTCGGATCCTAGCTTGATTACGATTTGTCTCACCAGGGTAGGAGCTCCTCTAAGACGGCCATGTGGTACTTCGCGGTTGCCCTAACAAGAGATAGAGTACGAAGGTAGGTACTCCGAGGGGCCATCACAGAGATCTTTCGATTAAACTTACCTAATGATACATCATCCCTGAATAACTGAGATGCGTTTAAAGTCATTATCAGGGGCAAATGTACAGAACTCAACTCTACTTTAAATAAACAAAGGGCCAAGGAGAGGGAAGAGTTAGAAAGATTATTGGGAGACATTGAAAAGAACCACAAAAAGAACCCCTCTGGCACGGTGCAGCGCCAGATGAGAGCAATCAAGGGAAAACTCTCAGCTATAAACACTAATATGGCAGAACACACCCTACTTCGTTTGCGCCAAATCTCTTACGCACAGGGAAATAAGACTGGCTCACATCTAGCTGAACAGTTACAGGAAAAGAGGGAGAAGGAATTCATTGGGCACACCTCATGAAGATGGCGCTAAGGCCAATGCTTTTGGGGATTTCTACACAGGTCTTTACCGTAGGACTGCCTGGATCCCACAAAACAGCTCCAGCACTTACAATCTTTAGAACTCCCTCAGGTCCCGCCGGAATGGAACGAGAGTAAACGCTTGCATTTCGGAAGAAGAAGTGGGGAGGGCAATCACGGCTCTCAAATTTGACTAGTCGCCGGGTCCTGATGGCTTGACAGCCCATTTTTATAAAACCATTGCACCAGACATCATCCCACATCTCACAACTCTTTAACACAATAGCGGTATGCCAGGCCGTCTCCCAAACTATATCAGAGGCAGTTATCACAATTATTCACAAACCTGGGAAAAATCCAAGAGAATGTGCCTCTTACTGGCCTATAGCGCTTATGAATTTGGATGCTAAACTCTATTCCTCAATCCTGGCAAAGCAGCTCGAGGATCTCATGCCAAACCTAATCCACCCTGATCAATCTGGCTTTAATAAAGGCTGACAGGCCCACAACAACATTCGTAGAACCATCCACCTGATTGAGAAAGCAACCAAATTTAAGATCCCTGCGATATTGGTGGGCCTCGACGCTGAAAAGTCTTTTGACAGGGTGGATTGGGCATTCCTCTTCAGCACTCTCAAACATTTTGGATTTGGAAAGCCATTTATTGACATGATTAAAGCTAACTACACGCGTCCACGTTCTACAGTTTAGGTTAACAGGACCAGCTCCTCCCTTTTTCCCTTAGAGAGAGAGGCACTAGGCAGGGTTACCCGCTCCCCCCACCTTTTTGCCTTAAGCATGGAGCCATTGGCAACACGGATTCGTAAAGCGACAGGAATTCAGGGTATCCCATTTAGAGGGGAGGAGCACAAAATATCGCTCTTCACAGATGTGCTGTTGTCACTTACCTCTTCCCAGCCAATCTCTGCAGGTACTTCAGGAGGAACTGAGGGCTTTTGAAGTGGCTTATGGTTTTAGAGTGAATCTCACGAAGTCTTCCATCCTGAACCTTACACTGCCCAGCGAGGTTGTGAATAACCCGTGTAACTTGGCGCCACTCCAATGGGCAAAACATACACTCAAATACCTGGGTGTCAACCTGACTCCCACACTAGATGGCCTCTTTAGGGCCAACTATCCCTCGCTACCTCTTCAGATCCAGCAAGATCTTAAACGGTGGACGCCCCTTTTTATCTCATGGCTGGGTTGCATTCACGCGATTAAAATGACCGCCCTGCCAAAACTACTGAATTTATTCCAGGCCCTACCGATAGACTTAAACAGGGACTTTCTGCCTAAATTGTGCACTCTTGTTATGCGCTACATCTGGCAGAATAGTAGGGCGCGGCTTCCCTTTCATACTCTCCGTCGAGTATGAGTGGCACTCCCAGATTTTCACTTATATTTTAAAGCGGCCCAGATCCGTATTTTAGCCAAGTGGTCAAAGAGAGAATCGAATAAAAACTGGCTGCATATGGATAGGGGGATGGTAGGTGGAACAATATGGGATCTGATTTGGAAACCTAAAAAAGATAGATCGCTAAAGGTGTACATTAGTACCCTGACACACACCACACTTAAAATTTGGGTTGAGGTCTCCAGAGGGCTAGAGTGGTCTACTTTCCCTTCAATCCCGAATTCCACCCAGCGCTGCGAGAGGGGCCATTTGACTTATGGAGGGAAGGGGATTATTTGGTGCTATCAGACCTGTTTCATAACTATGATGTTCTCACATTTGCCAGCTGTCTAAGGGATTTAAAGGTGCCGCCCACTGAGCACTTCAACTATTCCCAACTCCAGAAATGGGCTCTCCAGCCACAGGTCAGGGGGGTGGCAACCCGGGGGAAGACACCAACCTGTTGCTCTCTACTACGCATACGCAGAGACTTCGATACATGAAGGTATGGGAATGGTGGATAGAAAGAGTGATTTCCGACACAGAATAGAAACAGCTGTGGGAGGATATCGCTTAAAGGCAACCACTCATTAGATACAAGGGAGGCACACTAAAAGGTTCCCTTTGATTGGTAATTATACCCAATGAAACGTAAAATGATTTTCCCAGTGTCGTCTGATTTGTGTTGAAGAGGATGCAGCCTCATAGGAGATTTTAGCCATATATGATGGGATTGCCAATCAATCCGCCCCTTTTGGGAGGAGATTTGATCCCATTTGAAAGAGATCTTGGGTTACCCTATCCCTACCACCAAGGAAGGAGTACTTTTGGGATTGAGAGTTCCAGAATTAGAGCAGCAAAGCGGATAGGGCTAGAATGTGGGGGTGCTATGGGGCGGCTAAAGTATGAATCACAGCTGCATGGAAGAAAAAGACCGCATCTGTGCTTTCCCAATAGCATGCCCGGCTCTGGAAAAAATTGTCGATTAGGAAGCCCATTCGTTGCCTACCTTACAAGCGGTCTCCCCTTGGCAGTATGTCCTCCCTCATTATGGATATGCATCTATTCCAGTTCTAGTTGGAGGTAATTTGTTAAACTCGTACAACCAGCCTGATAGCAGAAGTGTATAAAATTACTACAGCCAATTAGACCTGAATACTGAACCCAGTAGTAGAGTTGATAAGGACCGCCTCCTGGTAGTTAAGTTCTTTAGTTGAGGGTGGGTTAGTCGGGGTGGAGGGAGGGCTTCTGAGAAATATGTAGGCCTCCCTTTGTTTTGATGCATCATTCGACCCAGACAAGTTGTGCTGTAGGAAATGTCGAAGGGCAGTGCACTTCCCGCTTACTTAAAAAACTGTAACTTCGTAAGATAACTTGTCAGACGAGAGGGTAGCTGCGACATGTATATGTTTTGTGATGTACAAGCATCTTGTGCAATGTGATTGTGCCTAATAAAAAGTTTGAAAAAAAAATGTTACTTATCGATCCTGTGTGACCTGGCCTGGTATCATCCCCTAGCTAACTGCATGATAACAGGTGACTTCAACACAAATCTCTTCCAAGATTATCAGAAGGATAATGTTGAGTTGTCTCCTGAGTACACCTGAAACAACGCCGAGAAGCAAGGCTGAAATACTGTACACTAAGTGCACTAAGGGAATTCCTGGTCCTGCAGCTCAACAATATGGGCTTCAAATTATTGAACGGCTAGTCCGAACAGGATAACCCCCTAAACTGGCCAAGAACTAACCGAAAAACCCGCTCTTACCTGGACTACTCCATATGTATTGTGGAAATGTTCCACTAAGTGGAAAGTTACAGCATAGATCTGTGCACCGAGAGTGAATATCTCCCCCAGATCACACAAATCATAGCTCCAACCTGTCCCATCACACATCAGCCTGTTCCAGAGCAAGGGAGCCTGTTCCAGAGCAAGGGAATCTACAACGATAATCTCAGGCACCTCAAATGTAGAGGCAACAGTGGCAAAATCATTACAGAATGTACATGTTTCGCAGCAGGAAGGTACTTCGGTGACAACTTGTCAATCGATGAGTGGACAAACCTCATCACTCAACTTCACAAAATTCCCACAGTCCACTACAAACACTGCCCAGTCGTATAACCATCCTAATTCATTCCCCTCTACGACAACGACAAGTCACTTAAACCACTTCTGGCCAAATTTCGTATGCAAGAGCAAGAAAACCAACTGAATGACTTCTGGGCACTGGTAAACAAGCAAGTGAACGGCTCCGGCAAAACTGGCTGTGCCAACATCAATGAACCACAATGGGCATCTTTCCTCTCCAGGCACTTCACGTCGAGCGGGGACTTGATTGCCAAAGAGACGAGGGGTTTGCAAGTCAAAATGTAACCATCACCTTTTCCACTCCCCAAGACCGTGAACGCCTATTCCCTGCCATTGTGTCTCACCATTTCTGCTCAGTCAGCTGCAATAGGTTATGTCAAAGGCTAGGTCAAAGGCTAGGTCAGATGCTAGGTCAGTCCCTTGGGCCCAACGGCCTCCCCCAGACCATCTTCAAGAAGGACATTCCTTTTGAGGCAGGAGATCCCAGCAAATATAGACTGACTGCTCTTCTGGACAACAAAGCAAAATTCTATGCCAGTCTGCTGCTGAAGGACCTGCCGCAATTAGTCGAGATGAGGGGGCTCATTTTGAAGAATCAAACTGGTTTAAGCGCAAAGTCTAACACCTGGAACAACATTAAAGTGGGAGATGGTGCCTGCGGGTCTAGAAAACCTCTGCGTTAAGCAGGGGTGCTCGTTAGCCCCCCCTCAAGTCCAAAGCCCTTGACACCATCAACAGCCACTTGCCAAAGGTTGGTGGGGAACACAGCTGCTGTATGCTTTACGCAATTGTTCAACCTGCTGCACCTCTTACACCTCTACCAACAGCCTGGAGGTCAAGCCAAAGAAAATTAAATTTGCAATGATTGGAAGGAAATCATACCGGGGGGTGGCTGCTTCTACAAAGGCAATAAGATCCCAACGGATCACTCATATAAATACCTGGGGGTCCTTATTGATCCAAGAGGCTTTCTTGTTCGGCAACAGAAGGAAATTAAAAATAAAAGCTCTAGCCCTCCAGATGACGCTGTCAAAACTATCAAATACAATGTGGGGGCGAAACCTTCCCCCCCTTCCTGGACGTTATGAGGGCAAAAATAATACCATCATTGTCCTACAGTGGCTAAACTCTGTTGAGAAAGTTAGCAATCTTTTCCCAGTAAACTTGTCACCAGGATAAACAAATCTGTCCTCCACCTGCAGAGATCCTCTTCTGCCACCCAGATTAGGCTGGAACTGGTCCTCCACTATCAGCGGGCCGCACGAGCTGGCGTCTTCCTAAATCGGTTTCACAAGCTCAGGGCTGCTAGGGGTGGCTGTCTACAGACACTACAATGTTATGAGATTAAAACTGGCAGCCCTGGGCAACCCAACACCTGTACCTTGAGAACTTCTTAAGCAACTTGAAAGTGAGAGCACTCTGGGCTTCCAACTTGGGTCAACCCGCCTTCAAGCAATGCATTAAAAAATGTTTGCGCCTCTGTTCATATCACCCCGACAGGGCCACCCTGGCCGAGCACAAGCACACCTGGGTGGTCATCAATTCTCATCAGCCAGCGTCCCACTCATCCTACCTGTCTTGCACCTATTGCAAATTGCAAAAGGCAAGATTCACGTCCCTTAGGCTCAGGGAATGGCCTTTTCTAAAACACCTTGCCACATGGCGCCAGTCTTCCTTAGGAACAACATGCAGAAGTTGTGGTCTATGTGAGGAATCCTTTGAACACATCGCCTCTCTCAGTCCAGACCTTATAGAGGAAAGCAAATCCCTCCTGAAGCCGGAGTGGAATGATTTGGGTTCCCGGACATGCTGGTGGGCTATTATTGCCTCCCTTAACCAAGGCAACAGCACTCTAAACCTTCTGCTGGGAAGGTTTGTAGCTTTAGCCGTCAATCAACTTGCCCACTTACGGGCTCTGCCAAGTGGCCATGATTCCTTGTTTTTTGCGAACCCTAGCTGGTCCCAGATTTTAAAAGCTGATTCATCGGTTAGAAGAGTCACTGCTCTGCTGGCCTTTAAATTAATCATTAATTAACCATTATCTTATGAAACCTTCCCCACTTGATGTTTTTAGTATGTACCTCTCATCCAATCAATCTTAAGTCCATCAAAGGATCTACATAGGCCCATTTCCACCATCTCAATCCTCTACACTTTGATTCCTGTCACTACAGTGGTGTTAAGTGTACTTTGCTCCCTGTTGAACAGACCACAGACTGGATGCCTCAGAGTGGTCTGTGAAAAATGTATGCTATTTCCCTGCCCTCATTCCGGTTAAATGTCTAAGACTGGACTGTAAAAAGCTGCTATTTTCTAGACCTCGCACTAACCCTTTGCTGTAAATTTACATTCTCTTTTTACTCATCTTTTTAACTTGATGCCTGCTTTAAATACTCACAAAGCATTAATATTACCCTTTCTTCCTTTTCCTGGCGTTTGACTCAATATTACCATATATTATTTTTAATGTTCTTGAATTTAGGTTGGTTGACCTATTTTCTTTGCACATTGGCTTTTATGCAACAGAGCTAAAAGTCTGTAACTCCACTTGTTAGGCTGTTTTTGACTTCTTGTGTTTTAACAAATTGTAATGGTTCATAATTAACCAAACAATAACGACTTATTATGATTTACAGCACCTCTAATAATTCACTTCCAAGGTACATAATGGGGGACCTTTAAAGGAAAATTGAACATATTTCATGTTTGAAACAAATTACAACATAGCGCACAAGTTACTACTTGTGTAACGATATATCTGTAAGAGACATTAGTTAGTATTAGATTCCTTACCTTAGAATATCCCCAAGCGTCAGACTGGATCCGGAAACTTTTGCGTAGCAGTA
Organism: Lissotriton helveticus; assembly: GCF_964261635.1. Classification (NCBI taxonomy): domain Eukaryota; kingdom Metazoa; phylum Chordata; class Amphibia; order Caudata; family Salamandridae; genus Lissotriton; species Lissotriton helveticus. The sequence goes on from NC_136068.1 coordinate 1,180,278,442, forward strand.
CCCTTGCGCGTCGGTAGGCGTCGTCTGCGGCTCAGCGTCCGTCGTCGGCGTCGTGGGCGCCGTGATGACGTCGTCGGAGTACTTAGACGCCGCCTCCGCGTGCAGACGTCAGTTCTTAGACACAGCTTTTCAGCGCCAGAAACGCAGAGCCATGTTAAAAACCAACACTGGTGCCATTGAAACTAGGGCCCTGAAGGGGACAAACCTAACCCTAGATATTGGTTCGCAGAACGGGGAGGATGGGTGGGTCGGTAAGGAATCTAATACTAACTAATGTCTCTTACAGATATATCGTTACACAAGTAGTAACTTGTGCATCTGAAAGAGACACGTTAGTATTAGATTCCTTACCTTAGACTGGTTAGAGGCGGCAGACCCGAGAGCAGAGGACGGCCCGGGACCAGGGTTCGATTCCCGGCGCGGCAGGTTTGTGGACCAGGGTCAGTGGACTCGATAATTCTCTCGCCTCGGTGCCCACTCTGATCAGCGTTCACACTCAGCAACTCTGGGCATTAGCTTGCCTCATCTTCACTAACTGCCCCACCAGACCGCCGGGGATGCCTGGTCTCACCCTGGAGATACCCATTAAGGGACCATCTCTCAGGGAAGCCAGGAAGGGTTTCGCAGCGGTCGAAGCGCCTTGGGACCCTACGGGTAAGTAGTGCGCTATATAAATGCCTATACATTTACATTTACATTTTACATACCCCAGCAATACCAACCCCAGTGGTGGGTCTGCGAACCAATAATCACACCAGAAAGTCCTGGAGGACGGAACGGCCAAAGAAGCCATCCCTCCGGACTTGGCTGTCCAGGCAGTAGTGTCTTGCAAACGTGTGCAGCGATGCCCACGTCGCTGCCTGACAGATGTCTTGTAAGGGCACACCCCTGCCCAGGGCAGGGGTAGTCGCCGTGGCTCGGGTAGAATGAGACCGCAATCCAGCAGGGGGCTCCTTCCTAGCCAAGGAGTAGCATGCCTGGATACACAAGATGATCCACCGGGAGATGGTCCTCTTGTGCACCGCTTTCCCCTTCTTAGCGCCCACGTAACCAACAAAGAGTTGGTCATCGACCCGGAACTGGAGTGTGCGATCCAGATAAAACGAGAGCGCACGTTTTGGGTCCAGACGATGGAGCCGCTCTTCCTCTTTAGAGGGATGCGGTGGCGGAAAGAAGGTAGGCAAGGTGACAGACTGCCCAATGTGGAAGGCCGTGACAACCTTGGGCAGGAAAGATGGTTTGGTACGAAGCACCACTTTGTCCGGATGGACAGAAAGGAAAGGTGGAGTACAAGAAAGAGCCTGGAGCTCACTCACTCTCCTGGCAGAGGTGATGGCAACCAGGAAAGCAGTCTTCAAAGTCAGAAGGCGAAGAGGACAGTTGTGAAGTGGCTCAAAGGGAGCGCACATCAGAAACGTAAGAACCAGGTTCAAGTCCCACTGAGGCATCACAAACGGAACAGGAGGAAACGTGTGTGTGAGGCCCTTAAGAAATCTATTTACAATAGGGGACTTGAACAAAGAAGGTTGATCAGGTTGCCTGAGAAAGGCTGAAAGGGCAGAAAGGTAGCCCTTGATAGTGCCCAGAGCAGAGCCCTGCTGGGCAAGAGAAAGAAGGAAGAGAAGAACCTCAGAAAGAGGGGCAGCAAGAGGATCTTTAGCCTTTGCTGTGCACCATGCCACAAATCTGTTCAACCTGCAGGCGTATACCGACTTTGTGGAGGGACCCCTGGCTGCCAGAATGACGTTACAGACTTCAGGAGGCAAGTCAAATGGCCTCAACTGTCGCAGCTCAATCTCCAAGCATGGAGGTGGAGACTGGACAGGTTCGGGTGAAGGACCGTCCCTGCTGCTGCGACAGAAGGTCCTCCTGAAGAGGCAGACGAACCGGGGGATCGACTGACATACTGAGTAGCTCTGGATACCAGTACCTTCGTGCCCAGTCCGGAGCCACAAGGATGACTTGGGCCCGGTCGCGCTTGATCTTCTTCAGCACTCTGGGCAGAAGTGGTATAGGCGGAAAGGCGTACAACAGACCGCAACTCCACTCGCGACGAAAAGAGTCTCCGAGCGAGTGCCGCCTTGGAAATTTCAACGCGCAGAACTGATGACATTGCGCGTTCTCTTCGGTGGCGAATAAATCTAACCAAGGCTCTCCCCATTGCTGAAAGAGGCCTTGCGCCACGTCCGAGTTCAGACGCCATTCGTGATCCATCATGCACCGACGGCTGAGTTCGTCCGCCCTGGCGTTCAGAGAACCCGCCAGGTGTTGAGCCACCAGGGTCACGCCCTGGCGTTCCAGCCATTGCCAAAGGCGCAGAGCCTCCTGGCAAAGGGTCCACGACCCCACCCCGCCCTGTTTGTTGCAGTACCACATGGCGGTGGTGTTGTCCGTGAACACCTGCACTACACTACCCCGGACAGAGGGGAGGAATGCCTTCAGTGCTAGACGAATCGCCCGTAACTCCAACAGGTTGATGTGGAGCGGGGCCTCCGCCGGAGACCAGAGGCCTCTGATCTCCGCGTCTCCCATGTGGCCTCCCCAGCCCTGGAGGGACGCGTCCGTCACAACTACGTGCTCCGGTTGGGGAAGGGAGAGGGATCTGCCGCTGACCCAATCGCGGTCCGTGAGCCACCACTGCAGCTGTCTCGCAGTGCCCTCCGAGATCAGGACGTGGTCGGACAGATTGCCTTGATGCTGGGCCCACTGAAACTTCAGGTCCCACTGCAGAGCCCGCATCCGCCACCTGGCGTGATGCACCAGAAGGATGCAGGAGGCCATCAGCCCCAGAAGCCGCAGCGTCAACCTGACCGAGACCCGGGATAACGGCTGAAAGATGGGAATCAGAGCCTGAATATCCCGGACCCGCTTTTCGGGTGGATAAACCCGAAACTGCGCCGAGTCCAGAACCGCTCCGATGAAGAGGAGCTTCTGAGAGGGGCACAGGTGTGACTTTGGCACATTGATGGAGAACCCCAGCCGGTGCAGGAGATCTGCCGTAGTCTGGAGGTGGCTGACGACTGTCTGGGGCGAGCCCGCCTTCAACAACCAGTCGTCGAGGTAGGGGAAGACTGAAACCCCTTACCTGCGCAGATGAGCTGTGACCACCGCCATCACCTTTGTGAACACCCGTGGGGCGCTGGTAAGGCCGAAGGGGAGCACGGTAAACTGAAAGTGCTCGTGGCCAACCGTGAACCGCAGGTAGCGCCGGTGGGCCGGCAGGACGGGGATGTGGAAATAAGCGTCCTGCAAGTCCAACGCTACCATCCAGTCTCCTGGGTCCAAGGCAGCTAAGACCTGAGCCAGTGTCAGCATCTTGAACTTCTCCTTTCGGAGGAAGCCGTTGACGTTCCGTAGATCCAAGATAGGGCGGAGGCCCCCCTTGCCCTTCTTGGGTACCAGAAAGTAGTGGGAGTAGCAACCACACCCTACTTCTGGCCCAGGAACGCGCTCGATGGCCCCCTTGGCCAAGAGGGCCGTAACTTCCTCCTGCAGAAGTCGCAAGTGATCCCCAGATACACGGTGGTTCTGCGGTGGCATGGCTGGAGGAGTCGCCTCGAAGGGGAGGGAGTAGCCCCTTCGGACAATCTGCAGCACCCACCTGTCCGAAGTGACAGTGCGCCAGTGGAGGTGGTGATGGCGAACCCTGCCCCCTACTGGCGTCACATGGGCCTGAAAGCACGGACTAGGAGGATTTTGAGGCGGATGCTGCGGGGGAAGGTGTGGACTGACCTCGCCGTTGATCCCTACCGCCCGGACGGCGGTTCCCACGGATGGGTATTGCCCTGCGGAGTGTGGCTAGCGGCACGTGTGGGTGCACCCCTTCCGTGGCCACAAAAGGAGTGAAAAGCAGCCGATTGCTGGCGCGGGCCGAGAGGCCCAAGGACTTGGCCGTAGCCCTGGAGTCCTTAAAGCGCTCGAGCGCATGGTCTGCTTTGTCGCCAAAGAGGCGACGGCCATCGAACGCCATGTCCATGAGTGTGTTCTGGACATCTGCCGAAAAGTTGGCGGACCTCAGCCAGGCGTGGCGTCTGACCGCCACCGTCGTTGCCATCGCTCTACCTAGCGAGTCGGTGGTATCCAGCCCACACCGGATGGAATACTTGGCTGGATCCCGGCCCTCCACAAGGGCTTGGCCGAGTTTGGCCCGTACCTCCAACAGACACTCTGGCAGCACTTCCGCGACCGTATCCCACAGAGTGGGTGCAACGGCCCAAGAGGCACGCGGTGTTAGAAGACCGCAGGCCCAGACTAAGGGATGAGAAGATCTTTTTACCATACTGCTCATACCTCTTGGATTCCCTGTCCGGCGGAGCCGACGGGAACGCGGTCTGGGAATTAGAGGCCTGGATGACCAGGCTCTCGGGGGTGGGGTGGGTGGACAGAAAACATGGGTCGCCCGGGGCTGGGCGGTGGCGTCTGGCCACGTTCCTATCTACGGGCGAACCCATAGCGGGCTTGGACCAAGTGCCCAGAAGAACGTCGGTCAAGGCCTCATTAAAAGGCAGCAGAGGCTCGGCCGAGCTTGACTGCGGTTTAAGGACCTCAGTGAGGAGGTTAGTCCTCACGGCCACGACGGGGAGCTCAAGGCCCAAGGCCTTGGCAGCCCTCATCAACACCACACTATATGTTGCCCCCTCCGCCGAAGCCAAGGTAGGAGGGGAGACAAAACCAGTGTCTGGAGAGGTGTCCAGACCACTGGCCTCCCCAAGGTCTCCTGCCCAGTCCTCATGAGACTGACACTCTCTGGTCAGAGGGTCCTCAGACCCCTCACAGTCCTCTTCATCACCCATCTCCTGAAACTCAGGGTTCTCAACTAATGGGGCCTGTTCATAGAAGTGAAATTCTCCAAACGACGTCTGGAACGGCGCCCATCGGGGCCGTCCTGACGTCTGAACAGGAACGAAGGTGGAACCGGGGACGGCACCGCCCGAGGACGGCGCCGGAGGCGACACCTGAGGGTCCGACGCCGGGGAGGTCGTAAGGTCCACCGGCGACGAACCAGATCCCGAAGGAGGTCCAGCGGCGTCCCGACGGCGCCGGGGCCGCTGAACCCTGCGGCGCCGGGTCCTGCGGCACCGGCGGCGTCGGGAGAGTGGGGCCTAGTGGCGCCGGGCCCGAAGGCGTCAGCGGCGTCGGGGCCGAAGCACCCGACGGCGTCGGGGCCGAAGCCCCCGAACCGCTAGAGGCCCCAGACGGGTCCGCTGGGCCCGAAGGCGCCGCGGAGCCCGTCGGAGGAGAGAGGTTCCTCATGGCCATGAGGAAGCGCTGGATCTCCTCCGGCGTCGCGTTAAGCCCAGGGACCGTAGGGTATGGGGCTGGACGCGGCGCCCGCGACTCCGACAGAGCCGCGTGGGTGGTGTCACCTGAACACCCGGCCGCATCGCGCGAGCGTCGGGGGGAGTCCGAAGAGCGATGACGCCGCTTGGACTTCTTGTGCCTCTTACCTGGCGACGACTTCGACCCAGAGGAGTGCGGCCTACTCTCGGAACTGTGGTGGCTCCGAGCCCGCGACCTGTCCCTCGACCTCCCATGGGATCGGGACCTCTCGCGGCGCGGGACCGACTGCCGGAGTTCGAGTCGCCTGCGGGACCGCTCCCACCTGGCTTTCGAAGAGGGGGCACGGCAGTCGGAGCAGGCCTTGTCGTCGTGGTCGACGCCTAGACAAGATAAACACACGCGGTGAGGATCCGTGACCGACATCAGGCGGTCGCAATCATCACAGTGCTTAAAGCCGGGCATCCCTACGGCACCGTTCGGAGTCGAAAGACTTTGAGAAACGATCAAAAGCGATCAAAAAAGTTAGTCAAAAAATGACTAGGGTTACTGCTTTTTCCAGATCTGCGCTTGCTGGCGCGAAAAAAAGAAGAACTGACGTCAGCACGCTGAGGCGGCGTCTAAGTACTCCGACGACGTCATCACGGCGCACACGACGCCGACGACGGATGCGGAGCCGCAGACGATGCCTACCATCGCGCAAGGGTACTGCTACGCAAAAGTTTCCGGATCCAGTCTGACGCCTGGGGATATTCTAAGGTAAGGAATCTAATACTAACGTGTCTCTTTCAGATTGTATATGCAGACAATGGCTCACAAATTTGAGATGTTGCATGACCGTAGAAGGAAGAGAGGAGAACGCACTGTGTAAAGGCTATTTTAGGGGAAGCTAGGGAATATTAGGCTGACAGGAGAAGGAAGGAAGCAGCAATTTATTGGGGAGGAGGGCTCATGGTGGTTTATTGTTAGCGAAAAAGGTGTAGAGTTTTCTCTATAAGGCTTTATATTGTGGTTTCCACGGGGAGTGTTGCAAGGCGATGACAGCATTTTAAGATGAACAATCCAGTTCAACCAAGATTTAAATGAGGAGGCAGAAGTGTTTTTCCAATTGGCGAGAATGGACCTGCATGCTGCTACTAATAAGATATAAAAGCAAGGCATCATTATGGAAAGCTAGGTGAGGATCGAGAAATCACATGATGATAGATTAGAACTCGTTTTTGATCTGAAAACCAAACAGTGACAAGAGACACCTAAAAACACTATCCAAAATGACTTGAAAACAATGCAGGGAAGAGTAAGTGTGGTAAGTCTCCGGGTTCTTTATAACAAATCCAGCAGATTGGGTCGTCTCTCAGACCAACTTTATGTAAATGAGAGGGAGTCAGACTTTAGTCTTAGAGAGTGTTGGTACTACTTTATGGGAAACTGCCGATTTACAAATTTAGTTCCAATTCTCTGGGGATAATGGGGTAGCTTGGTCCTACCTCTCTTGCGTACCTAGGTTTAGACGTGTGGTGTAAGCTTGTAAACGTTTGTAATATTTGGAGACCTGACGGCCTCTTCTGTTAGTAATAGCAATCAAATTAGGAAGGGAAGGGTTCTGGGAGAGTGGGTTGGCTTTAGCTATACAGGACTTGAGTTTAAGAAAAGTATAGAAGTCTATGTTATCTAGATAGAAACGCACCTATAGTTTGCTGAAGGATAGTGGGCTCCTTGGTGGGCCTAAAGGCGATAGATAGAAAATGGATCCCTTTACAGATTAATATTTCCAAGCATGTGGAGTGCCCTCAATCTTGAAAGATGTCTTATTCAATAGGGAGATCACGTTAGAGTGTTTATCGGGACTTCCAAAGGGGTGACTAATATTAATAAGGCTTTTTTGGTTTTGTGCACGATTCACCTGGCTGTTAGGGAACGTTTAAGTTTGGTGGTGAGTAGCATGAGGTGAGAGTACTCTTCGACAAGAAGCCAGGTTGGAGTGCACTCCAGCAGGGGGTAAAACGACAAAGAACCCTGTTTGACAGTGGAGCAGAGCCAGCTCTTTGGTGTGGGGAAGAGGGATCAGACTGCTCTCTTTTCACACTTTTCTTCATGCCTCTTTTTACTTTGAGCTCTAAATTTTTTAGGGTCTCTATGTGAAGAGGAAGATCCTTTCTTGGAGGCGGTATGGGGCTTCTTCTCACCTTCAGAGTCAGAGTCCTTATCACCCTCCGTCCTTTGTTGCCAGAAAAGCAGCCTACCCACACAGTCCTTGAGGGTTTTTGTTGAAAAAGTATGACAGTACTTGCATTCTCTGGCTTGTGGTCAGGATACAGGCAATAAAGGTACTCTTCATGTGGGTCCTCAGAATATAGTCTGGACTTTCCACAAGTCTTGCAGGGCCGAAACAACCCTTTTTTAGACTGAGACATAATGAAGAAAAAAAAGGTACTCACACTCACTCACGAAGAGACAAACTGCCCGCTGGAAGTTCAAAAGGGCAACAGTAGAAACACTCAATAATCAGAACTCCGGGAAACTTCCGAACACAAAAAGCGGTAAGAAATCTAAGGAATGGGGGCGTTGCAGGGGATGGAGACACTATGGTCTGTGCTCTGATTGGCTGAAGTTTGGATGTTTTAAAAAAAATTATAATAAGTTGCTAAAAACTATTGAATTTCTATGGCAATTGAATGTTAAGCTTTAATACTGCTATTTTACTGTTACCGTGGGACATGCATATCTATAAAAGACACAATACTGGAGAAGCTAGAGTACCTATAGGGGGGTGATATGGCACTCCTGGACTGAAAAGGGGAACCAGCCAAAAATGTTATCTGGGGTAGGAGTAGTTTCTTACCTGTAACTCCAGTTCTGTAGTAGGGGTATCTCTGTTATAGTCATAATCTAGTGAATAGTCCCGCTCATGTGCGGGGACCCCGGAGCAATCAAAAATAATCTCTTAAGCTTTCTTCTTTGCAGTCCTGCATAGACACTTAAGAGAAAATCAAAGACAAATAATGCAGCCTATAACTACAAGGCTACACTGGCCAGCACTTCATCGTGAAGTGAAAAGGATAGCCAAATAAAATCAAATTTTACACATATTGCCAAGTTTCACCCATAGAGAAGCTTTCCTTCACCAAAATCCCTGAAATGATAGAGAGGAAGGGTTGGACAGACAAGCCCCCATAGGCTGCCATTATGTGTCTGGAAAAGGGATACCGTGCTTTTAAGGAACTCTCCAGAGACCCTCGGTATCCCAGGATGCACAGCCAAAGTCCTTTTACTTTCAGTTCTTTTTGAAGGTGTATAAAGCAAGGCCTGTAGCATACAGTACATTATCATTTTCTCCACCGGGGAGGAGGGCGGGCGCTTATGACTATAACAGATACCCCTACTAGAGAACTGGAGTTACAGGTAAGAAACTACTCCTTCTGTAGTAGGGGATCTCTGTGTATAGTCATAATCTAGTGAATAGAATGGCAATCCCATCCCAACAAACCAATCCAGCAGTGGAGGAAAAAGACAACACCACTACTGTGCATACAGATTTCTCAACGAAGCCTGCCCAACCTGAGCATCTGCCCTGGCATCAGAGTCCAGACAGTAATGCTTAGCAAAGGTATGGACCGACTTCCACGTGGCAGCCCTGCAGATATCTGCAATGGGAACATTACGTAGCAAAGCCGTTGTAGCTGCTTTGCCCCTGGTGGAATGGGCCTTAGGCTTACCCCCTAAGGTCTTGTTAGCTTTCTGATAACATACCTGGATACAGGACACAATGTACCTCGAAATGGATTGTTTTGAGGTGGCAAGACCAGTCCTGACCGACCCATAATTGACAAAAAATTGGTCTGACCTACGAATGTCCTTGTAGTGGAACTAATGAACGAAATTAGTCAGTGAAGGTTGCATTGGATACCACTGTGATTGTAGTATGGTCACAACATCCTTTACCCAGTCCTCACCTTTATCCAATCACACCCATCCTACTTAACTGTCTCTTTTTCTTGTCACTTCGAGCGCGTTGAAATGTTACTATGTAGACAATGTATATGAATCTACCAGAAAGTTTTGATATCGATTTCACTGAGATTATGTCCTTGAGCATGTGCTTGACCTAATGAAGTAATTGGTCTTTTGCATATTTTATACTTTAATTCTTGTTATTTTTTTGAAAGATACTAAGTACACTGATCACTAAAATGTTTGAATAAATGTTTTTTGTACTGCACAGAAGCAATCTGAAATAACTTATTAATGCGAAGGTTTCTATGATATATTCTGTGTTATAATCAATAGACTCTGACCACTGCATACATATCTATCTTAACTGACCCAGGTCAGAGAGTTCTTAGGGTATACCCCGTTGTAAACTCACTACGAATGTCCTTGGTCTTATCCAAGTAGAATTTCAACACCCTTCTGACATCCAGGGAATGAAGAGACCTTTCCGCTGGAGTGGAAGGATTTTGGAAAAACGTAGGTAAAGTTATAGTCTGATTGACATGGAAATCAGAAATCACCTTAGGAAGGAACTTAGGGTGAGTACGCATCACAACCTTAGCAGCATGAAATACAGTATAAGGTTCCTGGCAACACAATGCCTAAATCTCACTTACCCTGCGGGCCGATGTAATGGCCACGATGAAAGCCGCCTTCCATGATAAGTGCTGTAGTGAAGCCTTATGAATAGGTTCAAAAGGTTCCTTCATCAATCTGGACAGCACCACATTCAGCTCCCATAAAGGCGATGGATGCGGAACAGGAGGAAACCCTTTCTTCAATCCTTCCCAAAAATCTTTAATCACAGGAATCTGGAAGAAGGATGTCTGTGAAGGGCATTTCCTATACGCAGTTAATGCTGCGAGGTGAACCTTAATAGAATGAAAATTAAGGCCAGATTGAGCCAAATGCAAAAGGTATGGAAGTATGACGACATCTTTGCAGGTCGTCAGATCATAGTTCTTGGAAGTGCACCAGATGCAGAACCTCTTCCACTTGTAGGCATAGGAAGTCCTAGTGGAAGGTCGCTTAGCCTCCTTGAGTATATCCATGCAATCGTCAGGCAGATTCAGGTGTCCATACTGCACTATCTCAGGAGCCATGCCGCCAAACTCAACGAGGAGAGGTTGGGGTGCACCATCTGCTCCACGAACTTCGTGAGAAGGTCCGGCCAACACAGTAGCCGCAGGTGTGGAAGAAGAGACCTGTGAAGCAGGTCCGTGAACCACCACTGTCGGGGCCACTCCGGAGCAATGAGGATCATCCGTGCTCTGGACTGAGACAGCTTGATGAGTACTGCCGGAATCAGGGGAATGGATGGAAAAGCGTACAGAAAGCTGTTCGACCAGCTGATCCATAGCGCGTTCCCCAGAGTCCCCGGTTGGTAGAACCTGGAGGCGAAGTCTCGGCATTTTCTGTTTTCGGCGGTGGCCAACAGATCTACTTCTGGAGTGCCCCACCTGTCGAAGATGTTTCCTAGCACCTCGTCGTTTAGGGCCCACTCATGGTTTTCTTGCACCAGCCTGCTGAGTGTGCCCGCCTGAGCATTCTGCTCACCTGGCAGATGGGTAGCCATTATCGTCAGTCCTCTGGCTAGCAGACAGTGCCAGATCGCCTGCGCTTCTTGTGACAGTGTGCCCGATTTCGAGCCACCCTGCTTGTTGAGGTAAAACACTGTGGTCGTATTGCCCGTCTGTACAAGCAAGGAGTTGGTCTGGAAGGACGGATGAAAGACCTTCAGTGCCAAGTGAACAGCTCTGAGTGCCAGGAAATTGATGTGATACGTGGATTCCGCCGGGGACCAAGTTCCCTGGATCTGTGATGGTCTGAATGGGCTCCCCAGCCGTGACGATAGTCTGAATGGGAATGTCCTTATGGAATGGAACCCCCCCCCCCCTTGAGGAGATTCTTTGCGGAGCACCACCATCTCAGGGACTGTTGAGCGTGAAGGGACAGCCGAATCCTGTCGTCCCAGCTCCCCCACTTCTGGTCCCATTGATCCTCCAGACATTCCTGCATCGGCCTCATATGAAAGCGTACGTGAGGCGTGAGGAAGATGCAAGAGGCCATCGACCCCAGTAGAGAAGACACCGTCCTCACTGTCTTAGATGGAACAGCTATGAGAGCCCCAGCCTTCCGAAGGATCGATAAGCATCTCTCCTCCGAAGGAGACACGCTTGCTGAAAGAGTATCGATGGAGACTCCCAAGTACTGTAGGCACTGGACAGGAGTCGGAACAGACTTGGACATGTTTATGCGCAACCCCAGCTGGTTCAACAGACAGGTCGTCCTGTTGAAGTGCAATTGCGCTGCCTGGAAGGTGGAGGCTTTGATCAACCAGTCGTCCAGGTACGGGTAGACAAACACCTTGTTCTTTCTCAGGTGCGCTGCCACCACTGCCATGCATTTTGAAAAGGTCCTGGTTGCAGACTTCAGACCAAACGGTAGTACGGTGTACTGATAGTGATTGGTGCCGACCAGGAAGCGCAGGAACTTCCTGTGTTTTGGTGCAATGGGTACATGGAAGTACGCATCCTGCAGATCTATTGCGCATAGCCAGTCTCTTTGCAGCCGAGGATAAATCTGGTGCAAAGACAGCATGCAAAACTTTTCCCTGCGAATCCATTTGTTTGCTTGTCTCAAATCCAGAATGGGCCTGAACTCGTTCTTGTCCTTGCGCACCAGAAAGAACCGCGAGTAAAGCCCCTTTGAGACAAAAGGGACGTCTTCTATCGCCCTTTTCCTTAACAGGGTATCGTTCTCCGCTTGGAGCTCACGCAGCTGGAACTGCGAGCGAACCGGTGGAATTGCTGGAGGAGGGCTGACAAAACGAAGACTGTATCCATTGCAAACAATATTCAGCACCCACTTGTCCTGAGTAATAATTCTCCACTCTGCCAGGTAATTTTGTATGCTTCCCCCCCACCGGAGCGGGTAACGGACGAGGGGGAAGTAGCACCTCAGGGCTTAGACCTGGCCGGGCCCTTGTTCGCCGAGGAGGGCTGCTGGCCGCCTCTGCCCCTCTGACGCTTTTGGAAAGGCTGCCGCTGGTACTGCTGCTGGTACTGCTGCTGTTTGTAGGAGAGTAGGGTCTACTTCCTATGTTCACCCCCACTTTTTGCTCTGATCCACTAGTTTTTCGACTCTAGTGTGGCTGTGGACTTGCTAATCAGACCCACAGCCCAGCTGTTCTCTCTCTAAATTCATATCACGTACTTCAGGTACATATCCAATTGGGTATTGGGTCACCTATGTGAGCCCCTGTATAGTGTACGATAGGTACCCAGGGCATAGGTGCATCCAAGGCCTACCAGGGGCTGCAGCATGTATTATGCCACCCCTGGCTGGCCATCCAAACTGACACAATTGGCTGATCACTCAGCTGGGGCAAGGTCGTGTAAACACCCCTTGCTAAGGTATAGTATTCCTATACCTATCATTATATATAGACACATATATACCTATAAGTCACACCAATGGCAGGCCTTAACAATCCTGGAGGCAGAGTGCTTGGTTTTATGCGAGATGGTGCTCTAGCATGAGCTGAGCCTGTCTGCAGCTTTCGGAACCATGTCCTTATAGCTGTTCTATGATATAGCCATACCATATACTCTTAAGTGCATTATAATACTCGCGGTTATTGCTAACTTTGGTTTGGCTTTTTCAAAACATGTCGTGTAAGGTGTCATACGCTTTGGAATACTACCCCCAGTTCTGGCGGCGGGGGTAGCATTCCACCCTTCTAGAGGGAGAAGACATGTAGTTACTGCTTTACCCGGTTAAAGTTAAACAGAGCCTCAGCATCACAAAATGGATGCTGCTGTCACAGACACGAGTCTGCCCTCCTGCTGCTGGACGAAACTCCGGCAGGGGAGGCCTAGACAATAGGTTTCCTGCCTTGGGAGGTGCGAGCACCTCCCGAGACAGGCTCTTGTGTATTGGGGCAGGGTGGCCCAGTTCAAACCAGTTGCTGGGGCACTCCAGCCCCAGCTCTGGCGCGAAACTGGACAAAGGGAAAGGGGTGTAACCACCCCCTTCCCTGGTCTCACCCAAAGGAGGGACATAGCAGGTAATCCAGCCCCTTACATTAGTATAAAGCTAGGAGCTGAGTCTAGGGACTTTAGATTATCCTGAACTGAAACTCTGAAACGAAACTCTGGACCTTCGACATTCTACTGCAACTAGAAGACTGAAGAATCTTCCTTGTGGTCAAGGAGTGACCACCCTGTGCAAACAGGCGCCACCAGTAACTTGCCGGTTTGCTTCGTCGATGCTCCAGCCGGATCCAGACGACCTAGCGACACAGCCTCTGGACTTCCAGACTTCTCTGACTCCGACCCACATCCACAGCAAAGCTGAGACCCGTGGCAGACACGAGAGACGTGGGACCGGACCTCCTGCAGTACCTGCTTTTTGCTAACTGTGCAGCTTCTGAGGCGTCCTCGAAGTTGTGCATTGGGGTTTGAGAAGCCCCAAACCCGAGCCGTAAGTGCACCGAAGCTCAGCCCTCCACACTCCACGAGTGCCGCGTAGGGCCTGTGCCTGCATTTCTCCTCGACGCGTCTTCGCGGTTGTTAGCCCGTTGGCTAGTGGCCCTCCTGAAGACATCACCTTGAAACAACACCGCTTGCCTGGTTGCTCTAGGCTTGCTCCTGCTTTCCTGTAAAAAGAAGCTCCCCAGACCTTGCTGGTCTGAACTAGAAGCCGATCTTCCCTTTCTGCGTGGGTTGCCTTTGCCAAGGTTTGTTGACTTCAATCCGGAAGCCGACACCGCCAACAGCGAGATCCTTCGCGGGACAGTCCGTATCCAGCTCCTGGTCGTCGACGCCTCCTGGTCAACGTGGCTGCAGAGACAAGCTTCGCATCTTCACCTGATTGCATCTCAACATCGCCTGGTTCCTTCCTGGTCACTGGCTAGTGACCCAGACTCTGTCCCCTAGGCTTTCAGGTTCTTCGACTCCGATCCACCCTTGGATCCACCCGGACATCTTCCTTCTGGTCGCCTGCAGCATCTTCTTACAGCTCTCCATATGATTCGACAACGAAACCCGACACGACTTCACACCTATACACCTGGCTTCCCTGGGTGAGGTAACTCGAGTACTCCAGTGCTCCCATGGGTAGTAACTATCCAAGTGTCCTAGTTTAACAGGGTTTTCCCGTGGTCCACCCGGAAGAGTCCTAAATCAATTACTTTGTAACTTTTACGTTCCCATTGTCTTGCTATGGTAACCCGCGTGTGTGTTTAGACACTGCACACGCGTCCTGTGGGTCTCCTACTCCCAATCCTTTGGTAGTCCTGTGTAGCCCCAGCGATTCTCTAGGCCCTAGGCCTATTCACCTTTCCTGAAGTGGTTCTTATACCACTTCTTTAGTATATGGTTCATGAGGCCCCTAGGGCAGAATTGTATTTGTGCAACTTCTAGTATGCTTATTGAGTAACTTGTGCTGTATCTCGAACTCTGACCTCATAAAGAGTGCAGAGGGGTTGTGTTAGTAATAAATACATATATATTTGATATATACCTTGTGTGGTGTCCTTTCATTTGGTATTCAAGGGATTATTATTGGTAAAACAATTCGCTTCACATGCTCTATGAAGTGTTAGCCTAAGACTGCTTTGTCCATGCTACCACTAGGATAGCTGGTCTATAAGGTTGACTTTACAACCATCACCATAAGGGTTGTATGGACTGGTGCAAGGTGCTCACTAGAATAGTGAACATCATATACCAGGCCAACTTCTCACATTGTTGTTACTGCTGGCCAGCTTGACAACCTTGTCCTCGGTTCTGGGAACCATACCTCCTCTGGAACGGACGGAAGGACTTCCGTTGTTCCTTTGGTTTCTCCAAACCAATGGCCTTCAATGTCTCTACTTCTGCCTTCATGCGGGCCATCTCCTCATCCGCATGCGTCCCGAAGAGAGTCGATCCAGAGAATGGCAAATTCGCGACTCTCTGTTGCGCCTCCGGTTTTAGAGAGGTAAGGCGCAACCAGGAATGGCGTCTTATATTAATGCCATGGCAATAACCATGAGCCGCCAGGAGAGAGGAGTCCGCCGCAGAGCTGAAGACTTGATTGGAGATCATCATGCCCTCGTTCAATATCTTCCCTCCTATCCCTCGGGAGGAGCTCAATAAACTGTTGCAGAGACTTCCACAAGGAGCGGTCATAGCGACCCAAGAGCGCCGAGGCACTCGCCTCTTACCTCGAGGTAGCAGCCGTACTGCAAACCTTCCGTCCGGCTGAGTCCATCTGACGGCTCTCCTTGTCCGGAGGCACCGTAGAAGACGGAGCAGTAGCATGCTGTTTCTTGGCTGCTGTCACGATGACAGAATCCGATACAGGATCTGACCTCAAGAACGCCGGATCAGAATCCGGGGGCCTGTAATTCTTTTGCAGCCGAGATGGAGCCAACTTCACCGAGGCCGGGGTCAGAAACAGCTCCATGGCCGGTTGCTCCAGTCCTGGCAACAACGAGCGAGAGAGATGCAGTTTGTGCAAAGTCTCAAAGATCACAGAGGTAGATGGAGTGGGTACCGTCAATGTAATCCCTAACTTCGCTGCCCCCCTCAGCAGCACTTCCTGAAATATCACAATGTCATCCACATGTGACACTCTCGTAGGAGGGAAATCGATAACGTTGGAGAATACCTCCGGTCACTTGAGGAGTCCGTATAACGGGACCGCGACCTGTCCCTCCGATGGCGATGACGGGACCTTGTGGAGGAGCGATGTCTACTGCGAGTGAGATCCCTCCCTCTAGACCTTGATCTAGATCTCCTGGGTCTCGCCGGAGCCGCCGATTTTGGAGGAGGCGGAAGCGGAGGAGTCGGAGCCAAAACCCCAGGCTGAGGTTGTGGAAGCCAGGGAGGCGGTGGAAGAGGAGGCAGAGGTGGTGTAGGAGGCGGTGGAAGTGGAGGAGGAGTAGGAGGAGGAGGATGTGGAGGAGGCATCCTTGGAGGCAGTGGTGGATGCGTAGGCGCCCTGGGCCTAGAAGGTGAGTTCTCCGATTTCGAGGACCTCACCACTCTCCTCTTCTTCTCAGCGGGCCTCGAAGGAGATGTTCTGGAGGCAGACCTCTTTGCGGCCGAGCGCCGTGCTGACGCGACTGGGAACTCGCCGATGAAGACGACAGACTGACCACTGAGGCAGGGGACTCTGTCCTGGGCCTTGAACGTCTCTTCGATGTCGATTTTTCTTTCCTCGACGTCTACCTCTTCGACTTTCTACTTCTCGACGTCGATCTTCTAGATGTCGATTAACTCGTCAACGTCGAATGTCTTCTGCTCGACGTCGACTTGCCTCTTCTTGACGTCGCGTCGACGGCGAACGGCGGTGTAGCCTCGACAGCGAGCGCCGACGCCTCCTGGACTCATCTCGACGTCGATGGTGTGCCGACACCTGTGAAGTCCTCGACATCGACCTCGTCCGAGGTCTCAACGTCCTGCCCTCGACGTTGAACGTCGACGCCGCTTGGATCCAGAGCCCTGGGTCGATGGGGAGCAGATGGTGGTCATACCTCTCGACGTCGAAGCTATCGAAGTCGACCGGGATCTGTGCCTTTTCTGGGCCTTTACTTGACTCGGGAGCCCCCCAGAGGCCGAAGCACGGGCAGAGGACGATGACTGAGTCCCTCCATGCCCAGAAGTCCCACCTGTTTCTGGATGTCTCATATGCTCCAGGCCTTGGAGACAAATCTTCTCCCTGTCTCTTACGTGTCTATGCAGGACTGCAAAGAAGACAGTTTAAGAGTTTATTTTTGATTGCTCTGGGGTCCCCTCACATGAGCGGGACTATTCACTAGATTATGACTATACACAGAGATCCCCTACTACAGAATCTAGATTTATTTAGACTTCGACACACACTGAATCACTATATGCAAATCATGCATTAGTCTATTTGACAGACCCTTTTAATTTGGTGTTCCATTTAGCTGGAGAACTAGAAATATTCGGAGATTTCTGGTTTAAGTAGTAACTGAAGTAAACCAAAACTAGTCCCTGAATATGCTTGGACAAGTTTAGGATGTTTTACTCGCGATTTATAGTCTGATTGGGAAGAGGGGAGTAATAGGGATTTAGGTGACATGTGAACCTGTGACTCAGTACACCCTCAATGTGGGTTGGGTGGTGGATGGTTCAAACAGTTCTAAGGACATTTGTAAACCCCTACACTTGTCCACAATGGGTCGCATATGATAGGCTAACCTGTTCTTTTTGCTACTTTGCCTTTATGTGTTACAGATAGACATGTCTCCTACCCAACCAAGCACATTTTGCCAACTGAATAGTTTGACATGTGCTCTGTTCTTGGCTGAGAAACATAGTTGTGTAAAACCAGCCAGGTTAAAGCTTCCATGATTTAAGAGGGGCATTAGGATCACCTGGTTTACAACATGCAGTCCACTGGTTTGACTGCAGAATGACCAGCAACTGCTGAATGAGGACGACTGGAGGAAGGTGTGTTAGCAGGTTAATGGCATTTGCCCAAATGCATAATTTAAACTAGTACAGTTTAACTTATTGCATAGAACATCTCACTCCGAGAAAGCTGGCACTGATTTATCCGGAGAAGCTGCCGTCATATAGCA
This sequence comes from Lissotriton helveticus, assembly GCF_964261635.1. NCBI lineage: Eukaryota > Metazoa > Chordata > Amphibia > Caudata > Salamandridae > Lissotriton > Lissotriton helveticus. The sequence goes on from NC_136068.1 coordinate 1,180,296,308, forward strand.
GGTGTGATACGACGGGCCGGACTTTCTTTATACGATGCGGCGCTGCCAGCAAAATGGGAAATATTTTGGTGTGAGGTGGTACTTTAAAAAGAAAAATATTACAAGTGATGTGGTGGAGAAATCCATAATGCAATGCTTAGTATTGATATTTCCAACATGGAGATGTTGGAAAATGAAATTAGGAATGTTGACAGAGAGGAGTATTGCAGTACACAGAACATCACCCACTGCCCCAGAAATGGACCGATGGAATAAGACTTGATGGAATGAGAATTGGCAGATGGAAAACATATGAAGACTGCACACAATTATCACAAAGTGGGGGGGGGACATTACTGAGTTGGCGGAAATACTCAACAAGTTGATAGACTCTCTGAATAATACACTACCGTGAATCCTGATGGCTAGGGTGGAATCACTATGCCGTGTGGACAGCAGTTCTGCGACAAGATAGCCAGGCATTGATTAGTGCTGATAATGGTAATGTGATCTATTGTTGGTATGGTCAATATACAGATGTGATGTAATTGGTGAACAGTCAATTTTGTTGATGTAATGTTAAGGCTCTTGATAAAACCACTAAAAAGATTTATTTTAAAGAAAAGGATTACTAAGAGTGAGCTTGTGAATACTCTGGTGTTGGGGGAAAGGAAGATTCAGAAGGACAACAGCTCTGAAAATAAAGAAATATATCGGTTGCAGATAACAATCAGTAGAATTGACTCACAACGTTCAAGACAAACTGCATTCATCGAGAGAGAAAAAGCATATCCATTTTTTTGTGCAAGGAATTAGCAGATGGGGCAATTTAAAAGAAGACTTCAAATTTCACCAGGAAAAATAATTAACCTGTTAATGAGGAAACAAGTTATCCTTAGAAGTAACCTGTCTATCTCTGTGTCATTTTTGTTAACCAGTCACAGGGAAACCACAAGAAATTAGCATGCTGACGAACCAAGTTTGAATTTTCAGCACTTTAAATAAAACCAAAGGTTTCAATGTTCGCATAAGGCTCAGGATCATGGCGCTAGGTTTTCGGTTAAAGCCAACATATGAATGGAGCAAGACCACTGACTCATTGTCAGTGAAACTGCTCTCCCACCCTCGCAGCTCCACCATTAAGTGAGGTGCCCCTGCCCCTGCACTCTTGAGTGTTGGTGATCGAGGCCCTCCTCCACCCGCAGGTTTCCCTGCGCCTCATCCCTGGTGGTCCAGTGGACCTATGTCTCCTTTCTCTCACTCTGCTCCTTAACTCGTTTTTCTACCCTTTCTATCTTTCACCTTTCTGCACCTCTGCTCTTTTGTGCCTTATTTCTGCTTATTTTCCGTTTTTTCGTTATCCCTTCTTTTCTCCCTTTACCTTTCCCCGCCGCTGCTGCCCCCGCGGCCCCTCTCCCCCCAGCGCAACCGGCCCAATCCAGCTCCCCTCCCCGCTCCCGCCTCCCAGCTGTCCAGCCCTCCCCGACCCCTACTTAATGGCGGCCACTGGTGCACCGTAGGCGCGTCAAAGTCTGCGCCCGTCTGCGACCCGTCCGCGACCAGCACCAGGAACCCTGGACCTCTGCCCCGCCAACGCTACGACCCAACAGCACTCCACGCACTCAACCCAGGCTGCAACAACAACTGCAAGCTAGCATCACCAGCCGACACCCATGGACCCTTCAGCTGTCACTGCTGCCAGCACACCTGCAGCACCGCCAAGAACACGGATCCAGCACAACCCGCCGACAAGAATACAACCGAACCGAAGACCCTGCAATGCATCCTCCTCAACGTCCGATCCCTCCACTAACACGCCACAGAAATCTGGGACCTCCTCGACAGCACCACCCCGGACGTAGCATTCTTCACCGAAACCTGGACCAACACCAACTCGGGACCGGACATCGCCATCGCCATCCCCCAACGATACAAGATCTCCAGGAAGGACCGCCCCACCCACCCAGGAGGAGGAATCGCCATCGTCTACAAATCCAGCCTCCGCTTGAGCACACTCCCTGACGAGTCCACAGAACTGATGGAACACCTTCACTTCAAGATACTGGCCAGCCCCACCGCCGCCCTCTGAGGAACCCTCATCTACCGACCCCCTGGACCCGGCGGACCCTTCGCCAACTCCATCACTGACATTATCTCCCCGCAGGCCATCGCATCCACCAACTACACCCTGCTGGGAGACCTCAACTTCCACCTCGACAATCAACTGGACCCCAACACCACATGCCTCCTGGACAACCTCCACAACATTGGACTCCGCCAGATCGTGACCGAGCCCACGCACTCAGCAGGACACACCCTCGACCCCCTCTTCACTACAGGAAACTCCATCACCTTCAGCCACACCACCGAACTCCCATGGACCGACCATCGTTGCGTCCGCTTCACCTTCAGAACACCCACCATCCACAGACACCAGCACCTGCTTCCACAAAGAAACTGGACCAAAATCACCGACGACCAGCTTACCTCCTCACTCAACAACTCCACCCCAACCATCGCGGAAAACGACGACCCCAACACCGCAGCCCGAACCCTGCATAGATGGATCTCGGACAGCACCAACACCATAGCCCCCCTCAAGAAAAACAACAATACCCGTGCCAAGAAAGCCAGATGGTTTACCACCGAACTTCGAGAATCCAGGTGCACATGCCGCCGCCTCGAAAAGGCATGGAGAAACACCAAATCCACAGAAGCCCACAACAACTTCAGAGCCGCCACCAACGCCCACCATCAACTCATCAGAGAAACGAGGAAAAAAGCGATTGAAGACAGAATCTCCATCCACGCACACAACAGCAAGGAACTCTTCAGCATCATCAAGGAGTTCGCCCAACCCACCAGCGAGTCTACCGACATCCCTCCCTCACAAGACCTCTGCGACAAACTCAGCACCTTTTTCCACCACAAAATCAAGAGCATCTACGACAACTTCGACGAAGACAACCAATACACTGAACCCTCACCAACCACCCGCGACACCCGGAAACCAGCGATTGATGACTGGTACATGCCATTTCAAAAAGGCCCTTCTCAATTCCACATTTTTTTATAATAAAGCTATCCCCAGTTCGAACCTCATAATCATAGAGAATATCAATATCATTAGCATCACAGAAACCAGACTCTCCAAGGCAGTGACAGAAACCTGGACACCACAGACCATCAATTCTTACCAGTACATCAACTGAGGTGTATGCACTAAGACCTGCATCAATCATTGTCAGCATTTGCCTCCATTTCAGCCTTATCGTGGTTCTTATGACTGTAGCCAGAAAATATAATATTCTATGTCCCAAATGTTGTATCTTATTTTGCATAAAAGCTGCTTTCTGAAGACCTAATGCACACATTCATCATACAAAGTAACTAGTGCAGTCCCCAATCCTGCTCCTCCTACAAAAGAGCTCTGTGAGAAGTTGGCCTGATGTGCAGTGTTCACTATTCTAGTGATCACTATATATCAGTCCAAACAACCCTTATTGATGATTGGTTGTAAGTCAACCTTATAGACCAGCTATCCTAGTAGCATGGATACGAGCAGTCTAAGGCTAAGACTCTAGAGGGCGTGTTAAGCCAGCTGTTTTACCATCACATTACCCCTTGAACACCCAGTGAAAGGACACCACACAAGTGTTATGAAAATAAACAATGTATTTATTAGAATCACAACAACCCTGTACTCTTTATGAGGACAGGGTGCTAAGCACACAACAAAACTCTTACGAAAATACTTAAGTTAGCACAGTATATACAAATGCCCGAGGGGCACGAAAAACCATATACTTTAAAAGTGGAATGCGAAATTACTAGCAGGTAAGTACAGGACTAATAGGCTTTGGAATCGCTAGGACTTGACTAGGGAATCGTTAGATTACTTCTAGGAGACCTAGGGGACTCGGGTGCAGAGTGTGCACTCTCACGCGGGATGCGGGACAAGGTCTATGGAAGCTAGTAACGTAAAGTTAGTGTTCACGGGCGAACCCGACCTGGTAGGGAGAAAACGATAGTGGATCCTGACCCTTGAATAGTGAGGCTATGCTGGGGCACCGAAATGCCGAAGTTACCTAGCCCAGGGGCTGCAGCTGCATAGGTCTCAAAAGACGTCGGGAATCCTCGTTGCCGGACCAGGAGCCTGGAAGAAAGATGCTGGCAGGCGACCAGTGAAGATAGTTCGAGTTGATCCAAGCCTGGATCTGGAAGATGGAGGACACCTGAAAGCAGAGGGGACCAAGTTCGTGACTACTAGCCAGTAGTCAGTGGGCACCAGGAGGGCACCGGATGGCAGTCACCTCGACTAGGTGAGTGGGCGACGCTGGCTCTGCAGATCTCACGGACCAGGAGGCGTTGTCGGCGACCAGGATGGAGAGGCGAGCTGTCCCACGATGGATGAAGCTGTCGGCGTCGAAGTTACCCGGGATTGGGCAACAAGCCTTGGCTAATTCAAGCCCACGCGGTGGACTCAAAATGGCGTCTGGAGTGGACCAGGAGGGTCCGGGTTGCTCCTCTTCGGGAAGGGAGCAAGGGCCAGTCTGGAGCAACCAGACCAGCAGCAGTGATGTCGTCGGGCGTCGTTCAGAAGGCCACATGCCAGCGGGCTAGTAGCCAAACAACGCGGTGAGCAGCAAAAAGCAGAAGGGCCCCACGCAGACCGTGGAGATGCTGGGAGGCTGCACTTCGGTGCTGGAGCAGCTCAGGGTCGGGGCTTCTCGGACCCCAAAGCACTCACCAGGAAATTACTCGGCGGGCTTGCTGTGCAGAAGTCGTGCAGTCTTGCAGATGGCCGGTCCCTCGAGGTCTCGTCGCACCCACGGTTCTCAGCTGGGCTGTAGAGGTGGGTAGAGGTCAGAGGTGCCAGGGAAGCCGGTTCTCGTCGAGCTGGGCAGTCGGATTCCGGAGGAAGGACTTGCAGCAGACCGCAGTGTTCTTGCGATGGTGCCTGCGGATGCAGGGTGACTACTCCTTAGCCACAAGGGAGAAATCTTAGGAAGAAGTCTTGAGTTCCTTTCGTAGAAAGTAGTTTCAGGATTCAAAGATGATCTGATTTGGAAGGGGGCCTGCTCCTACCTTTATCTGGGAAAAGGGGGCTGGCACGCGACTAAGTCCTGCCCTAGGGGTGGGACCAGGAGGGGGGTGGTTACACCCACTTCCTTGGCGGGCTTTTCCCCAGCACAGGGTCTGGAGTGTCCCTGGAACTGGTTCAAGCCAGCCTATGCACAGTGAGCACCGGGGTGCCACGTGCAGTCACCTTCCTCTGAAGCCCTGCCTACCTACAATACACAAAATCCTGTCTGGGACGGTGCTGGCACCGCCCCTGGCAGGAAACCCTTTGTCCTTATCTCCTGCTCTGGGAGGACTCCCAGCAGCAGGAGGGCAGACTTGTGTCTCGGTGGCAGCATCCATTTTGTGGATGCTAAGGCTATGTCTGACTTTAACTGGGGTTAGGGGTTACATACATGTCGTGTCCCTCTAGAAGGGTGGAATGCTAACCCCGTCGCCAGAATTGGCGAGGGGTTAGTATTCCAATTCGTATGACACCTTACTCGACATGTTTTGACAAAGCGATACCAGAGTTGGTGTAGGAGAGTAGGGTCTGCAATCCTATGATCACCCAGATTTTTGCTTTTTGCTGCACTGGTTTACGACTTTCCCTGGCTGTGGGCCTGCTAATCAGACCCACAGCCTAGCTGTTCTCTCTATCCAAATTGTACTCAGGTACTGAATTGGCACTGGGCCCTCTCCAAGTCCCTGTACCCAGGGCTGAGGTGCACCCAGAAGTCTCCCAGGAGCTGAAGCATGTATTATGCCACCCCTGGATTGACTAACTAAAACTGACACAACTGGCTGCACGACAGCTGGGGCAAGGTGGTGTACTCACCCTTTGCTTTAGATATAGTATACCTATATCTAACCCTAAAATGGACACACAGATCTCCTATCAGTCACTCCTATGGCAGGCCTTAACAATCCTGAAGGCAGAGTGCTTGGAATCGTGTGAGATGGTGCTCTGGCATGAGCTGAGCCTGTCTGCGGCTTTCGGGACCCATCCCTTAGCCGTTTCCATGATATCGCATACCATATACTCTTAAGTGCATTATAATCCTCGCGGTTAAATGCCAACTCTGGTATCGCTTTATCAAAACATGTCGAGTAAGGTGTCATACGAATTGGAATACTAACCCCTCGCCAATTCTGGCGACGGGGTTAGCATTCCACCCTTCTAGAGGGACACGACATGCATGTAACCTATAACCCGGTTAAAAGTCAGACAGAGCCTTAGCATCCACAAAATGGATGCTGCCACCGAGACACAAGTCTGCCCTCCTGCTGCTGGGAGTCCTCCCAGAGCAGGAGATAAGGACAAAGGGTTTCCTGCCAGGGGCGGTGCCAGCACCGTCCCAGACAGGGTTTTGTGTATTGTAGGTAGGCAGGGCTTTAGAGGAAGGTGACTGCACGTGGCACCCCGGTGCTCACTGTGCATAGGCTGGCTGGAACCAGTTCCAGGGTCACTCCAGACCCTGTGCTGGGGAAAAGCCCGCCAAGGAAGTGGGTGTAACCACCCCCCTCCTAGTCCCACCCCTAGGGCAGGACTTAGTCGCGTGCCAGCCCCCTTTTACAGGATAAAGGTAGGAACTGGCCCCCTTCCAAATCAGATCATCTTTGAATCCTGAAACTACTTTCCACGAAAGGAACTCAAGACTTCTTCCTAAGATTTCTCCCTTGTGACTAAGGAGTAGTCACCCTGCATCCGCAGGCACCATCTAAGAACACTGCGGTCTGCTGCAAGTCCTTCCTCCGGAATCCGACTGCCCAGCTCGACGAGAACCGGCTTCCCTGGCACCTCTGACCTCTACCCACCTCTACAGCCCAGCTGAGAACCGTGGGTGCGACGAGACCTCAAGGGACCGGCCATCTACAAGACTGCACGACTTCTTTCCAGCAAGCCCGCCGAGTGAATTCCTGGTGAGTGCTTTGGGGTCCGAGAAGCCCCGACCCTGAGCAGCTCCAGCACCGAAGTGCAGCCCCCCAGCATCTCCACGATCTGCGTGGGGCCCTTCTGCTTTTGGCTGCTCACCGCGTTGTTTGGCTACTAGCCCGCTGGCTTGTGGCCTTCCCGACGACGCCCAACGACATTTCTGCTGCTGGTCTGGTTGCTCCAGACTGGCCCTTGCTTCCCTCCATCGGAGAAGTACCCTGGACCCTCCTGGTCCGCCCAAGACGCCATTTTAGGTCCACCGCGTGGGCCTTGCATTTGCCAAGACTTGTTGCCCAATCCTGGGTCCAGCGACGTCGACAGCAAGAACCTTCGTGGGACAGCTCGCACCTCCATCCTGGTCGCCGACAACGCCTCCTGGTCCGAGAGACTGCAGAGCCCAGCAGCGCCCACTCACCTGACTGCGGTGACTTCGCCCGGTGCCATCCTGGTGCCCACTTAATCACTGGCTAGTGATTCAAGAACTTGGTCCCCTCTGCTTTCAGGTTTTCTTCTTCCTTGATCCAGGCTTGGATCCATCGAACTTTCCTTCACTGGTCGCCTGCCAGCAACTTCCTTCTTCCAGGCTCCTGGTCCGGCAACGAGATCCCCGACGTCTTTTCAGACCTATGCAGCTGCAGCCCCTGGGCTAGGTAACTTCGGCACTTCGGTGTCCCAGCATAGCCTCACTATCCTAGGGTCAGGATCCACTGTCGTTTTCTTCCCACCAGGTCGGGTTCGCCCGTGAACACTAACTTTGCCTTTACTAGCCTCCATAGACTTTGTCCCGCATGAGAGTGCACACTCTGCACCCGAGTCCCCTAGGCCTCCTAGAAGTAATCAAACGATTCCCTAGTCAAGTCCTAGCGATTCCAAAGCCTATTAGTACTGTACTTACCTGCTAGTAATTTCGCATTCCACTTTTAGAATATATGGTTTTTCGTGCCCCTCGGGCATTTGTGTATAACGTGCTAACTTAAGTATTTTCGTAAGAGTTTTGTTGTGTGCCTAGCACCCTGTCCTCATAAAGAGTACAGGGTTGTTGTGATTCTAATAAATACACTGTTTATTTTCATAACACTTGTGTGGTGTCCTTTCACTGGGTGTTCAAGGGGTAATGTGATGGTAAAACAGCTGGCTTAACACGCCCTCTAGAGTCTTAGCCTTAGACTGCTCGTATCCATGCTACTAGGATAGCTGGTCTATAAGGTTGACTTACAACCAATCATCAATAAGGGTTGTTTGGACTGATATATAGTGATCACTAGAATAGTGAGCACTGCACATCAGGCCAACTTCTCACAGTTGGCATATAACCGCGAGAATTATAATGCACTTAAGAGTATATGGTATGCGATATCATGGAAACGGCTAAGGGATGGATCCCGAAAGCCGCAGACAGGCTCAGTTCATGCCAGAGCACCATCTCACACGATTCCAAGCACTCTGCCTTCAGGATTGTTAAGGCCTGCCATAGGAGTGACTGATAGGAGATCTGTGTGTCCATTTTAGGGTTAGATATAGGTATACTATATCTAAAGCAAAGGGTGAGTACACCACCTTGCCCCAGCTGTCGTGCAGCCAGTTGTGTCAGTTTAGTTAGTCAGCCCAGGGGTGGCATAATACATGCTTCAGCCCCTGGGAGACTTCTGGGTACACCTCAGCCCTGGGTACAGGGACTTGGAGAGGGCCCAGTGCCAATTCAGTACCTGAGTACAATTTGGATAGAGAGAACAGCTAGGCTGTGGGTCTGATTAGCAGGCCCACAGCCAGGGAAAGTCGTAAACCAGTGCAGCAAAAAGCAAAAATCTGGGTGATCATAGGATTGCAGACCCTACTCTCCTACAAGCTCCTTACTGGCAGCCTCAACTTTTTTAAGCAACATAACATGGTGTCCATCATTCAGAATGAAAATCCCAGAATTCAATCGATTCCACCTCGATTTTTAAAAAGTCCACATGGTCAAGTGCAGGACATCACAAAATCATCACACTGGCTGTTCCTTTCGTTGTTGTCAAGCTTGCCATGTCATTCTAATTGCAAAATCCATTAAACTGCGCATTTCTAGAATTTCACTGCCCTGGCTTATTCCACTGCACAATTCACTTTGACAGCAGTATTTACCATCACTAGTAGTCTTAAATTAAACCCGGTTATGTTTCACATCAGTGACACCAACCTGGACTTGAAAGTGCCAAACTATTCCCCACACCCTCACGTTGTCCACGGTCATATGTAATGGGTCCATCCATACATTGTTCACAGAATGCAATTCAGCAGGCCTCATTAGAGCCACTGTACACAGAAGGAAGAAATTATCAGAGAGGAGACTGCCACCATATAAAGGGTCCTTCTTGTTGGTGGAGGACTGCACTTTTTCTTTTCACCTCCTCTAAGATGCATTACAAATTATGTCTGTTCTCTGAGAGGAATCACGAAGCAATTATCTGTAAAGTAAAATTCAGTTCAATTACAGGTCTCTGAGCAAGAGCAGGAGTGTACCGCTAAAGAACCCTTGAAAGTGATGCCTTTTCAGTCATTGCTGGAGGAAATGGTGTGGCATATTCTTTGGGCTTGTGGAAGAAGGATTAGGGTAAAGATTGAGAGCTGGATGGAGGGCTCCCAATTCCAGATGCAATCGTAATGGCATCCCCCAAAGCAGGGACTTTATTAGACCGCTATCAATCCTAATGGTGAATCCCTCAACTAATGGCTTCGTTCCCCTTGTATCAACTTTTTAGAGCCCCAAGGGGCCCATTTTGATATCACGCCCCCAAGCCAGCTAAGAAATGAATCTCTGTATTAGGAGCAATCAGAAAATCAACATATTAATGCAGATGTCACATCAAAAGGCAGAACCTCGCTTCCGGATAGCATCCATCCCAGGCCTACCAGCAACCTTCAGGTCAGCCACCTCATACACCATATCCAAATTTGTCTACAACAGTGGCAAGCACAGGGTGACATGCAAGCACCTCAAGGAGATCAAGGAATGTCCGCCATATTACCACCCAGGAGGAGGTCCTATTCAGGGGTCTTTCTGCATGAAAAAATACTAGCAAAGCTTTCACTTTATTTGAAAAAGCCAGAAAACCTATTTTATATTTCATGGAAAGCCTAAACCCCCTGGAATGGTAGAGCAACCAAGCGGGTCATCAATATTCCTGAAGAGTCGGTCAATTCAAAACACCTACGTCAACTGCTACTTGCACATAGTCAGACTAACTCACAACTCCCTTCTGCCGCTGCTCAGTATGGGAATATGAATGAGTCGTCCAGGATTCTTGGTGTGCACTCGCATACCTAGATAGTAGTTCCAGTGCATTTAAGCACTCCAGAAAATTAAGGGTTTATCTCCTCAAGAGAACTGTCCAATTTGTTCACTCCCCTGGTCAGAAAAAAAAATTGCTTTTGTGATATATTCCTCTCCTTGGCATGTCCAACTAAACAAATATTTGAAGGTCCTGGTAGGTCACAAAACACTCAGGAGATGGTAATGAATATATTCACAGTACAGATTGTGACAAAAGCAATCACTCAATGGACAAGGACGCTGACAGACACTTAATTTTTTTTTTTATAATCTAGACACATTTAGGGGAGGAAATACAAGGTGGGGGTGACTAAACGCCCTAATAAGACAGTGATAAAATGTTAACCGGAGTTCTGGATTCTGTAACTGTCCATGGGTCAAAACTGTGTAATGAATTGATTTTGGAACATGTGCACTCATACCAACTCCAAGTGGGTTGGTATTAAGGTGAATAACAGTGGAAGAAGACATTACAATTACTTTTACCCCTTTTTAGAACACAAAGGGAGCGATTTTCTACTTCACATCAACATTTCCTACATATTTCAAAGTACAATAAAATTATTTATTTGCACATATATTTTAATTTAATCCAAAGTAGGCTCTGAAGCAATGCAACTATTTTACCTCTATTTCACAGAGTAGCGTCTTCAGTTTTATAAGATCTTTAGTCACCATTCCATTCTAAGAAGAAAGCAACAACACTATCATTTTATTATACTTTGGAAAAAAAGTTCTATAATAAACAAATTGATTACAAGTTCAACATTATCAATATTACAATAAGAATTGGAGTAACCCATTACAGAAAAATGATTCATAATACATTGCTAACATACTGATCTGCAGGTTAAAGAACAACAGTCTTAGGGCAAAATACACTAGGCTTTTCAGCCTTTTCATATTTTCCTTTTCTCACACCTTATTTGTTTCTGTTCACATTTAGATTCATATGCTCAATGTCACACAAAGCTTTCAGATCTAGGAGCTATGTACTTTACTGCTGTGAAAATGGAGGCTTACCACTCTCTGGGATCTGAAACATGCAATGGCATTTAATAATCAAATAGACAATATATGATTGAGAAATCTAGCACATTAGTTTAAGAAAGTGAAATATAAATAAACATTGTTTCTTCTTGAAGAAATAACATGATACATTGCCTGTGACAGTCTCAAATGTTACTCCTCCCACATATTTGAGTGTTAAGAGAGCATTCGGAAAATAAATGTGTCCTTCCTTGCTACTACCTATTGCTATTTTTCAGTTACCTTGGGATCTACAATTTCGCCTGCAACAGCCTTCGAGAAAGCGGTCTAATTACATAAACTACTACTTCATTGGCCAGTACAATGCATCATGTTGCTCTATATCCATTACTCCCATCGGTATTCTACCTTTACTACGCGGTCATTACTTCGTATTACCATCACTACACATATTTTATTTCGCAGATGCCATTACTTAGCATGCATTTACTTAGCATTTTCCATTACTTAGCATGCACTTACTATGCATAATGGAGTTACTGTGCAAATTAAGTTGCCTTTAGGTTTTGGGGTGCTGGGGTAATTTTAGGGGTCAGGGTGGGTTAGGGTTTTGGGTGTAGGGGGTAATTTTAGGGTACAGGGTGCTTTTAGGTTTGGGGTACTGGGGTATTTTTAGGGGTAAGGGTGGGTTAGGGTTTGGGGTAGTGTGGCATTTTTGGGGTTCAGGGTGAGTTTAGGATTCGGGGTACATGGTTATTTTTAGGGATCAGGGTGGGTTAGAGTTTTGGGGTGTAGCAGGTATTTTTAAGGTCCAGGGTGCATTTAAGGTTTTGGGGTGCTCGGGTATTTTTGGGGTTCAGGGTGCGTTTAGGTTTTGGTATGCTGGGGTATTTTTGGGGTTATGGGTGAGTTTAGGTTTTGGGGTGCTGGGATATTTTTAGGGGTCAGGATGGGTTAGGGTTTTGGGGTGTAGGTGGTAATTTTAGGATTCAGGGTGCGTTTAGGTTGTGGGCTGCTGGGGTATTTTTGGGTTGAGGGTGGGTTTGGGTTTTAGGGTGCAGGGGGTATTTGTAGGGATCAGGGTACAAGGATAAGTTGCTTACCTGTAATCCTAGTTCTCTTCCAGGGGTATCCTCATCAAAGTCATAAGCACTGAATATTCCCGCCCACGTGCGGGACCCCGGAATAAAAATATATATGTAAAAACACATATCTCGCTCCAAATATATGTACACACATATATCATTTTCTCACGTCAATGCAGCCCCAAAACCAAGGCTAGACAATGTAAACACTTCTACATGCACAGCAATTAGTAAGGAAACAAAACACACATTAGGTCAAATAGCTCTTGAACTTTGTGTTTTAATGAGTAAAAACACTCATAAATCCTGAAAATTGCTCATAAAAGACATTGTTTGCCATAGGCTGCATTGCAAAGTGATAACACAGAAACTGAAAGCATTTTCAGCTAAAACTGGCACCGTGCCTTTAAGGCAGTCATGACCCCAGGCTTCCCATCATGCCTCAGGGTTGACAGTTAGGTAAGTTGTTCTTTGCATAACCCTGAAGTCAGGGCTAAATCACAAGTCAGACGTATAGCTCTCATTTACCTGGGGAGGCGGGTGGGTTGCTTATGACTTTGATGAGGATACCCCTGAAAGAGAAATAGGATTACAGGTAAGTAACTTATCCTTCTCTTCCAGGGGATCCTCATCAATAGTCTTAAGCAAGCCCATAAACCACCTGCAGGTAAATGAGAAGTACATGACCCAACCGAAACTGACCAATTATAACAGCCCAAAACTTAGCTGTTAAACAGATTCCGCAAGGAGGCCTGGCCTACCTGGGTATCTGCTCTCGTGTCAGAATCTAGACAGTAATGTCTGGTAAATGTATGGACGGACCTCCAGGTTGCCGCCTTACAGATCTCGGACATGGGTACATTATGGAGGAAAACCGCAGTCGCAGCTCTACCTCTGGTGGAATGCGCTTTGGGAGAAAAACCTAGTGTTTTCTGTGCCAACTGGTAAGCAAGTTTGATACACGAAACGATCCATCTTGAAATAGAACGTTTCGAGGCCGCATGACCTGTTCTGATCGATCCATAATTAATAAAAAGTTGATCGGAGTAACAAATGGCCTTAGACCTACCTAGATGGAATTTTAAAACCCTTTTCAGGTCGAAGGAAAGCAGAGCCCTCTCAGCTGGAGTAGAGGGATTGGTAAAGAAAGTGGGCAGAGAAATGGTCTGCTTTACATGAAAATCTGACACCATTTTCGGGAGAAAAGACGGATGTGTCCTTAGCACCACTCTATTCAAATGGAATACAGTATTGGGTTCAGAGGAACAGAGAGCTTGAATCTCGCTCACCCTGCGAGCTGACCTGATCGCCCCCAAAAAAGCTGCTTTCCAGGAAAGATGTTGCAACGTAGCTTTATGAATGGGTACAAAAGGAAGACCCATTTGCTTTGATAGCACCAGGTTCAACTCCCAGGGAGGAGAAGGAGGACGCACTGGAGGGTACATTTTCTTTAACCCTTGCAGGAAGTCCTTGACAGCTGGCAACTGGAAAAAAAGAGGTCTGAGAAGGAGACCGCCTGTAAACTGGTATAGCAGCCAAGTGCACCTTAATAGAATTAAACTTTAAACCTGCTTTAGCCAGATATAACAAATAAGGAAGAACTGCTTCTTCCTGACTTTGAACAGGATTATGACCATTCTGTATACACCACATATAGAATCGCTTCCATTTGCATGCATAAGAATGTCTTGTGGAAGAACGTCTTGCCTCTTTCAGGATGGACATGCAGTCCTGCGGCAACCCTAGATGGCCGTATTGTATGACCTCAGGAGCCATGCTGCCAAGCTCAGTGACAGAAGGTTGGGATGGTGAATCCTCCCGTTCATCTTGGACAACAGGTCCGGCCTGCATGGTAGCCTCTTGTGGGGGTGGGGGGGGGGGGTCACTGACAGGTGCAGGTCCGTGTACCACAATTGTCTCTGCCAGTCTGGGGCGATGAGGATCATCGTTGTGCACGAGTGTGTCAGCTTGCTCACCACCTTCGGGATCAACGGAAGGGGTGGAAAGGCGTACACAAATTCCCCTGACCAGTCGATCAAAAGAGCATTCCCTCTCGATCCTGGCCGGTAGAACCTTGAGGCGAAGTCTTGGCATTTGGTGTTTTGGTCGTCCGCAAACAGGTCTATGGTGGGACGACCCCAGGACTGAAAGATGTCTTCTACCACTGCGTCGTGGAGGACCCAGTCTTCCCGGTTGTCGAAATGACAGCTTAGAGCGTCCACCCTCACATTCTGCTCCCCTGGGAGGTAGACAGCTGTGACGGACAACTTGCGAGCCAGAAGCCAATGCCAGATCCGTTGTGCTTCCAACGACAGAGTTCGGGAGCATGTTCCCCCCTGCTTGTTCAAGTAGTACATGGTGGTTGTGTTGTCCGTTTGTACTAGCACTGAAGCTTCTTGAATCGAGGGAAGGAACGCTTTGAGAGCTAGGTGGACTGCTCTCAACTCTAGCTAGTTGATGTGGTAGGTACTTTCTTTGTGAGACCACAGACCCTGCACTTGTAGCTGACCCATGTGCGCTCCCCAGCTTAGCAGGGAAGCATGGAGGTTGATGGAACAGAACTCCCACCTGCATATGTTGCTTTTTGGTCCACCATGGAATGGAAGCTCAAGCTGCGTCTGAGAAAGTGATCTGGTCGTCAAAGCGAGCTGATTGTTGGTCCGGAATGGACTTCTTACGCTGTCCTGGGAAGGACCTTTCACCATCCAGGTATGGGTATACGAAGACCCCCCGGGCGGCGTAGAGTGGCTGCTACCACTGCAACACACTTCGTGAACACCCTGGGAGCCGACTTCAACTCAAACAGCAGGACTTTGAACTGATAGTGAGAGGTCCCCACCCGGAACCGAAGAAATCTTCTGTGAATGTTGCTGTCCCTGCTGGTCTTGACTCTTCTGCCAGTGAGGGGTTTGAACCCGCTGTTTTGAAGAGCCCTTGTTGTAGGAGCGATATATATTTTTTTAATTCCTTTTTCTTCTCAAGCCCTAACGCTTTGAGAGTGTCCAGCTCTGCCTTCATGCGCTCCATTTCTTCGTCCGTACTCGCTCCAAACAATGAAGTCCCTGAAAAGGGCAAGTTCAAAATCCGCGCCTGAGCTTCTGGTTTTAAAGCAGTCAGGCGCAACCGGGACGATCTCCTTGCAGATATTCCATGGGCATACCCAAACGCCGCTAGGGTAGCTCCATCCGCTGCGGCACTGATGACCTGATTGGAGACTTGACTGCCTTCCAAAAGGATCTCCTCAAAATCCTTACGGTCTTCCTGAGGGATTTTGTCCACAAAACGCTGTAGAGAATCCCACAGGGACCTATCGTAACGCCCCAAAAGGGCTTCCGCGATTGAAACTTTGAGAAAGGATGCAGAAGTACTACAGACTCGTCTCCCCCACGAATCTTGTGTCTTGCTCTCTTTGTCCGGAGGTACAGTTGAGGAGGAGGAGGAGACCACACCGGACTTCTTCGCTGCTGCGATGATTACTGAGTCCGGGGGCGGATCCGCTCTGAGAAACAGAGGGTCCTCCTCTGGGGATTGGTACTTCTTGAGGAGCCTCGCCGGAGGATCGTTATGCTGGCGTTATCGTTGCTGGCGTGAGGAATACCTCCATCACCGGCTCTATAATCCCAGGCACCAACGGCAACAGGGTTTTAGGTGCAGACCTGTGATGCAGTGTTTCAAAAATCACTGAGGTTTTGATCTCGGGAGTTGTTAAGGGCACTCACCGTTTCAAAGCCCCCCTACCCAGTATGTCCGGAAAAGTGAAGATATCATCGATCAGAGATATCCTTGATGGAGGGGAGTCCGTCAAAGTAGGCGAATAGTCTCTATGGGATCGTGTCGGAGAAGAAGAGGTAGTTGGAGATCTTCGTTCTCCCCTTCTGCTCCTGGATCTTGATCTTCACCTGGTGGACCGCACCCTGGAGTGTGACCTTTCTCTATGCCGCACCGGGGAGCGTGATCTTTCTCTGGGCCTCACCAGAGAGCGTGACCGTTCACTAGGCCTAGCGACCGGCTTTTGCAGTCTAGACGCTGTCACCTTGTCTGTAGCCCAGTGATGTAGTGGCCTATACCATCGTGGAGAGAGCCTGATGGCGGGTGACTTCTGTACGGTGCCCTCACTGGGGAGCGTGCAGGAGGTGTTACATTCTTTTGCCCATGTGGAGGATGCGCCGGAGAACGCCTTGATCCCTTGCTGCCTGATGTATAAATGATCACATCCTGTGACCCCTGATGGCGAACGGGAGATAAGCCTGACGAGGATGAAGACAGGCTCACAGGAGACGCCGGGGATCTTGAGCGACTGTGAGAACTCCGATGCTCTGGTGTTCTCCTCCTCTTGAGAGAGTGTCTGATGCTCACTGGGGAGCCATGGTCACCTTCTGCACCTGACACTGATCTTGAGGACCTCTGCGATCGAGTCCCATGACCTGAAGACGGAGCCGGCCGACTCGATGCCTTCGTTAGCTGCGCCACTACTGACCGAGGCTGTGCCGAAGAATTAAGAACTTGTGGAGACTGCGCTGGGGACCCATGTCTCGACGTCGAACGCCGGTGAGGTGACGTTGACGGCGGTCTTCTCGACGTCGAGCGCCGATGACTGGACTCCGATGGATGGCTCGACGTCGAACGCAGATGTCCTGGCGAAGACGGAGGGTGCCTCGATGTCGACCGTCAATGACTGGACGGCGACGGAGGATGCCACGACGTCGAGCGTCGATGACCAGACGCCGACGGAGGTGGTCTCGATGTCGAACGCGGATGACTAGGCGTCGACAGAGGCTTTAACGTCGAAGACTGGACTTGCGGCTTCGACGGTGGAGGTCTCGACGTCGAGCTCCTATGCTCAACGGCGACCTCTCTTGACGCTGCATGTCGCCTGGTTGACGTCAGCGGAGTTACCTCGACGCTGAAGTCTTCACCTTCGAGGGAAGTTGACTCACCGTCGTCGTCGGTGGAACCTTCAACACCGATCCCGACGCAGATGGAGAACAGGTCGGGGCATCTCCCGACGTCGACCGCGTCCTCCGCTTTTTCTGTCTCTTTGGAGACCTACCTCTCTCAGAAAGTCCATAAATTCTGATTTTCTCCCCGTCTTTGATAGTTCTGCTTGACAAGGACTTGCAGTGATCACAATTACCTGCAGAATGAGAGTCAGGAAGACAGAGGATACACACAGGATGTGTATCTGTCCTAGCTTTCTTCTTCCCACAGGAAGGGCATGGGTCAAAAGAACAAGTTACTTACCTTCGGTAAGGCTTTTTCTGGTGGATACAGTATCTGCCTGTGGATTTCTCACCTTGTGAATATCCCCTTGCGTCAGCAACATTCGGAAATTCTTTTTGTAGCTTCGCGCCGACGTGGACGACATCACAGAGGCACGGCATCGCGCACGACTCCGCTGACGTCAGCGACTCCATAATAGGCCCACGCCGGCGTGATGACATCAGTTCCACCCTTTATTCCGTGCCTTCGAGGCACACGGACGGACCTACAACAGTAGATATATACACAGTATACACAGTACACAAATGTCAAGATAACACACATAGTGTGAAACCAATGCAGAAAAGCAATTGAAATAAAACTTTTCCTTCGACAATAAAAATATTAACATTACAGTAACTCAGGTATAGAAGAGTTAACAACGGGGAGGCGGGTGGGTCAGTGAGGAATCCACAGGCGGATACTGTATCCACCAGAAAAAAGCGTTACCGAAGGTAAGTAACTTGTTCTTCTGATGGATACATCTGCCAGTGGATTCCTCACCTTGTGAATAGAGTCCCACAGCAGTCCCCACTCCCGGAGGAGGGTGTCCACTCTCCTATACCAGAAAACCTTGGAGGACAGAGCGCGCAAAGTGGCTGTCTCTCCTCACCTCGGAATCCAAGCAGTAATGCTTCGCTAAAGTGTGGAGGGAGGCCCAAATCGCCGCTCTACAAATGTCCTCTACAGGTACACCCCTGGACAAAGCAGATGCAGAAGACTTTGCCCTAGTAGAGTGAGCTCTTATACCCTCTGGAGGTTCCTTACCCGCCAGGGCGTAGCAGATCCTAATGCACAGGATAATCCATCTCGATAGGGTGCGCTTGTGCACCACCTTCCCCTTCTTGCAGCCAGCAAAACCAACAAAGAGCTGGTCATCCACACGATAGTCTTTAGTCCTAACGAGGTAGAAGCGCACCGCCCTCTTCGGGTCCAAGCGGTGAAGTCTCTCCTCCTCCATGGAAGGGGGAGGGGGAGGATTGAAGGTAGGGAGGGTTATGGACTGCCCTAGATGGAAAGGAGTTACCACCTTCGGCAGCCCTGGTCCTGAGTACCATTCGTTCAGCATGAATGGACAAGAATGGGGGCTTAGAACTAAGAGCTTGAAGCTCACTTACCCTCCTTGCCGAGGTAACTGCAACAAGAAAGACCGTTTTAAAAGACAACAGCCTCAAGGGACACTTGTGCAATGGTTCAAAAGGCAAACCCATTAAAAAAAGTGAGCACAAGATTCAAATCCCATTGAGGAACAATAAAGGGAGTAGGAGGGAATTTATTCAAAAGGCCTTTTAGAAATCTCAAAACAATAGGAGATTTAAACAAAGACGGCTGATCCGGCAAACAGAGAAATGCAGATAATGCCGATAAATAACCCTTGATAGTAGCAACCACAAACCCTTGCTGAGCCAAGGAAAGCGCAAACTGAAGTATATCAGATAAACGAGCCCTCAAAGGATCGATGGACCTCTCCCCACACCAAGCAACAAATTTAGACCATCTATAAAAGTAAATGGACTTGGTGGAGTCACGCCTGGCCGATAAAATGACATCCACCACATCGTGCGGGAGAGAAAATGAATTCAGGTTGCCCCATTCAATCTCCAGGCATGAAGGTGTAAGGTCTGGAGGTGGGGGTGTAGAACCTGCCCCTCCATCTGAGAGAGGAGGTCTGCCCTGAGAGGGAGATGGAGCGGCGGGCACGAGGAGAGGTGGAGAAGATCTGTATACCACACCCTTCTTGGCTAATCCGGGGTGATCAATATGACTTGGGCCTGGTCTTGGCGAATCTTCCTCAGAACCCGAGGAATAGAGGGTATGGGAGGAAACGCGTAAAGGAGTTGTGAGCCCCAACTCAACTGAAACGCGTCTCCCAGTGCTCCCTGCATCGGAAACTGGAGACTGCAGAATGACGGGCAGTGAGTGGCGAACAGGTCCACCTGAGGAGTTCCCCACGTCCGAAAGACGTGACGAACCAACTCCGGATGGAGCCTCCACTCGTGATCGGCTGAAAAATTGCAGACTGAGACTGTCCGCACGCACGTTCAGAACTCCGGCCAGATTATTTGCCATCAGACAAATCTGATGGTCCTGAACCCAGGACCAGAGATGCAGAGCCTCTCTGCAGAGACACTGCCACCCCACTCCTCCCTGCTTGTTGACATACCACATCGCGGTCGTGTTGTCCGTCAGGACCTGAACCGACCGACCGCAAAGGGAAGGGAGGAAGGCCTTGAGCGCCAGACGAATCGCCCGCAACTCCAGAAGGTTGATATGAAGCAACCTTTCCTCTGGAGACCAAAGACCCTTGATCACCAGATCCCCCAGATAAGCACCCCACCCTAGAGTGGATGCATCCGTTATTACCGTGGCCACCGATGGAGGCAGTTGGAAAGGCTTTCCTTGAGACAGATTGCCCTCCACGCTCCACCATGACAGATCCGCCGCAGTTTCTCTGGAGATCCTGATAGACTCCCTGAGATCTCCGTTGTGTTGAAACCACTGCCTGCGGAGGCACCACTGGAGTGCCCTCATGTGCCAGCGTGCATGGTTGACCAGCAGAATGCAGGAAGCCATCAGACCGAGCAGACGGAGGGCCTTCAGGACTGGAACGACTGCTCCATTGTGAAATAAAGGAATCATCTCCTGTGTGTCGCAAATCCGCTGTGGAGGAGGGAATGCCCGACATAAGTTGTCTCCAGTACCACACCAATGAACAGGTTGCGCTGTGAGGGCACCAGGTGAGATTTGGGTACATTTATCGAAAAACCCAACCTGTACAACCACTGAGTTGTGACTTGCAAATGATGGAGCACTTTCTCTGGAGATTCCGCCTTGATTAGCCAATCGTCCAGATAAGGGAATACTGGAATCCCTGACCTTCTGAGATGTGCAGCCACCACAGCCATCACCTTGGTGAAGACTCGAGGCGCAGTAGTAAGACCAAACGTAAGGACCGCAAACTGGTAGTGTTGCAACCCCACCGTAAAACGGAGATACTTCCTGTGCGACTTCAGGATCAGGATATAAAAATATTCATCCTGCAAGTCGATCGACACCATCCAGTCTTCTTCCATCAGCGCCTGAAGAACCTGTGCAAGGGTGAGCATCTTTAACTTTTCTTGCTTCAGGTAAAGGTTAAAGACCCTGAGATCCAGGATTGGACGAAGTCTGCAAACCTTCTTGGGAATCAGGAAATACCGGGAGTAGCATCCCCGACCCCTTTCCTGCTCCGGAACCACCTCTGTTGCACCTTTTCTTAGCAACGCCAGGACTTCCTCCTGCAGGAGCAGCAGATGGTCCTCCGAGCAAAAACCTTAGGCAAGGAGGGTAGTTGGGATGGAATTCCTGAAAGGGAGGAGCATACCCATTCTCCACGAGATTGAGAACCCATAGGTCCGAAGTGGCTGATTCCGAATCCAGTAGAAAATAGGTAAGCCGGCCCCCCACTGGACCCGCATGATCCGGAACGGCGGATCTAGGGCTGCTTTGCTGTTTTGGGAGGGGGGTGGGTAGAGGGAGAGGAAGAGGAGGAGGAAGCTTGACAACCTCTAGCATGAGCTCTTTGCCTGCCCCTGTATGACTTGTACAGCGAATTTTGCTGCTGCTGCGGCTGCTGTTGTGATTGTTTGTAGGTCCGAAAGGAAGACCTGCCAAATCCTCTGAATCTTTTTCCCACAGTACCCCTGGACTGTAGGCCCAAAGATCTTGCCGTCGCTCTGCTGTCCTTAAACCTCTCTAAAGCGGCGTCAGCCTTTTTGTTAAATAAACCGGACCCATCAAATGGCAAATCCATCAAGGCAGCCTGAACATCCGCAGAGAATTCGGAGAACTTCAGCCATGCAGCTCTCCTGGTGGCCACTGAAGATCCCATCACTCTTGCCACCGAGTCAGCAGTGTCCAGCCCACTCTGAATGACCTGCCTAGCAGCAGCCTGAGTGTCAGCAATCACCTCTTGAAAATCCTTTGTATCCTCCTCAGGAAGCTTTGGAACCAGCTGTTTGACTGAATCCATCAATGCATGGATATAGCGTCCCATAAGACAAGTAGCATTTGTTGATTCGAGCGCCATACTTGCAGAGGATAAGACTTTTTTCGCAGCCTGGTCCTGCTTGTTCGATTTCTTATCCCCAGGAACCTGTGGAAAAGCGCCCGCAGATTTTTTCGAGCAGGCAGCCTGCACAACCAAGCTCTCTGGTAAGGGGTGCGTGGATAAAAAGTCCGGGTCACCAGGCGCCACCCTGTACCTTCTCGCAACAGCCCTCGAAACAGCAGGGGCTGTAAGCGTTCTTTTCCAAACACCAGATATAGGCTCCGCCAAAGCATCATTGAAAGGGAGCATAAGCTCGACAACAGAGGAAGGTGAATGAAGACCTCTGTTAGTATATTGGACTTATACTCTGCAGTAGGTAGTGTTATATTCAACAAATCTGCAGCCTTCTCCATAACTACGTGATAAGGTGTCACATCCTTAGAAGGAGCGTCAGAAACAGAGGCCAATTCCCAATCAGGAGACGGCTCAAGGCCACTAGCCTCTCTTAGATCGTCGAAAAGATCCTCCAAATCCTGCAGCTCACCCTCTTCTATGTCTGCATCACGGAACCTCTGCTCTTCCAGAAGCCTCTGGGCCTCGCGCCTCGACCTCTCCTTCAGGAATGACGCAGACGGATCCGGAAACTACTTCGCCGGAGCCGGCGTCGAACTCAAAGCCAGAGGGCCAGACCGCTGAACACTAGGTCGGATCGGATTCGGCGTCGAGGGTATCCGCGTCGAGGGTATCGGCGTCGATGGTCTTGGCGTCGAAGGCTTCGGCGACGCCAAGAAATGCCAAGGCGGCGTCGGAGCCCGCATGAAAGGCACAGGAGCGTAAGTTTGGGGAATACCCAGATTGTATGCCAATGGACCCGTGGGACCAACCGGTGCACCAGAGGGGTACATAGCTCTGGAATACACTCCATACATAGCATTCAGGAACTGAGTAGGGTCCTGACCTGGAGCCGGAAAAGCTGGATTAGAGCCCACAGGTTGCTCTCGAGGGAGCGGAGTCTTCTCGACTTCGACCTCTACCTCAGGCTGGTGCATCGGGGTCGACGAACCCGCAGGCAACGGAGCCTCCTCTTCTTCTTCTTCTTCTTCTTCTTCTACTTCTACTTCTACTTCTTCTTCTTCTTCTCCCTCACCCTCCTGGACAGGTGAATGAGATGGAGCCGGAGAAGGATTCGACAACGGCTTTGGTGAATGAACGGGCGAATCCGCAGGCGAAGCCTCACCCTCGGAGTCTTGAACCCCTGGAGTCGGAGTCACCACATCCTTGCAAAGCAACTTCACCTGCGACTTCGGTCTTGAGCTCGAGTCCTTCCCAGTGATGACGAGACTCATGACTTCTCTTCTTGTGCTTCTTCTTTGATGACCTTGAAGCATGCGCCGAAGACGACCTCGAGTGCGACTTCGGACTAGAACTCGACCGTCAAGTCTGTGACCTCGATCTCTTCTTGTCCTTCTTGTTCTTCAACTTGGCAATAAGGAGCTTTGCCTCCCTCTCACGAAGTGTCTTGGGATTCATCTTCCTACAAGAAGAACATTCTTCGACGTCATGGTCCGAACTCAAACTCCAAACGCAGCACTCATGCGGATCCGTAATCGACATCATCTTGCCGCATTCTCCGCATGGCTTGAATCCTGTCTTCTTCGTGGACATCTCGACAGGAGACAAAGAAGCAAGAAGACATCAAAAAGAACAAACAGTAACAAAGTTACTAAACAGCTAAAGAGGATCCCTCGAAAACCGTTAGCGCCGACGACGTGGAAAAAAGGGAACTGATGTCATCACGCTGGCGTGGGCCTATTATGGAGTCGGTGACGTCAGTGGAGTCGCGCGCGATGCCATGCCTCTGTGACGTAGGCCACGTCAGCGCGAAGCTACAAAAATAATTTCCGAATGTTGCGGACACAAGGGGATATTCAAAAGGTGAGGAATCCACTGGCAGATGTATCCATCAGAAAGCGAAGGCATTTTGACAAAACAATTAACCTTTTTTGAACTCAAAAAAGGCAGCAAAATCTCTCTAAGGCCAAAAGCCATCGAGTGAAGACAAAAATTTAAGTAAATCACCAAGTATTTTTGACAGAAAGTCAAAAAATGTGGGAGCTGTTAAACCAGGGTCCTGACAGAAGGAGCCAGAAAGAACAACTGACCTAACTGTCACCCCTGAGGCATGATGGGAAGCCTGGGGTCATGGCTGCCTTAAAGGCACGGTGCCAGTTTTAGCTGAAAATGCTTTCAGTTTCTGTGTTATCACTTTGCAATGCAGCCTATGGCTAACAATGTCTTATGAGCAATTTTGAGGATTTATGAGTGTTTTTACTCATTAAAACAAAAAGTTCAAGAGCTATTTGACCTAATGTGTTTTTTGTTTCCTTACTAATTGCTGTGCATATAGAAGTGTTTACATTGTCTAGCCTTGGTTTTGGGGCTGCATTGACTTGAGAAAAATGATATACGTGTGTACATATATTTGGAGCGAGATATGTGTTTTTACAAATATATTTTTATATTGTTTCCGGGTTCCCGCACGTGGGCGGGAATATTCAGTGCTTATGACTATTGATGAGGATCCCCTGGAAGAGAACTAAGGTTTTGGATAGCTGGGGTATTTTTGGGGTTCATGGTCCCTTCAGGTTTTGGGGTGCTGGGATATTTTTAGGGGTCAGGGTGGGTTAGGGTTTTGTGGTGTAGGTGGTAATTTTAGGATTCAGGGTGCGTCTAGGTTTTGGGTTACTGGGGTATTTTTAGGGGTCAGGGTGGGTTAGTGTTTTGGGGTGCATGGGGTATTTTGAGGGTTCAGGGTTTGTTTAAGGTTTTGGGGTGCTGGGGTATTTTTGGGTTGAGGGTGGGTTAGGGTTTTGGGGTGCAGGGGGTATTTTTAGGGATCAGGATGCATCTAAGGTTTTGGGTTGCTGGGGTATTTTTGGGGTTCAGGGTGCGTTTAGGTTTTGGGGTGATGGGGTATTTTTGGGGTTCAGGGTGAGTTTTGGTTTTGAGGTGCTGGGATAAAACAAAATTGTCAAGAGGACACAGCATTGCAGGGTTTGTAAATACGTTTTTTGATTTGCCACAGGTGGAAACGTCACTTACCTGAATCAACAGCACTTTTTTCACTAAACTAATAAAACTGTAAACATTTGGGTACTCTCACGTGTTCAAGATCCCGGAACACTTCAACAGACAAACATATAATTCTTCAACCATTTCCTAATTATTTGGAATACAACAAATTAAAAGGCCACTCCAAAAATATTTTTTTTTAAACTAACCAGAGCAGCATTAGATAAATTATAGAAACTCTGCTACATCATAAAAATGCCTCTAAGCCTCGATGTTTTTTTTCTTGCTAATTTCTTTTCCACAATATCATCCTTTTTCCCATAATACCAAGAAAGTATAAGGAGATCTGGGTAGAGGTCTTCTTCTTGATGCGATTTCATATTTAGTCAATGAGCTTGTGCATTTAGATAGATCACTAGAGGTTCATTCTACAGGCTCATACACTGAAGTGTCTTATTTAGCAACACTTTTAGACGGACACATGGGTCTGTCTTTTTTTTGTTAAATATATTATTTTAAAGGGTACATTTACCAAGACTTTTACTACAGAATACATAGTGTAGAGTGCCACCATTCAGACCAATGAAAAATGTACTAGCTATCAATTCTATAAAGGACAACTGAGGTGAGGATTATGCTGTACCTTCTTCACTTTTTATTACAGAAGCTGTGTAAAACACCATAAGACTTCATTTTCCATAACACCTTGGGAAAAAGTCAAGAGTTCAACAACAAATCATTGTCCGATCAACAGTGTCCAGGATCCCTTAATAGCCCATCATTATTGTTGCTGCCTCCTATTTCTTCCTGCAACTGCACTTAAACAACAACGCCTTTAATCTTGTTTAGGCACATTAGATCCTAGATGAAAAGTAAGCATAGAGTATGAAAGTCTCATATCTGTAACTTCATGACCGAGAAAGCAAAGTCAGAAAAATAAGCATCACAATTAGGCATCAAGTACATAGGACCATACTTTATAAATGGATAGAAATGTACCCACCTTTACGGAATACTGTCTTATCCTAGGGTGGGTGGGTGTAGCCATATGTATTAACTGGCGGGTTAATCCTTGCCTGCGAATCCACAAAATAATGTTATCTGTCCTTTACGATAGGTAGGACTATTTTCACTCTATGTCAGGACCGGAGGCGAGGATTATGCTGGTTTAAAGCTTCTCCACAATCACAATGCAATGCTGGGGACTGGCTTAGAGTAAAACCTTCTAAAGGTAGAATCTGAAAACCAGTCCGCTCAAGTTTCAAGTTTATTTTTATTATGTTTTGGCTCTCAATGAGGGCCACATAAAAAAGAGAAATAGACATTACATAGTACAATAATGACAAATAATATGAATATATGAACTTACATAATCAATAATACAGGACAAAACACAAGAGTTATCAGTTTTTAGAGTGAGCCACGGCATCATTACAGCAACCTAATAAATATTTAAGAACCCTTTAAAAAATTTAAAAATCCTACAACAAAACAATTCATTAGGAGGGCAGTAAAGTGCATGTATAAACAGTTTAGCATTTAAGATTCCCAATTGTAGACAAATAGGCTTAATCCATTTAAGTCGCAGAGAACTTAAGGCAGGGCAAACAAACAAGACGTGGTTACGATCTTGAACAGCGACATCACAAAAATTACATATCGGGGAGCTTCCGTGCCATTTTGCTAGGAGTGAATTAAGTGGGAGTAGATCATGTCGTAGGAGATACCATAACCTACGCACTCCATGAGGAACATTCCAAGTCAAATATTGTTGGGTCAGCTTGGGGGAGTATGTCTCCAACAAAGGTTCCCTATTATATAATTTGGGTTGGACAAGGGTATCCAACCTATAACATAGCTCCCACGAGGCTCTTTTTAGTGAAATTTTAAGCTCAGAAGGAGAAAGTAAAAATAGGGTATCCTCATCCACCTCCAACAGGGCGACAGCTTTCCTAAAGTTTTTTAGTAAAGAGGAAAAATCATTAAGATTACCCAGTAATTCCTTTTTAACAAGCTCTCTTAGTGTACCTGGTTTTCCTCTAGCCAAGCATGCAACCCATCTTACTAATGCCACCAATGCCTGTGTCCAACAGCTGCGGAGTCCAAGTTCTAGTCTGCATGAAGAGGTAGAGCATGCATTGCTTAGGGACATAATTTTCCGAAGCACCCGTCCTTCCATTTTTTGAAGGAATCCCCAATATTTCATTTCCACTAATTCTATTCCGTACAGAAGAGTAGCTGGCACTTTTGCTTTAAAGACTTCCAAAAAAAGAGAGAAATGTCTCTTCCCCGTAGCATTATATAACGAACATAACCCCCTTCCATGGGTCAAAGCTTTGCGAGAGTTATGTTCGATATGAGGTGTCTCACTAAGATTAGATGATATTATTTTACCCAAGAACGGATATGTTTTAACCACGTCTAGCCTTTGCCCCCCTATAGACCACCTATAATTGCTTGATCTACATTTTCTTTTACCAAAAATGCACATGATTTTACTTTTAGACGAATTAATTTTCATATGGTGCACTACAGCAAATTCATGCAATGCAAGCAGGCGATTAGATAGACCCTTCGGGGTCAAATCAAAAATAAGAATATCGTCTGCGTACATTAGGATAGATATAGCTGATCCTCCAATTTTCGGAGCTGCACCCTCACAAGATGAAATAAAAATTGGAAGGTCAGCTATATACAAAGAGAACAATATAGGTGCTAACATGCACCCTTGTTTGAGGCCGTTTTGAGAGGGAATAGATGTTGTAATACCCTCTTCACCACCTTGTAGTACCTTACACCATGTATTCATGTGCAAAGAACGGACCAACGCAAGTAAATATCCTGGCATACCCAATGTCGCCAGTTTTCTCCACAGCGTTGGGCGGTCCACTCTGTCAAACGCCGCGGAGAAATCAATAAATGCGGCATATAAGCCACCATCACGGATACGTACATACTTGTCACTGATCACCTGTAGCATCGTCAAATTATCAAGCGTTCCGTGATCTTCACGAAAACCAGTTTGTTCCATTGGTAAAATCTTATTAGTTTCTGCCCATTCCATAATTAACATTAATACGCATTTGGCGAAAATTTTTCCTATGGCATCTAATAACGCAATTAAGCGGTAATTAGATGGCAGCTCCCGATCCCCCTTTTTAAATATAGGAATTAATATACTGCCCCTCCAGGAGTCAGGGACAGTTCTAGTTAAAAAGCAGGCCTGAAATAAGGGGAGAAGAATCCGACTCCAAGTAGAAATATCCTGCTTAATGATTGTCATAGGGAGTTCGTCTGGGCCCATGGCTCCAGTAGAGCGCATACTCTTTATTGCCGACATTATTATTTTTTCTGTAGGTAAATTGCATTTTTGTAAATCATTTAATTCCATCATACCAGTATCCTCCAATACTTCATTTGGGGCATATAATGCGGTTACAAATACTGTCCATACTTTTTCGCTTATGGATATAGGACGGGGAGTCATTATGGTACCACAACCTTTTCTTATTATAGACCAGAATTCTCTGGTTCGATTAAAGGTTATTGCCTCCCTCAGGCTAATCCAAAGAAGATCCTCTTTTTCTTTTTTCAATTTCAATCTCAATCTAACTCTTCTGCGTTTTAATAATGCTAGTAAGGACTCATTTTCTACCGTTCTATTAAGATACTGGTTCCTGATTAATGCATTTATCTCCCTATTCAGAAAAAATAGTGGACTAGGTGAGAAGTGAGGTTTTTTTGGACCTCCCTTTTTCTTGGCGAATCCAATGACTTTTTTAATA
Source organism: Lissotriton helveticus (assembly GCF_964261635.1). Lineage (NCBI taxonomy): Eukaryota > Metazoa > Chordata > Amphibia > Caudata > Salamandridae > Lissotriton > Lissotriton helveticus. Next base: position 1,180,324,815 of record NC_136068.1, read on the forward strand.
AAAGTTTCAAATTGCAGGAATTCTGTTCCCTCCCACTGGTCAAGTTCTAGTAGGGTTTGAGCCAAAAGGCTTTGTACATCCTTCATGGAAGAGGAACCCCAAAAACATCTACCTGATCTTCGATCAATAGTAAGATCTCTATGCTTTAAGGACCAAGCGTTAGTTTCAGAAGGGGTTAATAGAAGAGTCAGATTTATTATTTTGTGATCACTCAATATAGAATGAGTGACCTCCATATCCTCAATCAAGTGGAATGACTCAAAATCCGTAATGGCATAGTCCAAAATAGACTCTCCCCTATACGAACCATGTGTGAAATGGGCAGGACTATCAGAGGGCATTCTGCCATTAATAATAAGCCCTTCTAAAAGGCTTAGTTCCTCCAACAGGATCTTACCTCTTTTACTAGTTTTTATATTAGGAGGCCAGGACATTTGGGGTATATTATATACTTCTTCCTTCAGTTTATTTCTAAACTTAACCAGAGTAGAGTTGGATATTTTACTGTTTAGATCTCCAACCATTAGTATAAAGGGGGGATATTCAGCATTCATTAAATTCGCTACATAGGAAAACATTCGCTTCATGACACAATTAAAACATTCCTCAGGGGGAATATATGCGTTTAAAATAACAAACGAAGACCGCATTCCAACTTTGCCCAGGTTAGTGATAGTTACAGATTGAAAAAGATTACTAGAATCAGAATAATGCGTGTAATGCCATTGAAAAGAGGTAGATAACAAACAAGCGATTCCTCCTTTCGCATGGCCTTTTTTTGAAGATTTTGCAGGGGCCTCTAGGACATAAAACTCATTCCCTATATAGGGTAGCTTTTTACACCACGTCTCCTGCAAACATATTACATCGACATTTAATTTAGATAGAAAGTCAAATTTCTCAGGGGAATTAAACATGCCAGCAGCATTCCAAGAGACAATTTTTAAGTTATTGTTAAAGATGTTGGAAAAGTCTTGGGTTGTTCACACAGTTAGTAGAAAGAACCCCCGGCAGCCAGTTCCACCTCTGATTGTCTTCTATTAAAGGAACATCTGCATGTTCAGGCAATGGCAAGGCCTGAGATACCATTCTTTTGCCTTTTGAGATCCAGATTTTCAGATCTTTATTACCTGAATAACCATCATTATATATAGATGCTGGATTACTAATACTGTCTCTAAGGGCAGTAGATGTGGATCTATTATAGAATGGCAATACATCAATTCCTCTACATTGGAAAAATTCAGCTTGTTGTAAAACAAGATTAGAAATTATTTTTGAATAAAATATTACTCTTGTTCGCTGTCCAATGCTTGATTTTACTGGGAAAACCAGGTCAATATCATTCGACAAAATCAGTTTTAAATTTTCAGTTTCTTTAAAGCAGTTTAGGAGCCAAGATCTATTCATTTTTACATCTTGGTCAAACAACGGAAGAAAATCCAGTATTAATGTATCTACTGTTTTCATTTCACATTTTACTGGTTGAGGAGTTGGGCCACTAATAGTATTAAGTTGGGGTCGAAAAGTAATTGCAGTTGGATTTAATACTTTTACTATTTGTGGCGGAATGTCTATAACATCAGTCAACAAAGATAGAGGTTCCGGGACTAGTACCACATGAGCAGAAGACTGCTCATTTGTATAGCTCTTAATCGTACTATCATCTAATACATCGTTAAGTTCATCGGCCACTGCTTTATTTTTAGTTACATTCAATAGTGGATTTTCCCCATTTCCTGGCTCCTCTCGTGCATCAGCACATATGCTTTGGAAAATAATTTGCCTTGGTCTTTTTTTCTTATATTTACGTAATAGCTTCCTATTTTTTCCTTTTATTCTTTCTTTTCTAGTTTTAGTCTGAGCCTGCACTCCGTCTTGGCCCTTTTTTTCATTGACAAAGATTGGGAAAAGATCATTTCCCGTCGTTTGCACCATCTCTATTAGACTATCGTCTTTGTCAGTGCATTTTATAGATTTACTCTCTCCAGATAGGACAGAGCTCTTCGGGGGTGGATGGGTGTCTACTTTGACAATTAATTTCGAAGGAATATTTCCCTGCAAAGGATTAGTACAAATTGACAGGCTCTGAGCTGCAGATTCAGTAGAAGGTAATATAATCTTTTCTACTACAGGTTCAGAGGTCGGTGCTTGGACATTAGCACCCTTTTTCGCCAACATTTCCTTCAAAATCTCAGACACGGATGATAAAATACAATCAGAACTCACAGCAAATTTACCAAGGAGCAACAGTATAGATGACAATATTTGTTCAAGCGCAATCAACGATTCTGATATCGGTTTCTCATTTTTTGGGTAGCTAGATTGAACAAAAGAACAAATCCCTGATATATTAAGGTGAGGAGATTTCAAATCACTGTTTGTTAAATAGTCATCTTGAGATTTGTTTGATGGTGTGCTACTATATAGAAGCATTCCAGATGGTGTTGCTCTAATTGGAATTTTACTGTCCGCAACATGGGCAGAGGATTTCTTATCCATGTATCGACCGCAAAGTTCAAGATCAATACTGGTGGAGATGGATGTAGCAGCAAAGTCTTCACCTTCCTTTTCTCTCTCAGTAAAAATATTATGATCATGCGCCAAGAAAATACTATCCTTCTTTTCAGGGGAAATAGATTGTTTAAATTCAATCGGTACACCAATATTTGAATCCATTTCTAACTTAATTTGTGATTGGGAGTGAGGTGATAAACCAGACTTTGAAATTATTGGGTCTTTTGCAAGTTTATTTCCTGATTTTTCCCAAATATGTTCCAGTTGCATCTGACCTTTTATTAACGCACTATTTTCTGATTTTTTCCTCAGGCGTATAGGTTCAGATATCACCTCTTCTTTATCCTTTAGTACTTTCCCAGAACGTAGTTTCTTGGTAGACATGATTAATCTTTAAGATATAGTCCTTCCGTTAAATTATAAAAATATAAATAGTCGGTTACGGAGGATAGCCGAAGAGATCACAATAAACAGATAACAGAAATATAATCAAGAGATCATCCGTATATTGATGTATGTAAGTTTGCTGCAATATCAGAGCAGCAAAAAACAGATAAAACTAAAATAACAGGGCCCAGCCCGGCCTACCTCGGCCACTGAGGGCCACAGAGGGCCCGCCCTTTGCCCGGGCTTAGCCCCGGGCGTCCCGCTCGCGTCCCGCGAGACGGGGGTGATGCGCTATTTGAGCGCCTCCAGGCGCGCTGATGACGCTGTTACCGCGTCGTGCGCCGCTCAGCCTTCTGGGGAATGCAGTTCCCTCGACCGCGCTCCTCGCAGCCACCTCCTACTCCCGGATGACAATGGAGTCGGGTAGCGCTCGGCGGGAGGCGGGAGGGCAAGACAGCGGCAGGTAAGGGTGCTCCACGGGTCAGCGGCAGCAACAGAAATCCAATAGGAAAGAATCCCCCCCTCGACCGGGGTGATGCGCTATTTGAGCGCCTCCAGGCGCGCTGATGACGCTGTTACCGCGTCGTGCGCCGCTCAGCCTTCTGGGGAATGCAGTTCCCTCGACCGCGCTCCTCGCAGCCACCTCCTACTCCCGGATGACAATGGAGTCGGGTAGCGCTCGGCGGGAGGCGGGAGGGCAAGACAGCGGCAGATAAGGGTGCTCCACGGGTCAGCGGCAGCAACAGAAATCCAATAGGAAAGAATCCCCCAGTCCGCTCCATTGAGAATATCTTCCAGATGAGCCCCAAGGGATAACGCTTTTGAAGCTATGGCTCATCTGACAGAGTGGGCACAAAACATTTTGATATACATGCAGACCTCATGCAAAGCCCATCAAGCTTATCTAGTGATGGCAGGATAGGAGAACGCCTTATACGGCATCCTGAGGGCAATCAAAAGTTGTCTCTCACAGTGGGGGCTCATATCTGCCATCATAGTCTCATAGCTCTCTATATACTTCACAAGACACAATGGTGGGGTATCTGGAAAAGAAGGGAAGTAACCACCCATGAATTACACTTTGTACATCGTGAATATGAAAATTAACCCTCTCTGGGATAAATATTCTATCCGTTATGCCAGTGATTTGAAACTCATCGACATGAAACCAGGCATAACTGAGAAGCTAACTTGGCTGAAAGATCCTTTCTCAAAATATATTTTTGGGACTGCCACAACAAGAAAAGGTGAGAACTTTATGGACGTTGCATAATACGGGGTCCTTGGGTTCTCAACAAAGGGGTAAGCAGATGCCCCACTGAAGCTTCCTCACCAAGGGATGTTCCGTCACTGGATCATCACCTACTGGTGAATAGTCTACCGATATCACCAACCTGAAAGTACTGATGAATCTATAAACAAGACCCTCCGATGCCAAAGAAGCAAGAAAGTTCAAGATATGGACAACTTCTGCCCCCACTGGATCCCAGTGTCGTTGGTGACACCAGCCTAACCATCAAGCTCATGCTGCTTTATGCAGTTTGATGGTACTGTTGGTCCAAGCCTTAGAGAGGAGGGACACAGCATGTCTCGAAAGCCCAGGGACCTTCCAACGTTCCCTGTAATCTTCCATGCCTTAAGCGATAGAAACCCTTAAACATCAGATGATGGAGTCCCCTCAGGATCCTGGAGGAGATATGTAAATAGGGGTAGAGGGATTAGAAAATCCCAATAAAGCTTCAGTAGAACCAGATAGCAGACTTGGAATCTCCAAATTGGGGTCACCAGCACAATGTCCGCCCTCGGTCTTCGTACTTAGGTGATGATAATGCTCCTTAGAGCCCAAGTAGGAAAAACGTAACCCAGCTCCGGATGTCAGTCCAGAAGAAAAGCATCTATGGCTGCGGCCTCTGGGTCCAGCCGCCAACTGAAGTACCTGGGAAGTGTATGGTCAATTTGTGATGCAAAGAGGTCCACCTAAAACGGGCCATATCTGGCCTTAAGGGCCTGGAAGACCGACAGATGCAACTGCCAAATACTCGCATCCTTCAGGTGTCAGGACTGACAGTCGGCCACTTGAATGGCTGTCCCCAGGAGATGTTCTGCCGTCACAGAGAACTGATTCACAAGGCAGTAGTCCCAGAAGTTTCTGTCCAGATCCAATAGCGTCTTGGCCCAAGTACCCCCAATGTGGTTTATGTAGCGGACCACCGCTACATTGACCATTTTGAGCACAACAAAGCATTTCGCTTGGTCCTTAGTCCAACACCTGACTGCGAAGGGGCCTGCCAGAAGTTAGAGGTTGTTGATATGCATGGATTTTTCGTGAGAGGACCATCTTTCCCCAGTGGAGAATTCCCCACATCTCCCCCGTAGTCTGTGCCACTGGCATCAGTTTCTATGGCCCGTCCATTCCACGCCTCCATGTGAGCTAGGCACCACTTTATCTTCTCCTCGGCGTTCTCTAATAATGGGACCATCTTGGAGTATGCGAGTCCCCTCCAGAGATGAAAAGCCCTGTGCCAAGGGAGGGCGCAATAATGGTGGGGACCGGGAAAGCTAGCTTGGATGGAGGATGACGGAAGTCCCACTACCCTCACTGTCTGACATAGGGAAGTGGATAGTTTGACTGCCAACCGACCCACCTATTGTTTGATCTTGATCATTTTCCTTGAGGGAAGGCTAAGTGTGGCTCTAACTGAGGCCACCATGAAACCCAGAAACACCAGAGACTTAGTGGGCACAAGTACCAACTTCAGTTGATTGATGATAAAGCTAGGAGATTCCAAAATGGAGACTGCCAATTGAAGATGTACCAATAGATACCAGGGGCACTGACCCATTAGGAGAATAGCATCTAAACAGATGATGCGATGAACTCCTCGAGCCCAGAGGAACTCTACCACCAGCCACATTACATTGTTAAAGCACCACAAGGCAGATGATCGGCAAAATGGGAGAGTGATGACATTGAAAGTACTCCCCCCCCCCCCCCCTCCACTGAAACTGGAGGAACCGGTGGTCGTTTGGGCAGTGGGGGGGGTCTGGGAGGGGGGGGGGGGGGGAGGCGGGGTGAATGGAAATTGGGATGGTCAGATAGGCGTACTTGAGGTCGAGGCGTTACCCAACCGTTGAGTTAAAAGACATCCCTTAGGAGATGGATACTTTCCATCTTGAAGTGACCGTAAACTAGACACTCGTTGAATTCCTCCAGATTGATGACTGGTTGAGGGCTACCATCCCACTAGTTCACCACGAAAAGGCTGCTGAGAAAACCCACAGGGTGAGGGGATGTCCGTACAATCACAGCTTTGTAGAGTAATTCCGCTACTGCTGTGCATATCAACTCAGTGTCTACAGCCGACAAAACAAGCAGGACGGAGGGCCTCTATTGGGTAGGAGAACCGTAGACCTCTATGTGGACAACATGTACAGTTAGGCACATTCAAGCATCTGAGGTACTAGTTGCACAATTGTGAAAGAACCCTTGCAGTCTGCCCCTCAGGTGCTGATGCGGAAAATGGTGAACACTCACCTTGAGCAGGGCCTTGATTGCCACAGTCTCTGTGGCTGCCACTTAAAGCCAGGTATCAGGGGTGATCTCTGGTGGGATACAAGTTTCCAAATTTGGAAGCATCCTGGTACTGCCCTCTTCTAGATCCGTAGCCTCTGATGGGGGATGGGTGCTGTGTGCGGCCAACCAAACACCCCCTGCTATGGCCATCCCAGGTGAAAACCTGGAGTGTGAAAACACATTTGATAGGCGCCTAGCTCGTGGATGAACAGATCACTGAACAGCTCCCCTTTGTCAATGGGGCCAACTTTGGATGTGCGAGATCCCCCAGTTTGGGTCGATCTTGATGAGTGAAGAACGGTGCCTCTTTCGAGATGAAGCAGTTTACATTCCACAAAAAGAGAATAGACCATCAGGACCAACCTGATAGTAAATCTGGGATATTAGGGCCCCAAACACCTTGGCGTCCTGTGTGATATCCAAAATATGGGTCAATGGGCCAGATGTATCCAAGACGAACTTCCCAAGGAAGGTGGCCATGCGCTCGTCAATGTCAGGGGTCAGCGCCACCTTATCGGCCAGAGATGGGTGGGGGCACTCTGCCTAAAAGCATTTGCGGATTTCCTTGCCCAACGACTTACATAGCCATCTCGTATCATAGGTCGAGACTTTGTCTGCGAGGACCAATTCAGTTAAGTGGGGGTGCATTAGACTCTCAGGGTCCATCATTTCAGAGGTCCCCTAAGGGAAATCTTCCATTGACGTGTCATTATTAAGGTGATGTGGCCCTGTATCCAGCTCCTTATTGGAGCCTGAGTGAGAATCGGACCTTAGTGGGGGAATAGGTGGGCAAGAAAAGAAAGAGGCTCAGTTGGGTTGGAGTCCAGAGGGCCTGGGCACTGGGGATTCGAATGCCAGAGGCTGAGCATGGTCCATCAAGGCCCTCTTCAGTCTATCAAAAGCGTTGGGATAGATGCCTGGTGTGGGATCCCTTTTGCATTCGGTGGAGCTGTGCAGGTTGGTCAGGCATCCCCGGAGGTGACTGGAGCATGAGCCCAAGGGTATCTTCCCTCCCATGGAGGGGTTTAAAGAAGCGGTACGCATACTGCAGGAGATTTTGCTCCAGAGGAGCCACCGCCTGCGTAATCACTTTTAAAATAGAGGCGTCCATGACCTCGCAAAAGTGATTATTGATATGAAGGTAAGTCATGCAGTCTTCCTTCATATAGGTCGCCTCGAGGTCATTCTGGATGGATGGATGTGTAAATCGGGGTCACCCACCGCAAACTGTAGGGTACTGGGATCCCCAGGCAATTGTAGAGGGAACTATGATAACTGGTAGCCCCAGGGGCTGATAAGGTAAAAAGCACCACTTACACCCACTTGACTGAAAAGGCAAATACATGCCTCAGCAGGTGTCCATTCACCTCAAAAGGCTTATCAAATTGTAGAGACTCCGATGAGGGGCATAGTGCTTCAGGCATACGGGTAGATTTAGAGAAGACAAGCATCAGGCCAACAGCGCTGTGTCAGATTTCACAATGCGATTGAAACCAGCATGCCAGCACAGCGGGGAGAACGAGAGACACCAATCGCGCTTAATATGCGGTGCCCTTTAATGGTCGGTGGACCACACCGCAATAGCAGCATGTCTTGTGACAGACAGCAGCCGCAGGAAACGATAAGTGTTCCCGCGACCACACCGAAATGCAAATTAAGATTTCTATTGTTATCAAAACAAAGGCTCAAACCAAATGCCCAAAATGATGTCTCATATAACACAATAGCGAAACAATGGGCAAGAGCCTTGAGGCACTTATCTCGGCTACTGGAGCTGCGAAGAAAAGGGAGGCGGACATATCAACGAACGAGTATTAAGGGGTCCTGGACACTGCTGACTGGACAATGATTTGTTGTTGAACTGTAGACTTTTTTCCACTGTGTTATGGGAAATTAAGTCTTTCGTTGTTTCTTTACATGGCTGCTGTAAAAAAAAGTGAAGAAAGTACAGCATAATCCTCGCCTCCAGTCCAGACATAGAATCACTATGACACATGCTGTGGTCCAAACTCTGACTATGTAAGGCTTTTCTTTCCACCTTCTCAGCAATACCCACTTTCAATACAGAGTGAAGGATACTATTTGCTTCCAGACTTTTTGATAGACTTTTTTAGCCTAAGAGGGTGGAGGGAAAGTCTTAACATATCCATCGACTGGTTCTTAGCTGGGCTACTCTTTCCATGTTTTTTGCATACAAATATAGCAGTGGGCATAAACGATTAAAAAACAACATTAGTACGTTGAGCATAAAATGGCTAAATGCTATATCAACAAATGTTCTCCAACAGACAGCTAAAAAAAAATATCTCTGTATCCATTCCTTGGAAAAGCCAGTAAGTCTCACCTTTTCGACCTTCTGCCTCTACCTACTTTTTTAGCCAATGCTGTGCAGCTGCTAAACTCTAAAAAAAAAAAAAAAAAAAAACTGACTTCATGTGGATGAAGCGGTGGATGGACGGGGATGTTAATGCAGGGGTGAGCAGCGGTGAGTGAGCATGGGAGCAGTGGACGGGCTTGATGTGTTGATGGAAAAAACACAAAATTAAAAGCGAAAAAGACAGCAAGAAAATACATGTACTTGTGGGTGCCAGAGAGCCATAGACCAAGATGGCTGATTGAAAGAGCATGTTGGCTCCCGGAGATAAGATTTGCTGAATACGCTTTAACCAACCCCCCTCTTGAGAGCAACTGAAGTATCTCCATAAAGTTGGTGTGCCCAACTTGAGACCTGATCAGGGCCTGAGACTCTGGGGTGAGGCACTAAGACAGCAGACACACATGGAGTACAGGCTAACATAGTGAAGCAGGTGGGGAGAGCTGCCGCATCTTGGGGTGCTGGCTGAGCGGAGATTTGTCAATCCTTGCGACACCATAAGACAATTAGACCAAGACTGACCATCCAACTACTCTCCAGTTGTGAGAGTGGGGGTGTGAGCAGCAGGCTCTCCCTCATATGCAGGCAAATTTACCCTTGGACTGTCTACAGATCATCTTATTTTGTTTGAATTGGTAACAAACTCATTCTTCATGGGAAAATCCTACAGAGGCAGGTGAGGCTCATACTTGAGGCATGACTGGCTTCTAGACAATCTACTACAGGGAATGGTAGCCACATGACTGTCAGGTGAAAACCAATTATTGAGACGATGGAGATGAGATGTAATGTCACTTTTACTCTGAAAAAAACAGCTTTAAAAAAATTGAAGGGAAGATTGATACTCTTACGGTATGGATGGACAGAATTAAAAAGAGGATTGACAGCAGGCTGTGGGGAGCAGCAGGGGGCATCCTTGTATTGGTGACTGCTTGTTACATGTGTGTAACGCCACATTTGCATATGATATTCGAGCAATTGTTCCCACATTCACCAGGGAAACGTTGTGGGGTCAACAGTGTACTTTTACTGATGGTTGGGAATGTCAGTGTGTGTGGGGGGGAGGGGGAGAATAGTGGCAGGGGACACAGCTTAACTGGTTGCACTTAAGTTACTCAGCACTTGATAGTCACAAGGACATTCCTAAAAAAAGAATGGATAGAAGTTTTCTTATTTTGGCTTGAACTGGATAGCAGTTTTCTTATTTTGGCTTGAACTGCAGGTGTACACAAGCATTAAGTCATCAGCTGAGTTACGTGCAATTATGCAAACATCAACTAGATTCAAAGTTTGTTACTTGGAATGTGAGAGGTCTAAACAACCCCCAAAAACAAAAAAGTTAGACTCATAATGGCATATCTTAACGGGATAAAAGCAGATGTGACTTTTCTGAAGAAAACCCATCTTAAATCCCGGACTTCGCAAACCTTTGAGATGCAATGGTGAGCCAATCAAGCATCTACTTCAGGGGTTCTTAGCTGGGGCACCTAGATGTCAGGTACCCAATTCTGCAGGATGACATGAAGGGAGGGGGAAGGGGGGACAGTAGACTGCTGTTCTAGTAAACACCTACAGACCAAATACTGACAACCTAATGTTCTATGAGGATTTAGTATTAAAAGTGGAGCTCATAATGACACAGCTTATTACGGGGTGGTAATTTAATTCCATTTTAGATTTGCTCCTAGCCAGATCATTCTTAATCCCCTTTCATGCACCTCAGAGATGTTGAGGAAAATAATGGAGGCCTGCTCTCTGGTGTGTGTATAGCGCCATCTGCTCTCAGAGAATATTCGTACTATTCCTCAATGCACGATGCACACTCCAGGACAGAATACTGGTTCACAACTAAAGATGCCTATACTTGAGTGGTAGATGTAGTACTGCTTCTGCACACATTGTATGATCACTACCTGGTGCTTGTAATCCTGCAGATGCTAAGAGCGCTCTCTGCCAGTCGCCCTTGGATTTACGATTTTAATATGGGAGTACTGAATTCAATAAGCTATACCTTATCTGCTTTGGGGAGGGATTTCAAAAAATTAGAAACGGATTACTAGATTACTGTTAACCTGGCTAGTTGTGAGCAAATGTTTCCTACATTAGCCAAATAAAGAGAGCAGACTGATCTTGGGAAAACAAACTAAAGAGAAGCAATACTGGAAATGTGACAGACCAAGTAGGACTCTCGCTCCATTGCTGAAACATGGGTGTGCTGCAAGAGACATAGTTGAGATAGCTGACAATAAGGTATGAGGAGCACTACCATGAAAGAGATCCCAACTCAAATCACAACATTCTACACTCTACTATATACAACGCTAACAACTAGTGGCGATAGATCACTACAAAGTTACGTGGCAGAAGCTACTCTCGCATGGTTGGAATCTGATGAGTGGGAACAGGTAAAATGAGCCAATAACAGTTGAAGAGTTTAAATCATCATCCAATTACACCAGGGATGGAGAATGGCAGATTTCAATGGATTAGCAGCATAATTCTTTAAAGAATTATCAGAAATTCTGGCCACTCATTTCCTCAAGGATTATGACAAGGCGAGGAAATTGAGTTCCTTACCCCCTTCATTATGAGAGGTTATCTTTTCAATTTTGATCAAACCAGAATGAAAAACACTACAGACTGGCCATTATACAGGCAGCTTTAATTTCTTAATATGGAAACTAAAATTCTTGTTAAGATTATAGCAAATAAACTAAACCCACTCAAAAGAGGCCAAATTTCTCCGCACAAGTCGGGGTTAATCCTACTATATCTACTTCGGATAATTTGTGCACTTTCACAGCAAATTATCTCAGATTTCCAGGCGGCTGCCGTATACAAGATTGGACATTTTTAATGGCAGTTCGTAATTGGATGTGACTGGGTAACTGGATTATTACATGGATTTCACTGCTATATAACAACCCAATATCCCACATTATAATTAAAGGCCATCTAACTACCCCCAATCACAAACAGTCATTTATCTTCATTAGTGTTTACTATAGCAACCAAACCCCTAATGAGTATAATGAGAGACAAGCATGCCCAGAGGAGGCTTTGCATACTGGGGAGACGTTTCACTGTATATACTTATAGTGATGACAATGTTATATATTAACCATTCTTGGCAAAAATGTGCACCACAAATCAGAGAATTCACTAGGTTTGGTAAATATTTCGGACTAGCTAACCCACTGGACCAAATTGGAATTGATCCCTTTAGCCAGAAACACCTCCAAACCCACTCTGGCTTATCCTTCATTATGGTGTGAGGATCTCATAGCCTATCTATTTGGTAATAAACATGGTAATAAACATGTACACAGATAGGGCATTTGTTAGATTGTTTTATGGCTCATCTGGTGTGCATTAGGATACGAGCAGGAAATGAGATAGTAAAGATGAACATGCAAGTTATAGTTTGAGAAAAATAAATGTTAAGAATAAAAATGTGTTAGTCAGACAGTAGCTTCAGGAGAGGAGAGTAGTGCATATGAGTCTACAGCATTTCACACTACAAATAGATGTTTACAGGGTAAGGTACATATTCCATTTGTTGCATGTATTGGCCGTAGATACATATGCTTAGCTTCAAATTTAAAGCAGTACTCCCCAAATGCAGCGGCTAACTACTAGCGGACGTAAGTGCTTGAAAAAGTGTTTGTATTACAGCTTAACCCACTTTAGACACTAGAATGTTTTGTGAATGTATTCCATGTGGTTGCTTTACAGATATCGACTAATGGAATGTTTTCTATGAAAACCATAGAGGTGCCTTTATTGCGGGTGCAATGAGCTCTAGGAACTGCAGATAGCACATGTTTAGCTTTGCGGTAGCAAGTTTGTATACATCTTACAATTCAGCTTGAAATTCCTAGTTTAGAGAGGAGAGCCTCACTGAGATTCTAAAAAGGCTACGAAATAGGTTTTGTTTGTTCCATGTAATAGATTACTGCTCTTTCAACATCTAGTGTGTGTAGAGCTCTTTCCACAACGGAGTATGGTTTTGGAAAGAAAACTGGGAGCTCAATGGTTTGGGTTATATGAAAAGAAGAAACCACTTTAAGGAGACATTTGGGGTTTATTCTTAGTACCAGTTAATCAGGACTGATTTAGAAGATGGGTTCTTCCAAAGTGAGTGCTTGTAGTTCACTGATCCATCTAAGAATGCTACCTTCCATGTGAGGAACTGTAGTGCACATGAATGTAATAGTTCAAAGGAAGGACCAATGAGTAAAGTGAGAACTAAGTTAAGATTCCAGAGAGGTGAAGGTGGGATGGAGGGAGGAATAACTCATTTTAATCAATAAAGGTTATCAGAATTGTAATTTTAAACAAAGATGTGTATTGTCTGTTTTGCATGTACGTAGCCAGCGCTGCTAAGTGTAACCAAATGGAAGTATAAGCTAGGCGTGTAAGTGTAAAATGAGTAGGTAGCAAATTATATTCTGTACGTAAGGGAAAACGGCTGAATTTTTTTTTAAGCAATATTGCACAAATCCTTTCTATTTTGCATGTTGTATGCCCTTATGGTAGGCTTTCGAGTTTGTTTAAGAATGGTTAAACATTCTTGTGGCAGATTTAGGTATCCAAACTCTAGGATATCAGTAGCCAAATTGCTAGATTGAGCTGTTTTGGGTTAGAGTGTCTGACCCTGCCCCACTCCTGAGTTAGGTGTAGCCTAATTGGCAACGCCTCATGTGGCAGAACTGATGGGTGTAACAGAGTTGTGAACCATGCTTGTTGGGCCCATGTTGGGGCTATTAGAAATAATGTGAGGGATGTTTGCCAGAGATCCTGAACCACATCCTCCCACTCTTTGCAAATCCTCCCACTCTTTGCTAGCAAGAGGGGGCCCCTCCTCCCAGTAGAGCTGTCCCTTGGTTTAGGAAGCGGTGGCCTCATCAGAGAGAAGAGTACAGAGTTCTGAAACTAGATGTTTGCTCCCGTCCTTGCATATTAGCCATTTTTCAAAGGTCTAGTCCCTCTGCCATTCTTCTACTGGTAAAGTAAATGTGTAAATGGCCGACCTACCTGCATATACCATGGTGCAGTGCGCCCTGGGGGAAGTATCCTGGTGCATGCCTCGCCATTGATTTACTGTCCTGGAGGGAGATGAGCCTCCATGTCTGTAGTCCCTAGGCGATCACCAGGATCCTTCACCTACTCCTAGGTAGTCAAATAAATTTGTGTAAAGGAATTGGTCTGTTGGAGGTGGGAGCCATTGACTTTACACAAGGCTACTCATGTGGCCCATGAAGGGAGTAACAGTGCTGGAAATCCAATGGTCACCGGCCTACTGCTACAACTGTCTCATTTGGCCCTCGGCTGTACTGCTCCCCCAACCCCGACTTTTGCCCCATGGACATTTTCTGGGTGCCACTGTCTGCTCAACGCTGCATTTTTCACACGAGGGAGGAGGATACCACTCCTGGAGCCACCGTTGGATATTCCCCGAGGAGTCCCCAAGGCAGGCAGTGCTCGCCCCTGGCTTAATTCCAACGATTGGCTCTCTGGGAACCAGATCTAACTCTACACCACAGAGTGACGTGAGACAGACAAGGGTCTACTTGCAGCAACTTATCACACTAACAACTACCCTAAGACTTGGGGTGCACCATCATAGGCAAGGACAGACCGCCTGGGGGGACAGCAGATGAAAATTGATAAATACACGGAGCAGGGGGTAGCGCAAAGGAATGATCACCTATGTACGTCCCCTCCAGAGAGTGAAAAAATGCCCTCAGACTCCTCTGGAGCTCAAATACTCACAGCAATAGAAGCCTCCCAGTGCAGAGGTGCCAGCCATAATAGACGCAGTGTCTCTGGTTGTTGGACTCTTACGAGTTAACCTCCGCACAGTGGCAGAAAGGTCCCTTGCCACTAAATAAACTGTATCTGGATTGCAGAGTGAAGTAGGCAACCCTCACCGACTTGTCTGCAACGTCAGTGGATCTGGATTGGAGAGCAGAGGACGCGAAGGGCCACTCCCAGAGATGTAATTTTCATTCTGTTGGATTTCCAGCAGGTGCAGAGGGCAGGGCTCCTGAACTATTCCTTGAAAACGGGATCAAAACTGCGCTTCCTATGGCCGAACTGTCCTCCATCCCTGCGATTGAGGACTGGCAGGCGTGGTGGGCAGAGTAGATGTGCCTCCCATTCAACTCAAAGAGTAGTGGTGTGCCATGATGGTTCCTTAGACTTGGAGCGGCCGGACTCAGACAACAAGGGACGACAACTGCAGAGAATGGACCCAATGTTGGTGCAGGCTTAGCGCGAGTCTGTGGGAGCCCCGATGGAAGAGGTCACTGCCTCTAATTCAGACACCAGAAGAAAAAGTTACTTACCTTCGGTAGCGCTTTTTTTGGTAGATACAGTATCTGCATGTGGATTCCTCACCTTGTGAATATCCCCCTGCGTCAGCAGCATCCGGAAATTCTTTTTGTAGCTTCGCGCCGACGTGGACCGACGTCACAGAGGCACGGCATCGCGCGCGACTCCGCTGACGTCATCGACCCCCATATTAGGCCCACGCCGGCGTGATGACATCAGTTCCGCCCCTTTTTTCCGTGCCTTCGAGGCACACGGACGGACCAATGGCAGTAGAACAATACAAAATATACACAGTACACAATGTCCAGAATACACACATAGTGCGAAAACAATAAGAGAAAGCAAAATGCAATAAACATTTCCTTTGACAATAAATATATATAAATATATACAATAAACATGGTAAACAAGAGTGGACAACGGGGAGGCGGGCGGGTCAGTGAGGAATCCACAGGCAGATACTGTATCTACCAGAAAAAGCGCTACCGAAGGTAAGTAACTTGTTCTTCTGATAGATACATCTGCCTTGTGGATTCCTCACCTTGTGAATAGAGTCCAACAGGAGTCCCCACTCCCGGAGGAGGGTGTCCACTCTTCTATACCAAGAAATCCTGGAGGACAGAGCGCGCAAAGTGGCCATCCCTCCTCACCTCGGTATCCAAGCAGTAATGCTTCGCGAAAGTGTGGAGGGAGGCCCAAGTCGCGGCTCTGCAAATGTCCTCTACAGGCACACCTCTAGAAAGAGCAGATGTTGCAGACCTGGCTCTAGTGGAATGAGCCCTTATACCCTCTGGAGGTTCCTTACCCGCCAGGGAGTAGCAGATCTTGATGCATAAAATTATCCATCTTGAAAGCATGCGCTTGTGCACAGATCTTCCTTTCCTGCAGCCAGCAAATCCAACGAACAGCTGGTCATCCAACCTGAACTCTCTTGTCCTGTCCAGGTAGAAGCTCACCGCGCTCTTAGGGTCCAAGCGATGAAGCCGCTCCTCCTCCTTGGAAGGGTGAGGGGGAGGATAGAAGGTAGGAAGGGTAACGGATTGCCCCAGGTGGAAAGGAGTTACCACGGAATGCAAATGTGCTTCCGGGAGCGCAGCGGGCGCGACGATGGCGCGCCGAAGGTGCGCCTAAGGTAAGCCCGTCTGCGCCCCGGCAGCGCGCAGGGCCAGAGAGGCTGCTCGGCCTGGGCCCCAGCAGGTGACCTCCCATATAACGTATAGCAGAGAAGTACTTCTATCCCTCAATCAAATCACATGCGGCAACTGCACGGTATGGGAGGTCCAACACTCCGCTAATGCGGTCTGCCCGGTATGCCAGTTCCATCTTAGACCAGGCCTTCCCCCCCCTCCTACTTGGGCAAAGAAGAGGGAGAACCTCGAATCCGAGCTGCTCTCATTAATGCCCGTTCTCTAGTCAAGCACACGGAAGAGGTTCGCGAGTTGATACTCGATAACTCGCTCGACCTCTTATTCGTGACTGAGACTTGGCTGCACCCCCACTGCGCCCCCACTATTGAGCTGGCTATACCTAGGGGCTTCAAAATCATAAGGGCAGATCGCAGCTCGGGCAGGGGAGGAGGACTAGCAGTCATTTATAGAGACAAATGGTCTCTGATTAAGGAATGCACTGGTGCTATCGAGGACGGGGAAGCACTGGAATTTTCAATTGCTCTCACGCCAAATTTCACCTTGGGCGGGCTGCTCATCTATCGCCCTCCGGGCCCTCTGGGCTCCTTCATTAAATCTCTGGAGGAGCTAGTTGCCCAGAGAGCGCTGAGATTCCCTAGGTTTCTGCTCCTGGGGGACTTTAACATACATATGGATGTTCCTACAGCCCCGGGGGTTAGTGACCTTGGGGAATTATGCACCTTAGCGCAGCTTAAAATACAAGGTCCGGATACTACCCACCTTGGAGGTCACTGCCTTGATCTGGTCTATTCCAACTTTGGTGTCATATCTGATACTCCTTGCCCAGTTACATGGTCAGACCATTTCTTGGTAAACTTCTCCTGGGAAACGGACAGGGCCCGCGCCACAGCTGGTATACAACAGACCCCCTTCCCCCTCAGGATTAGTATCCCAGCTCTGGCAACATCCCTATCCCACACTCTGCCGGACAAGTCGGGAAATCTTGAAGAAGCAGTCGAGAATTTCTCGTCATGGATCAGATCTTCCGCAAGCCGGCTACCACAAACTAAAACGAGTATTCGCCCACGAGCCACCCCGCCATCCCCCTGGTACACGGATCAGCTTAAAAGCCTAAAAATAAGCTGCAAAGTGTTGGAAAGATCGTGGAGGAGGGAGTACTGCCCGTTAGCTAAGGCGAAACTCCGAGATGGGCAAAAAGATTATTACGCTTCAATCAAGAAGGCTAAGGGAGAATATTATGCAGACAGGATTCTTAAAGCTAAAAACAACAGTAAAGAAATATTCTCTATTGTAAAAAGTTTCATGTCCCCGGTAGCAGAAACTCAGGTAGCCCCCCTTTCTGAGGGTTGGTGTGAAAAACTGTCCACCTACTTCATAGACAAAATAAAGAAAATCCAAGAAAGCCTTAAGACCGTTGGCTCCGACCATCCCCTACCTGTTCAGGCCATACAAGAACAGGACAACTCCCCCCCACTCTTTATTCCATCTATCGGCATAGAGCCTAAAGAAGCAATGTGCTCTTTTATAAAGGTTGAGGTGAAGGATGTCTTGGCTATTCTTAAAGCGCTGAAATCAGGATCCCCGGCGGATCCCTGTCCGGCCAGAGTTCTGAGTGGTGTGGCGGAGGTTATTGCACCTACAGTTACAGACCTGGTTAATGATCTTTATTAACAAGTAATGTACCACCTCAGTGGAAACAAGCAAAACTCCTCCCACTGATTAAAAAACCCTCAGCGGATCCCCTGGTTACCTCTAATTATAGACCCATCTCCTTGCTCCCAGCCTTAGCCAAAGTCTGCGAGAAGGTGGCTTTTCGGCAACTGGAGAAGTTTGTGGAATCTACAGGGGCATTACATCCCGCCCAATCCGGATTCCGCTCCTCCTTCAGCACTGAGACCGCGCTAGTGGAAGTCACTGAGGCCATCAGGGACTGTTTGGACGGGGGCGGCAGAGCGGCCCTAATTTTATTGGACCTCTCTGCCGCGTTCGACACGGTTCCTCATGCCCAGTTGCTCTCTAGGTTAGAGGACATTGGCATCACTGGCGCGGCCCTTAAATGGGTCGAATCTTTCCTCACTGACCGGTCACAACAAATCTGGCTCCCCCCTTACCATTCATCAATTAGCAGGGTAGACACTGGAGTCCCTCAAGGGTCGACTCTAAGTCCCCTACTCTTCAATGTGTATTTGACCCCCCCTTGTACATCTTGCGGAGAGTTTGGGTGCGAAAATAATGGCTTACGCCGACGACACCCAGCTCCTCTTCACGTGGGACAAGAACAACCTCGATACAAAGAGAGTCCAACAGTGCTTGTCCTCAGTATTTGCCTGGCTGGCCAAGGCGGCTCTCAAATGCAATGAGGACAAGTCGGAGATTCTCCTGTATGGCCAATTTCCAGCGGGATTTAAGGAATCCATTTGGCCCATAGGATTGCCGTGCCCCTCTGGAAATTGCGGGGCTGCAAAGAACCTAGGGATCTGGTTCGGCGCTGACCTTTGCTTCCGAGATCAGATCTTGCGACTGGCGGGAACTTGCTATGGGACCCTTACCACCCTCCGGAAGTTTTTTCCCCTTCTCCCCCAGGAAGCTAAAGAAACAGTGGCCAGAGCACTTATCCTTTCGCGTCTGGACTACGCCAACGCACTATATGTGGGCGCTCCAGACTTCCTGCTTCGCAAACTGCAAGTAGTCCAGAACGCGACAGTGAGGCTCCTATTTAACATTCCCAGATGTCTTAGTGTACGAAGGCAGCTCTCTGAGCTTCATTGGCTCCCAGTAGCTCTCAGAGTGCGCTTTAAAATCCTGACACTGGCCTTTAAAGCCTTACACGGCCCATGTCCGCCCTACCTTAGTGATAGGTTTGCTTTTTACCAGCCCCCGCGACAATTGAGATCTGCCTCCCTCAGACACTTGGTCACCACCAGATTTAAGAGAGCTCGTCTCGGGGGAAAATCCATGGTGGTTAGAGCCGCCCAGCTATGGAACAGCCTCCCTGACCATCTGAGACACACGACAAGCCTTGCATATTTTAAAAAACATCTGAAAACCTTTTTATTCAGGCAAGTCACGTAGTCCACATGTTCTCCTTTTTCCTTCTGATACTTGAATCTTCTCTCGCGCCAGGACAGTCTTGACTATTAGTGCGCGTTATAAGAAATATATAACATAACATAACACCTTCGGCAGAAAAGCAGCCCTGGTCCTAAGAACCATTCGATCAGCATGAATGGATAAAAACGAGGGCTTTGAACTAAGGGCTTGAAGCTCACTTACCCTCCTTGCTACAAGGAAGACAGTCTTGAAAGACAAAAGCCTCAAGGGACATGAGTGTAAAGGCTCAAAAGGTGAACCCATCAAAAATGTAAGAAAAAGGTTCAAGTCCCATTGAGGTACAATAAAAGGAGTGGGAGGAAATTTATTGGTAAGGCCCTTGATGAACCGTAAAACAATAGGTGACTTAAACAAAGAGGGCTGGTCAGGCAAACAAAGGAAAGCCGATAAGGCCGACAAATAACCCTTAATGGTTGCCACCGCAAAACCCTGCTGGGCCAAGGAAAGAGAAAATTGAAGAATATTGGACAAACAAGCCCTTAAAGGATCAACTGACTTCTCCCCACACCAAGCAACCAACTTTGACCATCTATAGGAATAAATGGACTTAGTGGAGTCACGCCTGGCTGACAAAATGTCATCCACCACATCGTGTGGGAGAGAAAAGGAACTCAGGTTGCCCCGTTCAATCTCCAGGCATGAAGGTGTAAGGTCTGGAGGTTGGGGTGTAGAACCTGCCCCTCCATCTAGGAGAAGAGATCTGCCCTGTGAGGGAGACTGAGCGGCGGGTGAGAGGAGAGGTGGAGAAGGTATGAGTACCACACCCTTCTTGGCCAATCCGGGGCGATCAATATAACTTGGGCCCGGTCTTGGCGAATTTTCCTCAGAACCCGAGGAATCAAGGGTATGGGAGGAAACGCGTAAAGGAGTTGCGAGTCCCAACGCAACTGAAACGTGTCCCCCAAGGCTCCCTGCATCGGAAACTGGAGGCTGCAGAATGACGGGCAGTGAGCATTCTCGCGAGTGGCGAACAGGTCTACCCGAGGAGTTCCCCACGTCCGAAAGACGTGACGAACTACCTCTGGATGAAGCCTCCACTCGTGGTCGGCAGAGAACTGCCGACAGACTGTCTGCACGAACGTTCTGAACTCCGGCCAGATGATTTGCCATCAGACAAATCTGATGATCCTGAACCCAGGACCAGAGACGCAGAGCCTCTCTGCAGAGACACTGCGACCCCACTCCTCCCTGCTTGTTGACATACCACATCGCGGTCGTGTTGACGGTCAGGACCTGAACTGACCGCCCGCGAAGGGAAGGGAGGAAGGCCTTGAGCGCCAGACGTATCTCCCGTAATTCCAGCAGGTTGATGTGAAGCAACCTTTCCTCTGGAGACCCAAGACCCTTGACCTCCAGGTCCCCCAGATGAGCACCCCACCCTAGAGTGGATGCATCCGTTATTACCGTGGCCACCGATGGAGGAAGTTGAAAAGGCTTTCCTTGCGACAGATTGCCTTCCACGATCCACCAAGACAGATCCGCTGCAGTTTCTCTGGAGATCCTCACTGACTACCTGAGATCTCCGTTGTGCTGATACCACTGCCTGCGGAGGCACCACTGGAGTGCCCTCCTGTGCCAGCGTGCATGGTTGACCAACAGAATGCAAGTAGCCATCAGACCGAGCAGACGTAAGACCTTCAGGACTGGAACAACCGCTCCATTGTAGAATAAAGGAATCATTTCCTGTATGTCGGAATCCTTTGAGAAGGAGGGAATGCACGACATACAGTTGTGTCCAGTACCGCACCTATGAACAGGTTGCGCTGGGAGGGCACCAGGTGAGACTTGGGTACATTTATCGAAAAACCCAACCTGTGCAACAACTGAGTTGTATCTTGCAAATGATGGAGCATTTTCTCCGGCGACTCTGCTTTAATCAGCCAGTCATTCAGATAGGGGAACACTGGAATCCCAGACGCCGGACGAGGAAGAATCCCACGACGTCGCTCAGGGTTCGGCATCAGGGATGATGAAATCGGCGTCGACGGATTCGGCGTCGATGGCTTCGGAGTCGAAGGCCTCGCCGGCATCGGAAAATGCCAATGCGGCGCTGGAGCTGGCATAAAGGGCATAAAGGGCGCAGGAGCATAGGTTTGGGGAACACCCAGACCAAACGCCATCGGACCCGTGGGACCAACAGGAGCCCCAGAGGGGAACATAGCCCTGGAATAAATACCATACATCGCATTTAGAAAATGCGTTGGATCCTGACCTGGAGCCGGAAAGGCTGGGTACGAACCCCCAGGCTGCTCTTGAGGGCGTGGAGTCGATACGACGTCGACCTCTCTTCAGGCTGGTGCACCGGAGTCGACAGACCTTCGGGCAACAGAGCCTCTCCCTCTCCAACCATCTCCCCCTCACCTTCATCCTCCCAATCCGGAGGATGGAATGGAACCGGAGATGGATTTGCTGTCTGCTTCGGCGAACCTGGCGAATTTGGATGTGACGCCTCACCCCCGGCGTCCTGATCTTCCAAAGCCGAAGACACCACCTCTTTCTCAACCAGCTTCACCTGCGACTTCGGCTTAGAACCCGAATCCTTCCTCGAGCAATGTCGGGATTCATGGGTCCTCTTTTTATGCTTCTTTTTAGACGACCTCGAAGCATGGGCCGAGGACGAGTCCGATCGCGACCTCGAGCGAGATCTTGACCTCGAGCGTAGAGTCCGCGACCTCGATTTCTTCTTCTCCTTACTTCCTTTAAGCTTCGCCACAAGAAGCTTAGCTTCTCTCTCCCGGGGGGCCTTAGGTGTCATCTTCCTACAAGACCGGCAGTCATCGACGTCGTGGTCGGAGCTAAGACACCATAAGCAGCATTCATGCGGATCCGTAATGGACATGGTCTTGCCGCATTCCCCACAGGCTTTAAATCCGGACTTCTTCAAAGACATGTCGAAAGAGAAGACAATGAAACACCAACATTACAAGGTAAAAAAGTTACTGCAAAAGCTACGGACGATCCCTAGAAAACCGTTAGCGTCGATGACGCGGAAAAAAGGGAACTGATGTCATCACGCCGGCGTGGGCCTAATATGGGGTCGGTGACGTCAGCGGAGTCGCGCGCGATAAATGCCTCTGGGACGTCGGTCCACGTCGGCGCGAAGCTACAAAAAGAATTTCCGGATGCTGCTAACGCAGGGGGATATTCACAAGGTGAGGAATCCACAAGGCAGATGTATCTATCAGAATGGGGTATATAGTTCAGGAGACCCCCCCCTAACCGGAGGACCACTGAACCGATAAAGAAAAAGTGGGTCATGTGTATCTGAAACTGCTCTCTGCTCAAGTAGGGGAGTGGGGGCTTTGTACTCCTGACCCTGGCAGAGGACTGCCGGGATGGCTGGCCCGAGTTAGAGTGTTCATGGCCGGAATTCCGGATCATATAAGATAGGATGGGCACTGACATGACCCAGGCGCGTGCCTTTCTCCCGTGCTCTACATTCTTTCATTGTTTTATTCCCCTTTCACGCTTCATCTTCTCACCCTTTCTCTTTTCTCTTCTTTCTATTAGTAGCTCTGTTATTTGTGCCTGGTATATGATAGAGTGTGTGGATGTGTGCATGTAGTGGCTAAGAGTGGGAGAGTGAGACCGGTGCATCTCATCAGCCTGGCATTGTGATCTTCAGAGGCTGACAGTATTAAATGTGAGAGTGGGTTAACTGGTGCAGCACGTGGCGCGCTGGTTGGCTGGGCAGTAGCATGTACGGATTGCGGCTCGATTGGATCTTATTCATTATACATCCACTGTTATTGTTGGATGTGAAGAGATAACGGTTGAAAACTATTCGGTGTTGAGGGTGGGCTCTGTAGCAGTCTATGAGGATTGAGAAGGCACAAATTGTTCTTGTTGTATTTACCAGTAGGGGTTACAGTTGTTATTGTGGTTTTTGGTGGCAGCGAAGATGGCTAGGCAACTGGCAGACAGAGCTGAAATGGCAGAGTGATGGGTCTATTTAAATTTGTAACGTGAAATGTGTTGGGGCTCAACTCTTGTGAAGCATTATAGAGTACAGGCCTATCTCACTTATCAGATCCCAAACTCAAACGATACACAAGAAATGAAAAAGGCAGGTATTTTGTGCCACTTATTCCACATATGCCTGTGGCGTGGTGATTTGGGTGGTCCCACAGGTCCTGTTTCGAGTAAATGATTATACGGCGGATGTAGAGGGAAGGTATGTAGTAGTGCATGGCTCGTTAGACAGGATGGTGATATGCTTGTTAAATGTTTATGCCCCGAATGTGGATGATGGTGGGTTTTGTCTGGCATTGGAGCAGTTACTCCTTCCATATGTGAAAGTGCCACTAACATGGACAGGAGACTTTAATTGTGTACTTGATGGGAACTTAGGAGGACACCCTCTGAAGCTACATTCTAACCCCAGCATGACTGCTTTGTGGGAGGTGATGGACTATCTGCGCTGCGTCGACATCTGGCACTAGATGCAATCTGGAGTGCAGGGATACACATGCTATACGCCTGCACAAGTTGTCTCTAGTAGGCTGGATAGCTTCTTGCTTTCAAGTTAGACCACTGCGGTTGCAGCGCAGACGTGCACATTGGGACTCTTTGGCAGACCATGCTCGTGTACTGCTGGAGTGGGAGGTGAGTAGAGGTAGGCCAAGAGTACCCTTGTGGCGCCTACATTCAGAGTCCCTTAGAGACATCATGTTCCGAGAGGACCTTCGGGAGGCAGTTGTCGGATATTTGAACACCAATTGCTTATCTACCACTGGCATGAGTTTGGAGTGGGACGCGAGGGAATGCCTGTCTACAGTCTACAAGAAAATGCCTGGAACCGGAGCTTACTGCAGCGGAGGATGCGTTGACTAAGCTACAATACTCTGGGGTTTGTGGAGGGGGGCATAGCTGAGAGGCGAGACACTTCCACAGGCCCAGCATCGAAACGAGGAATAATGGGATAGATTGGATTACCTCATTAGACACGAATATCGCTCCTAAGTCAGGTAGGGACGCACGGGATCCTTGCTCCTATAGGCCTTTATTAATAATGTTGGGGCTGGATGCCAAATTGTTGGCCAAGGTGCTAGCGACAAGTCTGGGTAAAATAGTAACATGCCTGGTCCAGGAGGACCAGTGGGGGTTCATGCCGGGCAGAGGGACACACATGAATATACGGCAACTCTCACATTGTGCTGCATTCGGTGGCGGATGTTGGGGTTCAAGTTGCAGAGGTCGCCCTAGACATTGAAAAAGCGTTCAACATCTTGCAAGGAGGATGGGTTTTGGCCAAGAGTTTATATCTTGAGTTCTTCTCCTGTACTGTCAAACGACGGCCTATGTCCACAATGGCAACCTAATATCTGAGGGCTTCCGTTTCGAGAGGGGCACAGGACAAGGCTGCCCACAATCTCCTCCCTTTTTTTGCCCTGGCATTTGAGCTACTGGTGATCAAGTTGCAGCGAGATATGGCGCATCACCATAGATGGCTGTACCCATGTAGTCTCCTTATATGCGGACCACACATTGCTGTATATTC
This sequence comes from Lissotriton helveticus, assembly GCF_964261635.1. NCBI lineage: Eukaryota > Metazoa > Chordata > Amphibia > Caudata > Salamandridae > Lissotriton > Lissotriton helveticus. The sequence goes on from NC_136068.1 coordinate 1,180,349,762, forward strand.
GTCATCCAGAGGGAGTGGTGCCTGTACTCCTGGATGTGCTAGTCCCGTTCGGAGTATCCTCAGGGCTCCATATTAATTGCCGGAAGTCTGTTATATTCCAACTGGTAGCCCTGGCACGAGGGAATGCGGTGGACTTTACTGTTTTGGGGCTTAAATGGGAACACAACCATTTTCACTATTTAGGTGTAAAGATGGCTCACACACCGGACGCCCAGTATGCCCTGAATATGGGAGCAGTCATCACAGGCCTGGAGATGTCCATGCGGTTCTGGAACCTCCTGCCTCGGTCATGGAGGCTAGTAGCCTTGTCGAGGATGGTTATGCTTGCCTGCTGCCTCTAAGTCCTCCAAAACTTCTTTTATTGTATCCTGAAATCTGCCTTCGAGACCTTAAATAGTCCCTGATCTCCTTGGTGTGGGCGGGTCAGGGTCGTGGGTCTTCTTGAATCTACACTTGATTATCTAGCGGGGTTGCTACAACATGCGGTGCAGTGGTGTGCTGAGGATCCTAATGTAGACAACGCGCTGTTGGCAGATTTAGGTGTGGGGACAGGACTCCAGAGGTACCTCACGATGGGCTTGCAGACCCCTCCGAATTGCCAGTTTGTGGTCCATCAGGTCGCGATGGGGCCTGGGGATGGGCGATTATTCAGATCATTGCGTAGGGCCCCACATGCTCGGCAACTCCCCCTCCAAGGGATCTAAGGTTTCCATCAAATACAGACTGTCATGAATCTCACATGGTGGTATTATGGGGGGTGCATGACAGCTGGGGACCTGAAGCTCAACGGGACCTTCCGCTCTTTTAACGATGCACAGGAGCGTTTTCAAGTGCTGGATGGCCATTTCCTACAATATGCAAAAATATCTTGCAAAACCCGCGAGATATGGACCGTCTTCCCGGTTGAGCCAGAGGAGATGCAGGCCCTACCACTGCTCCTTGACCTGGGCTCCTATACGGGACTAATTTCCCACATATACAAGGCTCAGAAGTCAGATCGCAGGATCACTGTGTCAAAAATCAAAAACAGATAGATGTCTGACTTATCGATGAAGGGCGGTGGAAATGGGCATTCACACAGGTGGCTAGCAACCCACGCTTTAAACTCACCCAGTTCTTTAATTTACATCACTGTTATCTAATGTCCCAGAGATTGTCAAGGTTTGATGTGTCTCCCCTTTCGACATGCCCCCGGTGTAATGTGGGACCTGTGAAATGTTTACATACGATCTGGACTGTGCTTGGTTTCAGACATATTGCCAGATGGTGCTACGCTTGCTTCGAGAGGTCACAGATGTGGGTATCAAGCCGTCAGTCAAACATTGCATCTTAGGCGTGCTCCGGATACCGAAGTCAGGTGCTCGTATGCAACATAAATTTGCTCTCCTGGGAATTGTACAAACTAAACGCCGCTTTGCCATTCACTGGTCCCACCATATAACCCACAGGCTGGATAAGTGGGGGACGGACCTGCATGAGTGGGGCGTGGCTGAGGAGCACCAACTGCATACGATCCGCATTGGTGAGCGTGACCTGGAAATGTGGAGGAACTATGTTGGAGGGCCTGCTGATGGATGGTGGACCGAGCGAGGAAGACGTGGCCTTTTCAGAGAAAGCAGCACTCGATGCTTCTGCAATGATCTCGGAGGATTATCCCCTGATTGGCTGATTGAATTGGTATGTGATCTGCGGCTGTATGAGCTACACGTGTAGGAATGCTAAAAACTGAGCTAAAAGCGGAGGGGAAAAGCCCATGCCCTGGAGTGTGGACCCAGGGGGTGTGGACTGCTGCTTTAGGATTATTTTAGGTAATTCCCCTTACTGACTACCGCTGCCAAGTTATTAATATAATTTTTAATTGTTAGATCTGTTTTTGCACATGATAAATATCTATGGGATTTGTCCTATGTGTCATACATGATGATGTACGCTCAGCAATGATGCTTGGAAGCAAAGCACATGGGCGAACATTGAGGCCACAGTGATATCCTGTACTACTTTCCTGATATGCACGGTAATCTGCAATTTATTTTTCATTGCTTTGTGACCCTAAAGGACAACATGTAATGTGATTTTTGTGTCATATTGAATAAAAAACAAGTTGCAAAAAGAAAAAAGAAAGGAATGGTGTTCACAGCAAAAAAAAGAAAAAAAAAAGATCTTTAGGTGGAGAACTGTGTGCAAAATATTCCAAACAAAGTAGAAAAACAAAGTGCCCGATACCCTACTGGGCAAAGATGAGAACATAAGGTCTAATAAGGGTCTTAAAATGAGCAGTTTGCACTATGGTTTAGTGTTTTTATATTAGGGCAGCATTTACATCTTTCGTTTTTATTTAATATTATGTTTCTAAGAGCTGTGTTCAGCCAAATACACAGCTTAGTTTGTAATTTGGCTTACTGGAAAAAAAAACACTATGAATGTTGCCTTCTTCATTCGGTATGTTTTCTATTTGATATCCTAGAATACAACATATTTTCTAAAATGTTGTGTTCCGGGATATAGCATACTTGCTGAGATATTCTCCATTATTTTGAAAACAAGAGAATATCCCATTGTGAAGAGCTGGCACAGAACGGACCCCCATTTAACCGATGAATGGCTCAGACGCAGATACATTATAGATGCTTCAATTTAATAAGCCAGAGACTGCTCCCCCACCCTCAGAACCCCCAAAACAATTAACACATCTGGCGCACTCGCCAGATCTAAATTAAAACTGGTCTATGGTCTTTTTTTGTTTCATGGGATGTCGGCAGTGGCAGCCGCTCCATTAGGGCGTTGGAGCGCTGCCCCATTGCTTTCTCGCAGTGCGAGAAGCAGAAAATCAAATGGTATTTTAAATACCATTTTATTTTCTGCTTCTCGCACTGCGAGAAAGCAGAAGGCAGGGGTATGCCTGGTTGGGGTGGGTGGGTGGGTGGGTGGGTGGGTGGGGAGGAGTGGCTTGCATCACTCGAGTGCCCTGACTGTTTGGTCGGCCTTGGGGCCGACCAAAGCAGTCGTGCGCACTTTACATAGAGAAAATGACCTCCCTACAGGCGCCCGACATTCCGCACCAATCACGACGTTGCCATGGCAGCGTTGTGATTGGCTTACTAAGGGGAGGGAGCATGCCTGTTCCTGTCCAGGAGCAGAGGCGGCTCGGGACCCGGTCACCAAGGGTCGGGTATGTTTTATTTATTTATATCAATTTATCCACCACCCACCCCACCCCCACCGCCCACATGTGTTTTGTGAGCCACAACCGCTTTTAGGACCGACGCCACTTCAAAGCGCGGGCCATTTCCTTCCAACCCCAGCTATTTACTTTATTTTGACCGGAATGATATCTCGCCAATTTATCGGCTTCTCCGCTGTTGCGGAGCTGCCTGTCCCCAGAACACCAAGTTTGCAGGTGACGTGAAATCAGTCCGAGGTCGTTGCTTGTAAATTTGTGTTTTTCAGAAACGCCACTCGACTCTCCAGTTGATGCACACGTGCAAGAGTTGTGTTTTGGGTGCAAACCTTTTGCCACATTCTAACCCGTTTGCCCCGCATCCCTCAGATTCGTCACTGCGAGTATTGCAGATGTTTTTTCATTTGAACCAATTATCAAAGTTAAAGTCTATTTGCATGTGTGTAGCGCATTGTGTTATTGTAAATTAGCATTGTGGCACCTTTTGATAGTCTGACTTTCCAAAGGTTTCCACTGCAGACCAGTTTTTATAGACGTTTGCGGTCTGTAGGCTACTGCATAACTTGGGCCGGTGTTTGCAGGTGGTGACACAGGAACTTATTTTCCGGGACTGGAATTTATTTTTCATCATCTGACTTTGTTCCAGAGCAAGAGAAAGAATGTCAGAAAGGGTTTAAGAAGGAGGAGAAAGATTGGAAAACACAGACATATAGCAAACATAATGGAATGAGCAGCAATGAAAAGGCAAGAGGTAGAAATTTCGGGGGGGAGGGGGTGGGAAGAAGCATGAGATGGAATCAAGAAGCAATCTTTCCTAATGTCTGATATTGTCAGAGGTTGAGCGGCGTATCTTGGTGGCAGTGCAGTTGTGAACATGGAGATGCCCACCCAGGTGGCTTAGGTGTGCTGTTTTGGGCAGGTCTGTGACGGTCTGTCTAATGTGTGCTGTTTGGTCGTGTGCATATGCAACTCCGATTCTAATTGGCACGCATGTGTTGTTAACATGTTACCCAAATATATGGCATATCTATGCAGTGCTGGGTGAGTGCACAGTGTTCTGTTTATTGTGTTGTGCATTTCATTATTCAAAATATATTTACCCTGATGTCATATATGAAATCATCAGCGATTTCTCTAGTGATAGTTAAGACATGGTAACATAGAAAAAGTTGGAAAAAGTTCTGAAATCCGGAGTGAACTGTAGACAGACGCCGTGCACCCTTTACTATATATGTATACACACACGCACACACACCACTCACTGAGTTTAAAAGATTAATTGGATGGTCGACTTAAACTAATTTTCAAAATGCAAAAACAAAGAACCGTTTTATCTCTGCACTATAAATGAAGTTAAATATCTGATATCGGTTTTACCATGACATTCTCTCGGCGTGATGCCTGTTTTGTTTGTACCTTTCACTGCACAGTCAATTAATGTACTTATTGTATAGTTTAAACCTTACTAGTGTATGTATCAGTGTTTTCAAAAGTTAATATGGGCAAACGATATCATCAGCATATGCAAACATTGTCCTCTATAGCAATATATAAATATTGGCAATTTCTTAGATGATAAATAATTAAATCGTATTGCTTTATTAAAATTCCTACTTCCTCAAATTTGCATGAAAATGCACCATTTATCCACTCTTTTTTTCAAAATGTTCTCGGGGGGAGAACTCCCCCCCCCCCCAACTCCCCATAGGTTGTTCGAAGCTTACTCGCAATGCTTGCTCGCCGCAGTGCAGTACGGCAATACTTTTAAGCCTACCACTTTCAAATGTCACCAGCCGCCACTGGATGTTAGTGTGTGGGGTTGCCAATTAAAGGCATCATATTTTACTGGGCATATCAAACTGGAATGTCGTCAGACATATCATACAAGATGTGCTGTGTTTATTTTTCCTAAAACTGGCAATAAAGGTTGTTAAAAAAAAAAGATCTCACCAAAGATTCTCCCACCAATGATGTTGAAAGCGCACTGGATACCATCTGCAGTTTCCCGTCCAGGTGCAAGGAGTAAAGCACCGCATGAAAAGAGCAGTCTCCTTTCGCCAGGCCCTCTCCCAGAACTGTAATTTCAAAAAGAAAGTCACCACCATTTTATATAATGAACAAAATAGGCATCTGGTTGTTTTACTTAACTAGGACAATGAAATATAATCATTATTTGAAATAGAGCAAATTATTCTTGTTTACACTTTAGTTATATATATATATATATATATATATATATATATATATATATATATATATATATATATATATATATATATGATGTTCTGTGTTCTCATTTGAGTGGAGCACCACAATTTCAACAAATTGGGAGTTCTTCAGAATGCGAAGAATATGTAGCTCTGATTTAGACCTAGAGGCTTGTCAGACGGAAGCATATAAGAGATTTCTTGCCCGTGGATATTGCCCTAAAGAGTTAGAACTTTCAAGAGTTAAGGCTAATAGCCGGAGCAGAGAGGAATGTCTGGCTGGATCAGGTAATAAACGTCATTTGAAAGGTAATCGAGATCCCATTTAGAACAAGGAACAGATTAGCCTTATTACCACATTCAACACGGAAGAAAGGAGAGTGAGAGGGATAATAAAAAACATTGGCCACTGTTAAGAACTGACATTACTTTAGTCTAGCCCAACTGTTACACAGAGGAACCATCTATCACCTTCAGAAGGGTGCCCTCTATGCGGGATGCCCTGGTAAAATCAAGTCCAGAGGTGGTTAACTCTAAAAACTGGTTATCCAACAAGACAGGGTTCCACAAGTGCATCTCATGCAGAGCATGTAAATTTGGTGTAAATACTAGCGAATACTGCACTGCATTTGATTCTAAACCAATTAAGATCCAAGGATTATACACATGCCGCACAGAATTTGCGGTGTATGTATTACAATGTACTTGTGGGCTAAAATATATAGGCAGCACCAAGTTGCAGGCCTTTTATCGTATCCTTCACCATCTAAGGGCAATTGTGAACTCGGATGAGAGCTACCCTGTAGCCCGACATTTCAAGCTGGTACATGATAAAAACTTAAATGATCTTAGTTACTACATTATTGATGCTGTACCAAAGAGCATTAGGAGAGGCAACAGAGAGAGACAACTTAGGCAGCTGGAATGCAAGTACATTCTGTTATTAGACACGAGGATCCCAAAGAGTATGAACACGGGGGAGGACCTACACAGTTTTCTGTAACTTCAAGCAGGACAGGTCCGATCACATTTACCTTTTTGACAGTCTTAGAAGTAGCTTCCCTTAGATTTCTACAGATTTTTAAACTTGTTTAATCCTTTGACTTTTTAAGCTTTTGGGTCCTTTAATTTTCGGATGTCTGCACTTCTTTGCTACTATGTTTTTAGTTACCCTGTTGCATCAATTAACGAACCCCTTTGAAATGTCTATCAGATACAGATATTGAATTGTATGATACTGAGTGGAGCTATGATATTGGTTAAGTTAACTGTGCCAGTAAGAGGGATACACAATGACATTAACATGAAGTAATTATTAGAAACTCAAGTCTGGCAATAACGGAGTACTGCTATATCAATGTAAGTCCTGATATGGGTATGCGCCTCAACTAAGACTGAGCCAAAATAGAATACATTTTTCTAGGGATGTTCATTTAGTAATGCACTTGCATTTAAGTTGAATTTACACATAATTTCAAATGTTTGGGGGCTGAGTAACAATGCAATTAATTTGAGCAGTTTATCCGCTCATGCATCAATGGCATCAAATTATTTTTATATGATTACATCATTTTAGCCTGGAAGTTTGATATGTCATTTTAATATCATTTTATCTACATGCATCTACATGCTTCGGCATCTTGCGTGGTTTGAGGCCTATCCTCAAATTTTTTTATGCCCCCACTCGCCAGTTGGTGATTCAAGCCAGCATTGCATCAAGGCTCGACTACGCATGAGGAAAATTGAATTTTGCCTTGTCATATGTGCCTACAAGTTCCCCATCCTATGATATATGTACATGATCGATATGCATATATCCCCCTATGATCGATTAAAGACGCAATTATAGTTGTGTCCAACGTTAGTATGCCAGTTTCCAGTTCCTGTGAAAGCAACGAGTATTAGGCCTATGTTGCCCACGTTTTACATTATGCACGTTAATTCATTGAATTGTCCCCGTTTCTAGGCCTCAAAGGGCCTGAGCACCAGATTCAAGCTCCAGTCTCCTGAACCCACTCCGAGGAGCGATGCAGCCCCCGCCTGCATCCCTGACCCTTCACTTACTTCCTGCCGCGCAGCGCGGTGCCCGGCCTGGCTCTGCCTGCCTGTCTGCCAAGAATATGTTATGCCTCTAGTTATCAGTTCAGCTCTCCGTCTTCACATTCCTAAGCTACTGAACCACATAAACAGCTTCAGCTATAGTCTAGTCTTTCTGTCTCCATGCAAGAGAATTACTGTATTAATATTCATAAAAGATTCATAGCACACGCAATACACGAAGAATATATGCATGCACCAGCCTTAGTGTCAAGTAGCCTTTGCCCTGATAACTTTTAGATTCTATCAACATGTACTCCAAACACCAGATACCAGATATGCTATAGGTACATGTCGCCCTGACATCGCAGACTTTCGTCTCCTCATCTAGTGCAGAAGTCATAGCCCCCAGTTCTCACCGGTAACACGTCATGGCCCGTTTTCGCGCACCACTAGGTTAAAGGTTCCAGCTGCTCAGGTGGCCCCCTCTATGTATCCACCCACTTTATGACACTTCTGTGACGTTCTCATCACATGTCTACGTGCACGCCCTGTGCACGCCTTCTTTTCACGCCCATGTGTTCTTATCTTACGCTTGTCACTTGTTACGCCTACTGTATGTAATGTAATTGTGATGTTTTACTATATATACCTTGTACTGTTGATGAAACGTTGCAGCTGCCTTCTATGCCATTCTATTTCAGGCTGTCCCGATCCTGTCCCTTCCCTTATGCCTGAATAAAGCCCGTTCGACTCAGATACATCGGATCTTGCCTCTTATTTATTGAGCTATCTGTTTATTTAATGTATTCAAAAATAGTACCGGTAATTAATTATTTATTTACCACAATCAGGCGGAGGTCCTGCGACTCCAACGGGTGCAGAACGCGGCTGCCAGGGCTCTGGTAGGCCTGCCACGGTTCTGTTCAGCCCGCAGTACAATTTGTAAATTACATTGGCTGCCAGTAATCAGGCGCATAGAGTTTAAGACTCTGTGTTTCGCGTTCAAAATCCTCAAAACCGACACCCCTACCATTCTCCAGCATCTTTTGACCTTGTATACGCCATCTCTTAGCCTTCGCTCTGCGGGTCAAAATTTAGCACTTGTTCCGCGTTTTAAAAAAAGTAGACTAGGTGGTCGTTCTTTTACTGTGTTGGCCGCCAGGCTATGGAATGCGCTTCCTGCGCACATTCGAGCCTTAGAAGATCTTTTAGTTTTCAGGAAGGCTGCTAAAACGTATCTCTTTCCCCTGTCTTATTAATATTCTTTGACCTTTTTTACTCTGTTAGTTGTGTTGCCTTTTCAGCTATAGCGCCGGGACGCCCCTTCGCTGGGGCAGCTGTGCGCTCAAACTAAGTAACATAACATTACATAACATCTAAGGTATTTGCACTATTTTGCACTCAATACATTTTTGCACTAGCTTTCTGAGCAAGCACTTCTTGGCGTGGTATGAGAACATAGGATTGAATTTAACAATTCATTATTACACTGTTAAACCATCCGACAGAATGATTGAAATGAAGTGTTGTTTTTCTAGGAGTACAAATAGGTTACAAACACTTATTTATTGCTGCTATTTTGCTTAAATATGTTGGAGGTATATTTATAAGATTTTAATTATTTATAAACGATGTATTTTGCATTGACAGACTGCTTTTATACTGCTGGTTACATACTGAGCATTTTGTTTAGCTCTATGCGCCATGTGACTTGCTCAGCCAGGTAATCACATTATTTAAACACATTCAATGTATTCGAAAAGTCCTGTGAACAAGGCTGCAGTGACGCAGCCGAAACGCATCATGCTGGAGACTATCTGAGGAATAAATCACTGAATATCTAAATTCTTTCCTGCCTTCGTTCTCTGTACCTGAGTATGATATATATATATATGTGATCAAGGCTATCTCTAGCCGAAACGCGTCATGGCGGACTGGTGCTGGGCTAGCAGTCAATAAAAATATTTGCACCATTTCTGGGTCTCGCTGCTCCTGTTTTCCTGTTCGACAGTGACCGCTGTTGCTGACTATTTCGACGTGGGAGCACTACGTACCTCATATATATATATATATATATATATATATATATATATATATATATATATATATGATGTTCTGTGTTCTCATTTGAGTAGAGAACCACAAGTTAGAGCTATTGGTCTTGTAAATGTAAATTTTTTTATTTATGTGTTTGTTTTGAAAATGTGACACCTATAGCATTTGTAATGCAACATGTTTTGTATTTACGTGACTTAGATGTATTGATATTACAAATAACAATGGCTTTTAATTTTTTTAAATAATTAATACTGAAATAAAAGTGATTGTAATTTATAATGGCAATAACGTAAACTTTTGTAAATGACTTTCGTGAAGATTATGTTCAGTGTATTTTATTGTGACGAAAATCGAAGAACAGAAGTGAAATATTAACATCTTTTTGTGACATTTGTAATTAAGCTTGAAACATTGAGAGAACATATTTGAACCAGTTGTTGTTGAATGGTTGCACAGATTGATGCTGTGGTGACGCTGAGTGATGCTGTGGTGACGCTGAGTGATGCTGTGGTGGCGCTCAGTGATGCTGTGGTGGCGCTCAGTGATGCTGTGGTGGCGCTGAGTGATGCTGTGGTGGCGCTGAGTGATGCTGTGGTGGCGCTGAGTGATGCTGTGGTGGCGCTGAGTGATGCTGTGGTGGCGCTGAGTGATGCTGTGGTGGCGCTGAGTGATGCTGTGGTGGCGCTGAGTGATGCTGTGGTGGCGTCGAGTGATGCTGTGGTGGCGCCGAGTGATGCTGTGGTGGCGCCGAGTGATGCTGTGGTGGCGCCGAGTGATGCTGTGGTGGCGCCGAGTGATGCTGTGGTGGCGCCGAGTGATGCTGTGGAGGCGCCGAGTGATGCTGTGGAGGCGCCGAGTGATGCTGTGGTGGCGCCGAGTGATGCTGTGGTGGCGCCGAGTGATGCTGTGGGGGCGCCGAGTGATGCTGTGGGGGCGCCGAGTGATGCTGTGGGGGCGCCGAGTGATGCTGTGGGGGCGCCGAGTGATGCTGTGGGGGCGCCGAGTGATGCTGTGGGGGCGCCGAGTGATGCTGTGGGGGTGCCGAGTGATGCTGTGGGGGCGCCGAGTGATGCTGTGGGGGCGCCGAGTGATGCTGTGGTGGCGCCGAGTGATGCTGTGGTGGCGCCGAGTGATGCTGTGGTGGCGCCGAGTGATGCTGTGGTGGCGCCGAGTGATGCTGTGGTGGCGCCGAGTGATGATGTGGTGATGCAGAGGGCAGAAAGGCACAACAAGTTTGAGCTATTGACATTGCAAATGCCAATGTCTTTATTTTGTTTTCCTTTTTAAAACATAAATAAAAGGCTTTTTCATTTACAATGCCAATAGCTTAAACTTGCGTAAATGCAAGACCTATTGCAATTGCAGGAAGTAGGGGGCAAGGCAAGAGTAAAAAGGATAGAGAAAGTTCGGAAGGATAGAGAAAGATGGTGATGGGGCGAATCAAGAAAGAGGAGCAGCATGGGCGCAACAGAAGGAAGGGCGACTTGGATGCTACCAAGTACTAAAGGACGTCTGTCTAATGTTGGCCTAATGTCCTTGGTGATGAAGTAGCCCCGCCTTCCTGGTCCCCCTAGGCAGACTGTGTACAGCCTTTTGTGGTGCTGGGATGCTAAGAATAGCAGCCTGTGCTACTGGGATAGATAGAGCTGAGAAGGGGGAGATTACGGCAATGTGGGGAGACCGAACACCGCAGGCATCTCGGATTCACACATGCAGCATACCTTACAGCAGGCGGGGACACGCAGAGGGGGAGACAGGTGCCGGAGGGAAACTAAGCAACAGCGACAACGAAAGGGAAATGGGGGAGACAAATAAAGAGAAAAAGCAAAGAAAGAGAGGGGAAAATAGGTTAAAGGAGAGGGAGAGAACAAAGAAAAGGAGGAGGCAAAGTGCGGGAGGCAAACAAAGAAAGGTGACAAAAAAAAAGAAACAATGGGCGATAGCTGCTTGGCGCCACTATTATTCTTACCTTGAGGTCCTAGAAATCCGTTCCCCGGCCAACCATTTAAAAAAAAGGAAAATTAAAAAATACAATTGGAACCAGTGAGGGGTGCGGCAGCAACGGATAGCACGAGTGAAAGGGAGGAGCGTGTAGTTGTAGTAGTGCGCGAAAAGTGGCCATGAGAAACAATGAAACTCGCACTTCCATGAACTGGGAAATCTGAAATTAACTAAAACCGGGAGCGGTGGAACGGGAGGTGCAATGAACGAGCGGTGGAGAGAAGGATGTGAGGAGAAATGAGCAGGCTCTCGTTTCCTCCGCCAACTTCGCCGCAGTTTGTGAAAGGGGCAGTAAACACGATATGTCTGTGCCTTGTGTGAAGTCGCACCGCCGCACTTTGGAATTGAAATAAAGATGTAAAAAACGCCACTGGCAAGCAGCAACACAATTCCCTTGATCGCTGAAAGTGAAAGCTATACATATGAAACCTGGGAAGACGAGGGCTGCCCGCGCATGCGCGGTACTTGTAATTTCCGCCCGTCCTGCGGCTCGTGCCCAGTGAGCTCATGCCTATTGGCTGCGCGTGTTGACAGAAGCCACCGGAGTTTCAAGAGTGCAGCGGGGCTCGTGCGGCCCAGGGAGGGAGCCGCCAAAGCGCAACCAACATTTCATGGGGGGCTCCTGTGAGCAAAACGGAGCCCCGCCTGTTGCTGCAGTGTCCCCACAGGAGCCGGTAAGTGGGGCATGCTGACTGTACGTGCAAAGCGCGCCGCGCTTGGAGCACACGTGCGCATGAAAAAAAAAACGGTTAAGACTCAAAGCGCCGCTGCAGTAAAGCGCATTTTACTTTGGGAAAAATGTTATGATCTCTTGTTTATATTCCGTGACTGCGCCCCAGATATCAGACATGCGGCGTGAGCCCGGCCGGCGGGCGCGGAAGATGCATGAGCTTCAATGCGACCCACACACGGAGGATAAAACTCAAGCTTTCTCCGTGGAGCCGACGAGGGGGGGAGGAGGGAGTGAGTGAAAGCGACACGTACTCAGAAACCGAAAGCACTCAAGCTGTCTCCAGCAAGATGCCAGCAGACAGATACGAAAGCGCGCTCACATGGACAAATGAGACAGCAGAAGCGCGTGGCCGAACGCGGTCTCAGATTCCCAGGAAACTGAAAACAATAGTTGTCGAGCTAGACCTAAAAAGGGAAGTGGGCTAGTGGGGTTTGAGAGGAGTCCCGAAAGTTACATTTCCCATTACTTACACCTTGTACAGAAAAAAACGGCTGAACGATAATTCCAACAAATTTGGCACGTAAATACAACTTCAGTTAAGGAAGTGCCTTGCCATCGTTTGGTGTAAACCCAATCAGTAGCTTGAGAAATTAGCCCTTAAAAAGTGTTCTGGTTTGGGCATCAAGAGGTTACATTTTAGAGCTACCTCGAAAGTTCCTTCACGGATTCACAAATCCAATTAAAAAACTAAAGGAACATCACTGGAAACGGAGCTTTTTCTTCCACTGTCCATTTCAGATTCGTTCATCTGGCTGTGGATTTGCAAATCCACCATGCTGCGACTGACCGGCTGTCACAGAAAACTCTGTGGCGGCCGCCATTACCAAGTACTGTGAGACGAGCACTGAATTTGTAAAAGTAAAAAAGAAAGAGCATAATTGGGTAACGGGACCCTCGCCCACCCCGCCCTAACCCCCAGGCGGGGGCTGAGTCTAGACACGTCTAGATATAAAATAATTATCATAATTGTTTTTTAACTGGGTCTCGCAACTCGTTTATGCTGGATTTTATATTCCTATGCTGGATTCACTAATCCCCGATCTTCACATGATCCTGACCGCTCTCCATGGCCTCAGAATTCCCGAATCCCACATAGGATTCGCAAATCTGGTTTAAAAAGGGAAGGGGAAAAAAAAAAAAGTTTTCAGTGCATTCGATGTGGCCACCCACAAAGGATTGGAGGGAACAGCCAAGCAAACCATAACTCACACACCAAACCAAATTGTAATGGCCTCACAAAACTTATTCCAAATAACTACACCTAAAACGAAAATGTAGTTAAGCAATAATACATATTCACATCAATTAATGAAACTATATTCACAGTCATCTATATCAAAGTGTAAAGGATAATGTGATATAGAACTGCAGCTGTAAAATGACTTATATTTGTAATAGCATCTGTATCGTCCAGAGTACTTTTTGTTTTGTTTTTTGGGAGGGAGGCCACGCACCTCCCTCCCCGTGTCAATATTGGCCCCTTGGACCTCATCCCCCAGGGCACGATAATGTACAGTATTCCAGAATAGCCCACCCCGGGACACTGTTACCTGCCAGAGAGTGTGCAGGCATGCGGTGCGTGCCATCCTGCGTGTTTCAGGAGCCGGCACTGCTCCCGCATGGCAGGGCCAGCAGTTTTTTCATGCTCCCGCCAGACAGGAACATCTACATCTTCTCCCACCCAGAGGAAGCATTAAAAAGCTCCCAACGAGTGTGAGCAGATGTATTTCCTTGACTGCACTCCAGCGGGCAGGGAAACTACCGTGTCCGGAGGGTGGGCTCCCTGGGGCACAGTGATTGACCCGGCCTCAGAGATTGGTGTCCCCCGGGACTTTCCAGGCTTGTTGAGTGGGGCTGCATGACCCCTCTAGTTTGGCCCCTAGAAATGACACCCCATACATATGTTTTTGTGCCCCAAACCCACTACAGCGGCTTTTTTCTTTTGCCTCGAATTGGCAAAAAAAAAAATTTTTTTAACCTTTTTGCTCAACAGGCCTTGCGGGACAAGGTATCACTAACCTGCCCCCTTATACTTTTTTAAATTCCTTTTTTCTCGGACTCGGGACTGAGTCCAGAGATTGCTCCTGCCACATCGTTGTTGACGTGGTGGCAGCCAATCAGATCTCAGCTTGAAATCTGTGGGGTCTGTGAAGTATACATTAATTGCTCAAAAACTACTGAACCGATTTATACCAAAATCACAACAAGCATTTGCAATGCAATAGGTCTCGCATTTACAAGAGTTTGAGCTATTGGCATGGTAAATGACAATACCTTTTTTATGTGTTTTTAAAACAGATAATTAAAACGCATGGTCATCTACAATGTCGATAGCTCAAACTCTCGAGAATGCAAGACCTATTGCATTGCAAATGCGTTTGGCGCCCATGCTATAAAGATTTTTTTTTTAAGCATTAGGAGAGGTAGGAGAGAGCGTGTCCTGCCTGCAACAGTGGGCAGAGCGATACAAAAGGGGATACAAAAGGGGATGATGGACGGAGCGTTTGAACAAATCAAACACTCACCCCCAGTCAATTGATCTGGGTTTAATCCATCACCATTCTTTAGTTCACTCAGCCACCCCCCCCCCTTTTGTACTGCAACAGTGGGCAGGACAAAGTTGTTTGAGAAAATAGTGCGCGGAGGCTGCAATTAAAGCCTACGGAGTAACAACACACATAATAGAGGATGTCGCCATGGGAGACTACAAAATACGCCAAGGCAGTACTAAGGAGAGAGAACTAGGTCTATTGACTAATAAAAAGCCACCGTTTACAGTGGACAATGACACACACCAATAAAAAATATGGGCGGAGAATGGACGAAACTTCAAATCCATACCCGAATACAACATGCTTCGCAGAGCAGCGCATGCACTGCCCAGGGTCAACCTAACAAGAAAGACATCGACAATGCTGGTTTCTTTGACACTTATAAACACAAAAGAACAGACAGGTGGAGATGAACTACTGCTCAGAGGGCTATTATGCATGTTGGAGATGCCACTGGCGTTAATTAGAGTGTTGTTGGGTGGGTAACTAACTCTTATTATTTCAGCTTAAAAAAAAAAAAACAATTCAACCTGACTGATGCCCTGGGTCCCCCAAGGGAGAAATGGGAATCGGACGTAGGGTTATTGGATGACGACGACTGGAGGGAGGCACTCCAAGGCCCGCGCGAGGAAGCAATTCGAGCTAGGTTTCGACTCATCCAGCTCCGTATTCTACATCGCTCATACACCCCACGCACGACGCAGTATAGAATAGGCTACGTGGACTCTAAGTTCTGCCTAAGGGGCTGTGGGGAGGAGGGCACGTTTTTCCATATATTATGGGACTGTACCAAGATCAGGGCCTACTAGTCCAGATTATCTGATATCATGGCGGAGGTAGTAGGGTCGGAGGTCCCCCTGGAAGCTCGATGGCACATCTTGGGAGTTACGAGCGATATCACATGGCCGAAAGGAGACAAGATCTGGTTGGCATTAGCTAGCATGGTTGCAAAACGGAACATAGCGGGACTATGGGGGAGTGAGGTGGTGCCAACAGTGGAAGACTGGGGGAGGGATCTGGATTGGTGCCAGAGGGCCGAAAGAGTCATTTATAAAAGTAGAGGGTGCCCTAAAAAGTGGGAGAAGGTGTGGGCGTGTGGAGGCAATATAGAGGAGAGTTGGTGGATACCCAGGACATGTCTGAGTCTGATTAGTTGCGAGAAAATGTTTGCTTGATGCTCCACATTCTGAGACGGAAGGAAGGTGGGTGGGCGGGCGGGGTGAAGGGGGCGGGCAGAAGTGGTTGTAGTGCCGTAACAGTGCCAGCCGAAATGTCTGTCGATGGTAGTTCCACAGTGATGGTGGCCAGCGGGTTCACTGCCAGTGCGGGGGGGTGGAATGGGGGTTTGATCTACCAATGCAAGCTGAATTGTTAATGTGTTACACTATGGAGCATTGTCCTTTCTGTATCACTATCCTACTGCTGCTGACTACTGTGCCAATGTATGGAGCCTGTTTATGCAATAAAAAGATTTTAAAAACATACAATTAAAAACAAGCCCATACAAAACTGTATATGTGGTTAATACTATGAATAACTTGTATCGTAGGGGTACCTTCAATAAATCAATCACATAATTTGTAAAGCGCGCTACATACTCGCAAGGGTTTCAAGGCACTGAGGGGTGGGGAGGAAGGGGGTGCTGTTGCTACTGGCCGAACAGCCAGGTCTTGAGTTGTCTCATGAAGGTTAGAAGGTCTTCGGTTTGTTGTAGGATGAGGGGGAGGGTGTTCCAGGTCTTGGCGGCGCGGTGGGAGAAGGAATTGCGTCCGGCTGTGGTTCTACGGATGCGTGGGACGGTAGTCAGGAAGAGGTCTGCGGAGCGGACTTTCCTGTTGGGTACGTAGAAGGAGAGTCGACTGTTGAGATAGGATCGGGCCGCTCTTGTGGAGTGCCTTGTGTGCATGGATCAGGAGCTTGAAGGAAATTCTTTTGTCGACAGGGAGCCAGTGCAGGTTCCTCAGGTGGGCGGTGATGTGGTCGCTGCGTGGGACGTCGAGGATCAGGCATGCACAGGCATTCTGGATTCTTTGCAGTCTGTTGATGACTTGGTCGGGGCTCCGGCGCACAGGGCGTATCCGTAGTCGAGTCTGCTGCTGACTAGGGCCTGGGTGACTGTTTTCCTTGTGTCTGTCGGGATCCATCTGTAGATTTTACGGAGCATACGGAGGGTGTTGAAGCAGGAGGAGGAGACAGCGCTGACTTGTTTGGTCATGGTGAGTTTCGAATCAAGGATGACTCCCAGGTTGCGTGCATGGTTGGTGGGTGCGGGGGGGGGTGTCCACAGTGATGTGGGCCACCAGGAGTAGTCCCAAGCTGAGGGGTTGGGCCAGAGGATGAGGATCTCCGTCTTGTCTGTGTTCAGTTTAAGGCGGCTATCCTCCATCCAGTCGACAACGGCCTTAATTCCCTGGTGGAGGTTGGATTTGGCGGTGTGGGGGTCCTTGGTGAGGGAGGGGGATCAGTTGCGTGTCGTCGGCGTAGGAGATTATGTTGAGGTCGTGATGTCTGGAGATACGTGCGAGAGGCGCCATGTAGACGTTGAACAGCGTCGGGCTGAGGGAGGATCCCTGTGGGACGCCGCAGATTATCTCGGAGGCTTCGGATCGGAACGAGGGGAGGTGGACTCTCTGGGTTCTGCCGGAGAGGAAGGAGGAGGTCCAGTCCAGGGCCTTGTCTCGGATCCCTGAGTCGTGGAGTCGTGTGCGTAGTGTGCGGTGGCAGACGGTGTCGAAGGCGGCGGAGAGGTCCAGGAGGATGAGGGCCGCCGTCTCGCCGTTGTCCAGTAGTATCCTGATGTCGTCTGTGGCTGTGATGAGGGCGGTCTCGGTGCTGTTGTTGCGGAGGAAACCAGGCTGGGAGGGGTCCGGGATGCTGTTGTCTTTGAGGTAGCGGGTGAGCTGGATGTTGACTATCTTCTCAATGACCTTAGCTGGGAACGGAAGCAGGGAGATGGGCCGGAGGTTTTTCAGTTCGCTCGGGTCCTCCTTGGGTTTCTTCAGTAGGTTGTTGATCTATGCGTGTTTCCAGCTTTCAGGGAAGGTAGCGGTCTCGAATGAGAGGTTGATGATGTTGCGTAGGTGGGGTGCGATGGAGCTGCCAGCTTTGTTGAAGATGTGGTGTGGAAAAGGGTCAGACGGCGAGCCGGAGTGAATTGTGCCCATGGTATTGATTGTGTCTTCGATGCTCACGTTGGCCCAGGTTGTCAAGGGGTCGTAGTCTGTGGGGTGAGGTGGTTCCGGCATGTTGGGGCCTGTTAGGGTCATCCGGGGGTTGAAGTTATCGTGGATCTCAGCGATCTTGTGGTGTCAGAAGGTGGCGAGGGAGTCGCACAGGGCTTGCAACGGTGTGATGTCGTTGGCGTTGGAGCTGGGGTTGGAGAGTTCCTTCACGACACTGAAGAGCTCCTTGCTGTTGTGTGCGTTGTTGTCCAGGCAGTCTTTGAAGGAGGTCCTCTTAGCAGTCCTGATGAGGTGGTGGTGGTGGTTGCGGATGGCGTCTTTGTGGGCTGCTCGGCTGCCCGGCTGCCCGGCGACTTCACGCAGTGCCATATGTTCTACATCTTCCGGCAGGTGCTCTTTGGCGCTAGGAGTTCCGGGGTGAACCAGTTGGCTCTCTTGCTGGTGTCTTTGAGGGTTTGTTTTTTCAGCGGGCTACGGTGTTGGCGCAGTCGTCCATCCATCTCTAAGGGTACGCGCACCATCTTCGGGGCTGGTCGGTGGGTTGAGTGTGAGGTTTGTCTGTAGTTGTACTTCGGTGATTTTGCCCCAGCAGGGACAGGGATCTGTAGGGTGCGGTGAGGTGCGACGGGTTTCCGGAAGGTGAAGTGGATGCAGTGGTGGTCGGTCCAGGTGGGTTCGGTGATGTGGCTGAAGGAGAAGTGTGGGCTTGACGAGAAGATGGCGTTTAGCGTGTGTCCGGCGATGTGGGTCGGCGATGTGACGAGCTGTTCCAGTCCGAGGTTGGCGAGGTTGTCTATCAGGGTGGAGGAGTTGCTGTCGTTGTTGCTCTCTAGATGGAAGTTCAGGTCTCCGAGGAGAATGTAGTCGGTGGAGGTCAGTGCGTGCGTGCTGATTAAGTCGGTGATGGCGTCGCAGAATTATGGTCGTAGTCCGGGTGGTCTGTAGACGAGGGTGTCTCTTAGGGTGGTCTTGAGGTCCGTGTGGATCTGGAAGTGCATGTGTTTGGCGGCGCGGAGAGTGTCGTCGGTGTTTGTTGAAACCCCGATGGTCTTCTTGTGGACGATGGCGATTCCTCCTCCGACTCCGTTGGTGCGGTCTCTGCGGGCGAGCTTATATCCGTCGGGAATGGCTATGGCGATGTCTGGGGAGGAGGCTTCGTTCATACAGGTCTCGGTCAGAAGGTGACGTCTGGAGATGCGGTGTAGAGTAAGTCCCAGAGCTCGACGGCATGTTTGCGTGCGTAGCGGGTGTTGATCAGGATGCATCGGAGCTGGTTGTGTTTTGTGTGGCAGGTGTGTCTGAGTCTTCGATGCAGGAGAAGCTGCAGTTCTGGCAGGCGAAGGGACAGTGGGTGCGCTTCGGGGTGGCTCTGCAGCAGGTGGGGGTTCGTCCTGGGTTCAGAGCGATGAGGGTGCTGGCGTCGTATCGGAGGCGGTCTTCATGGCTGCTGCAGGGGTCAGGGGTTCTGGAGCTGGGCGCGGTCCAGGCACGGACGGGCTTACCTTAGGCGCGGCCGCCATTTTAAGGGGAGGTGGGAGGGAGGAGCAGCTGGGAGTCAGAGAATGGGCGCGGGGGGCAGGGCCGCAGCGGCGGGAACTGCGAAACAATGGGCACGGAGGAGCGAGGAACAAAAATCAATATGGTCACACAGGGAAACAGAGCGAAATGGCAACAAGGAAACAAAAGGCAAGGTCAAGGGTCGCTCTCCTCACCGTGCAGCGGCCACCATTATAAGGAAGGTGGGAGGGTGGAGCAGGCGGGAGGCGTGAGACAGGGGTCAGCGAATGGGCGCGGGGGGGCGGGCCGCAGGGGCAGCAGCGGCGGGAACTGCAAAACAATGGGCACCGGGGAGCTTGGAACAAAACGCAATATGGTCACGCAGGGAAACAGAGAGCGAAATGGGCAACAAGGAAACAAAAGGCAAAAATGGGCACAGCAGGATAAAGGGCACAAGGACACTCAAGCACTGGTGGAGCTGCAGCAGGGGGGGGGGAGCGACCTACCTGGTGGGGAAGCCTAACACAAGAGAAAAGTCTGGGTTAGTTCTTCAGGTCATAACCAGAGACCTAAAGAGGAGCAGATTTAGGGGCTATCCATGATGAAAACATGTATGAGGCTCCCAGAAAAAAGATGGCCTCAGAGTCCGACATGCAGCACAGGAGCCATGCCTCCCTACAGCGCCTGGCCTTATATTTCATAAAAAAAGTGTCCACAGACATGGCCAGCTCTAGGGCACTGCGACCAGTGCCACCGCACCGGGTGCTGACTTCAGGGTGTGCTGTTTTTTGCAAGTTTATTTTGGTTTTAGAAGCACCAGCTTCCTCATGCCTGGTCTCCAGCAATTTCCAGATAACTATACAAATGTCAAGATAACTATACTGCCTACCAGAATGAATGTTATGTGACTCCTACAAGGTGTAGGTCTCTGGCTTATGTAACATTTCCAACACGCTGATTTACACATGCATGATTGATTGTCTCTGTGTAATGTGCTTGTGATGCAAAGTGCTCTGACACTCTACACTGGTATGAGTGGCGCTATATAACTAATTAAATACCTCTGGAAGAAAGTGGTAATGGAGCCTTGAGAGGCACTGTTAAAAAGTGGTGGTGAGGGAATCCATGGTGGAGGTGGTCACCACCTGCACCATGGATGGGGAGGGGGTGTCAACAAACATTGTCGCACCGGGTGCCATCCAGTGCTAAAACCGGCCTTGTCCGCAGGCACAGTCCCGTAGCTTGCAGTGATGTATTGCACAGGAGCATGGAGTGCAGTACAGTTTCCCGCTTCCAGTTGTGCAATTGAAGAGACCTGTATGCGTTGAGGTGTTGGGACAGTTAGTTTTTGACCTAGGCCTGGACGGCAGAGTTCCTAGCCCGCTGGACCTCACATACTGAGACACATTTACCTCTGGAAATTTGAAGCCTAGGTGTGTTTCGGGAGAGACTCTGGTCTTTATTCTTAATAAAAACTGACAATAATTTGCCTCCTTGCTTAATGTAGTTTGCTTGGATCTAGCCCAGTATTACCATGTATCCAAGCACCAAGACGCAATTCAGTGTGACCTTTATAAATAATGTTTATTTCTTGTAAATGTTATCTGATTTGAGGGCAAACTCGATAATCTAAATACAGCCTTTCGACCATGGCAAGTACAGTGCTCTGAAGGTTTTCGGATCACGGCAAGCACAGCGCTCTGAAGGGTTGCTGATCACAGCAAGTTCAACGCTCTGAAGGTTTTCTGCTCATCGCAAGTACAGTGCGCTGAAGATTTTCTGAGCACGGCAAGTACATCTCTCTGAAGCTTATCTGATCACTGCAAGTACAGCGCTCTGAAGGTTTTCCGGCACATGTAGTTGGCTCTTCTCATTATAAGTGAAGGGACACACAGCAGGAAGGAAGCCCAACGCAAAACATCATGAGCTGGGAAGGTGTTCATGGCTAAAGACACAACCAGAGAGAATGTCCTGGTCTCGTCTCAATGTTGTCTCTGCAACTCAGGGAAGGACACCCGATGATGCTTGGCTTTCTTGCTTATTCATAGGGGTTTTAAAGGACTAGAGTGGTAGTTGGTGCCTTTTCAAAACGTGTTTCTGATACCTTGACTTTTCACCAGTTATGCTGGTCGCAGTATTGTTGCACATTGCACCATTCAGTTAATGTTTTAAAAATGTTCTCTGCGGTTAACTGCCTCTACCGTGAAACTCGATATAGCGTTTCCAAAGACGATTCATTAACAATAAAACCAGCCGATAAAGGGGGAGCAATTGTTCTCCTAGACACCTCGACTTATCAGAATGAATGCCTTAGACAACTAGGGGACACCAGATCTTATCTTCCGTTGACTGAGGATCCCACGGAGCGACTCACTAACATCATACTACACCTAGTAGAAGAGGCACAATCAGAAGGCTGGTTCACTCCTAATGAAGCCGTACTTTTACGTGCTTCCTAAAGTGCATAAAGAACAACGACCACCCTCTGGACGCCCAATAATATCTTGGATTCCTTGTGGTGTCCTTCTCCTCCCTCCCGACCTCCCTCGGCCAAACCCTAAAAAAGGCTGCATGTTAAAATCGGGCTGGAATTGCTGAAGGCCAAAAGGGCCACCTGGTGGAGGAAAATGAGGTCCCCCTTGAATCCAGGGGTTCGGTTGCCACCAATATGTGTATTGGTTCTGATTGTAGTTGTATCCCCTCCATCCCCGGCGGTTACCCCTACCGTGATTCTTATGGGTGGTATTGCCCATGATGGAGGAATCAGAGTCGCTAGAAATGTCCTCAGAACTAGATGTTCAGTATGTTGAACACCCTTTCCGCCGGTTTCTATTGAAGGGAGCAGGAGTGTATGTGTCACTGGTGTATGGATATATTCTCTCTGAGGAGAATTTTGCCAGATCTTTCTGAAACTTCTCCAGTTTGGTGAATAACAAAGAGTCCTTAAACTCCTTGTTGTTCTTGTTACTTTCATCTTGATTTTTTGTGAAAAGTTTGCCTGAGATGGTGGTTTTAATTTGGCTTTCTAAGATTTGGATCTCGTTTAAGATTTTATCTGCCACTCTCTTGGCTGTCTTGATAATCAAGACAAGCCAATCCTGTGTGCCCCTCCATGCTATTAGAGACCAATCTTCGAAGAAAAGATCAAAAATGATTGAAAAAGTTTAGTCAAAAATTGACTAAGGGTACCACTTTTTCCGGATCGGCGCTTGCTGGCGCGGAGAAAATAGGAACCGACATGAGCACGCGAGGGCGGCGTCTAAGTACTCCGGCGACATCATCCCGGCGCCGACGACGGATGCGGAGCCGCAGACGACGCCTACCGACGCACAATGGTACTGCTACGCAAAGGTTTCTGGATCCAGTCTGATGCCTGGGGATATTCTAAGGTAAGGAATCTAATACTAACCTGTTTCTTTCAGATATTTCCTCCAACAGAATTCTCTACAGCATCGGAAGGTGCTCCATTGGCTTCAGCCATTTTGACACACTCACTGAAGAACGGCCCTAATGAACAAATACTTTTTTTCCGTAACGCACTTTCTGGTGGAGACTACCTAGCCACAGATTCCTCTCCTTTTGAATATTCCCCAGGCGTCAGAGTGGGTATGGAAACCTTTTTTGTTGTACCTCTGCATACCAGAAGGTGGCATTGTGCGGTTCTGCGCTGATGAGTTCGGCTCCGGAAGGGACGTGTGGGTCTTTTAAAGGTACCACTCCTGTGCACTGACATCAGCTGGTTTCGAGAGTGTCCGCCACTTCAGATGTGTGGCCCCAAAAAGGAAATTCGTATATCAGTGTGCAGATGCCTAGACCTTGGATCTTATTAAGAGGTAGAGTCCAATCACAGAACGAGGAGGTTGAGAGGGCCAGGGAGGAGTCCGAATTGAGATAGGATCGCCACTAAAAGGAGCATTACCGAAAACAAGCAACTAGTTTTTCTGACAGACTTCTAGCCACAGATTCCTCACCTTTTGAACAGATTCCAAATCCGTACTTTTTTGGAGATGGCTCAGTGAATGGATCTGACAAACTGGACTGCCCAGACAACAGCGCTTTGTGAACGTATGGAGAGACACCCACATAGCTATCAGGCAGATGTCCACGACAGGGACTCCATGTGCTAATGCAGTGGTAGCCGCATTGGCCCTGGCAGGCAGTTCTTCTGGAGGCTGCTTCATGGCCAATGCATAGCATGGCTTAATGCAGGGCACGACCCAGAGCGAGGTGGTACATTTTTGAACAGCCTTCCCTTTGGTGCCGTAAGAACCAGAAATCTTTATGCACTACATGTATCTACAGTTTTTGTTTAGGGCTGTCTGGCTACCAAGAGGACATCAACCACCTCTGGAGGAAGGTAAAGGGTGTTCAGCTGCCTCTACGCACTCTCCATGCATTTAGGTGGAAGATGCAAAGCCCTGGGTGCAGAACCCTGCCCTGTTGTTGCGACAGCAGGTCTTCCCGGAGGGACAGCTTGTTCGGAGGACATAAACTCAAGCCCAGGAGTTCTGGATACCATACTCTCCATGCCCTGTCCAGGTCCACCAGGATGACTTGAGCCCAGTCTGTCCTGAACTTCTGGAGAACTATGGTCAGGAATGGTATCGACAGGAAGGCATAGTCCAGAGTTCCACTCACAGCGGAACGCCTCTCTGAGCGAGAGACTCCTTGAAAACTCCAGCATGCGGTAGTGCCGACAGTAAGCCTTCTCAGCAATGGCAAACAGTTTGAGCCAAGGTAGTCCTCATTTGTGGAAGAGAACTTGCGACATCTCCGGGTGGTATTGCAGTGCATGATTCGCTAGGCTCCAACAGCTGAGTTTTTTGCCCAACCTGGCATTCAAAGAGCCTGCCTGATAATTCACCATCAGGAAAATTCCTTGGTTTTCCAGCCATTCCCAGAGGCATAAGGCCTTAGTCACAGGGTTGTGAACCCTACTTCCCCTCCCCCCACCCTGTTTGTTGCAGTAACACATGACAGTGGTGTTGTCCGTGAGCATATGTACCAGCATCCCCTTGACAGATTGCAGGATAGCTTCCAGCACGAAATGGATAGCCCTCAGCTCCAGAAGGTTGATATGGAACTGGAACTCCACTGGAGACCAGAGGCCTCTGATCTCCACCTCTCTCCGATGGCGGAGCCAACCCAGAAGCGGGGTGGAGAAGGAAGAGGAGTATGCAGCTTGTGATCTAGTAGCCGCCACTGCATATCTTTTGCAGTCTCTTCTTTAATTTGGATGTGGTGGGAGCGGTCCACTTTATGCTTGGCGCACTGGGACTTCAGATCCCACATGTGCATAAACCAATCAGTCCCAGAGTCAACCTCACTGAAATACAGAACAGAGTGTGAAAGATTGGGATCATAGCCTGAGTGTCCTGGACTCTCTTTCTGAGGAAAGGCCTCAATCAAACCCATATCCAGAATGGTTCAGGAGAAGTTGAGCATGTGGCAAGGAGTCAGATGTGACTGTCACATTTATAGTGAACCCCTAAAATGAAAGGAGGTTCACTGAAGTATGGAGGTGGTTGACAGTTGTTTGGGTAAGGGAAGACTGGCACCCCTGACCTTCAAAAACCCATCCAGGGAGTAGCCAAGAGAGTTGCATAGATTCCCTTAAAAAGTTACAACATCGCTAGCTACAAGTCCTCAACCTGCCAGGAAATTTCTTAAGCTCCGTGAAGTGTCAGGAAGCAGGGATGTAAGTGTGCCAGAGAACACAATGGTAGAAGTAGAACAGGTCAGAGGAGAGGAAAGGGATAGAAGGGAAGGGTGTAGACATTGAGGATTTACTGGATGACCCAATGATCTGTCGTGATACTCTACCAACGGGCAGACGGAGCCTGGCTTACGATAAAGACGGCCATCTGATTCTGGAGCTCCAATGCGCGGGGAGACTCCAGGGAGAAAAACAGGTATAGTAGTGTTCAACTGCCATGATTTTTGTCTGTTTGTCCGAATGGGCGCTCCCTGGGGATGCTGTGCGCTCCATTTAGAAACAGTGTGCACGGAGCCCCCTGGCCTCCCCTCAAGGTGCCTGAACTGCATCATTCCCAGTCAGGCCACACAGAGCTGTACATCAGCGCATTGGGGCAGCCACTCCAAGCCTCTGTAATCCTTTCAACCTTTGCAGCCGATCCTGAAAGGCTTGGGATGTCTACAGGTGGCGGTGCTTTTGTAGTTTTTTTACTATGAAACCCTTTTGACAGTTGAGGCGTAACAGCCCACCTCCGTCGGAGCACGCTATATAAAGTAAGCACCTGGTGACCAGAACATTGTAAACCTATCAGAGTTATTAACAAAACAGTATGACCGAAAAACTCGCCACGACCTGGCAAAGCAGCACGCTGGGTAGAGCTAGGATCATAACTTTCGTTTATGCAGGTGCTGTTTATGTGAAGGGTATTTATTTTATTTATTTATTTCACTTCTAAAGCGCACTATCACCTAAGAAAGGCATCCTGGCACTGGCAGACTCGTAACGGAGGGTGTCCAAACTGATGGCGAACTAGGGATTCGGGAAAAGCCATGTTTTTAAACTCCTCCTGAACAAGAGGAGGTCAGAGGTGTGTCTAAGCTCGGCCGGAAGGGCATTCCACAGTTTCGCCGCTGCCACGCCGAACGATCTTGTTCCTGCTTTGGATTTCTTGAACCTAGGTATTGTCACCAACCTAGCCGAGGAGGATCGTAGGTTACGGGCCGGCGCATGCCACATGAACTTCCTTTGTAAACAAAGAGGGCCCAACCCATGAGGGCCTTAAAAGCCAAACAGAGAGACTTGAATTGAACCCTCTGTCTCACCGGGAGCCAGTGCAACTGAGCCAGAGCCCTTGAAGAGTAGGATCTGTTGGCCACCCCAGCGCTAATTTTGCCGCCGCAGACTGAATTCTCTGGAGTCTATCCAGAAGATAATTTGGAGACTCAAACAACAGAGAATTACAGTAATCTAACCTACTGAGCACGGTGCAACGCACCACCTCTACCCGGGCGAGAGGCGGTAACAGTGGAAGGATTTTCCTCAGGAGTCTAATAATGGCCAAACAGCCAGCTACTATCTTCGAAACCTGCGCCTCCAGGGTAAGATCGCTGTTAAACATGTCACCCAGGTTCCGCACTACCTTCACTGGCTGCACCAATGGGGAGAAATCCGCAGGCCAGAAGTTGCAGGGTAAAAGAGATTGCATGGAATTGAATTGCAGGGAATTGGCCTTCAACCAACCCGCCGTGTCTCGCAGGCAGTTGTGGAATACTTCCAAAGAAGTTGAATGATCTAATGATCTCCCTCCAAGGAGAGAATCAATTGTGAGTCATCAGCATAGTTAACAATTTCAATATTGTATTGTTTGATGACCGCGACTAAAGGCTTCATATAGATGTTAAATAATATCGGGCTAACTGCCGAGCCTTGCGGAACCCCATGCGAGATGGTAGAAAAGGCGGATTGGAAGGGAGGGAGGGACACAGCTTGTTCTCTGTCCTGAACCAGCAATTACAATGCAATAGGTCTCGGGTTAATTAAGTTTTAGCTATTGGCATTGCTTAACATTGCAACATTAATTGCACCAAAAGTCTATAAAATGTATTTATTTTTGTAGCAGTGGTGGCATGCTGTGCTTTAGATGAATATGTTTGAAAGTAAAGTGCAACAAGAATTTGGAGAGTGAACCGTCGCACTCGTGGTTATTAGTGATTGTAAGATGGTACTGAAGGTGGGTAGGTGCTAGATGAGTTCCTCCTTCTGAGTCTTGGAGGCTAAAGTAATGAATATAGTAGCGTCATTCCAGTCGGGAATGGCGTCCTCAAATGCACACAACGTTGAGAAATTTCCTGTTACGCTTTATACTTTCAAAAATAAAGTTTTTATTGAAACATTCACTTTTGTTGATTTGTAATCATTAATTTTTCACAATGTTCAAGATTCAAAATTATACTTGGCCCAATGCATTTCGGGCATTTTGCCCTTCGTCAGGGGCATTGATTCTGGTTACTGCCGAGGTGGTGGTGCGCCATACTGCGATTGCTACAATAGTTATTTGTGGATGCGTTAACAATTGATGTGTGCACTGATGGCTGGTGGTGTGTGTGCCTGTGGAAATTGTACATTGATGGCTGGTGGTGTGTGTGCCTGGTGGAAGTGCGCACTGATGGCTGGTGGTGTGTGTGCCTGGTGGAAGTGCGCACTGCCGGCTGGTGGTGTGTGTGCCTGGTGGAAGTGTGCACTGCCGGCTGGTGGTGTGTGTGCCTGGTGGAAGTGTGCACTGCCGGCTGGTGGTGTGTGTGCCTGGTGGAAGTGTGCACTGCCGGCTGGTGGTGTGTGTGCCTGGTGGAAGCGTGTACTGACGGTTGGTGGTGTGTGTTTGATGAGAGCGTGCACTGACAGCTGGTGGTGTTTGGGCCCGGTAAAAGCGTGCACTGACGGCTGGTGGTGCCTGTGCCTGGTGAAAGTGTGCACTGACAGTGTGGTTGTGTGTGTGTGTGGTTGTGTGTGTGGTGGTTGTGTGTGTGTGTGGTGGTTGTGTGTGTGGTGGTGTGTGGTGGTGTGTGGTTGTGTGTGGGGTTGTGTGTGGGGTTGTGTGTGTGTGTGGGTGGTTGTGTGTGGGTGGTTGTGTGTGTGTGTGGGTGGTTGTGTGTGTGTGTGTGTGTGTGTGTGTGTGTGTGTGTGTGTGTGTGTGGGTGGTTGTGTGTGTGTGTGTGTGTGTGTGTGTGGTTGTGTGTGTGTGTGTGTGTGTGTGTGTTTGTGTGTGTGTGTGTGGTTGTGTGTGTGTGTGTGTGTGGTAGTGTGTGTGTGTGTGTGTGTGTGTGTGTGTGGTTGTGTGTGTGTGTGTGTGTGTGTGTGTGGTTGTGTGTGTGTGTGTGTGTGTGTGGTTGTGTGTGGTGGTGTGTGTGGTGGTGTGTGTGTGGTGGTGTGTGTGTGGTGGTGTGTGTGTGGTGGTGTGTGTGGTGGTGTGTGTGTGGTGGTGTGTGTGTGGTGGTGTGTGTGTGTGGTGGTGTGTGTGTGGTGGTGTGTGTGTGTGGTGGTGTGTGTGTGGTGGTGTGTGTGTGGTGGTGTGTGTGTGGTGGTGTGTGTGTGGTGGTGTGTGTGTGGTGGTGTGTGTGTGGTGGTGTGTGTGTGGGGTTGTGTGTGTGTGGTTGTGTGTGTGTGGTTGTGTGTGTGTGGTTGTGTGTGTGTGGTTGTGTGTGTGTGGTGGTGTGTGTGGTGGTGTGTGTGGTGGTGTGTGGTGGTGTGTGGTGTGTGGTGGTGGTGTGTGGTGGTGGTGTGTGGTGGTGGTGTGTGGTGGTGGTGTGTGGTGGTGGTGTGTGGTGGTGGTGTGTGGTGGTGGTGTGTGGTGGTGGTGTGTGGTGGTGGTGTGTGGTGGTGGTGTGTGGTGGTGGTGTGTGGTGGTGGTGTGTGGTGGTGTGTGGTGGTGTGTGTGTGGGGTTGTGTGTGTGTGGTTGTGTGTGTGGTTGTGTGTGGTTGTGTGTGTGTGTGTGGTTGTGTGTGGTTGTGTGTGTGTGTGTGGTTGTGTGTGTGTGTGTGTGTGTGTGTGGTTGTGTGTGTGTGTGTGTGGTTGTGTGTGTGTGTGTGGTTGTGTGTGTGTGTAGTTGTGTGTGTGTGTGGTTGTGTGTGTGTGTGGTTGTGTGTGTGTGGTTGGGTGTGTGTGGTTGGGTGTGTGTGGTTGGGTGTGTGTGGTTGGGTGTGTGTGTGGTTGTGTGTGTGTGGCTGTGTGTGTGTGGTGGTGTGTGTGGTGGTGTGTGTGTGTGGTGGTGTGTGTGTGTGGTGGTGTGTGTGTGGTGGTGTGTGTGTGTGTGGTGGTGTGTGTGTGTGTGGTGGTGTGTGTGTGGTGGTGTGTGTGTGGTGGTGTGTGGTGGTGGTGTGTGGTGGTGGTGTGTGGTGGTGGTGTGTGGTGGTGGTGTGTGGTGGTGTGTGTGTGTGTGGTGTGTGTGTGTGTGGTGTGTGTGTGTGGTGTGTGTGTGGTGTGTGTGTGGGGTTGTGTGTGTGGTTGTGTGTGTGTGGTGTGTGTGGGGTTGTGTGTGTGTGGTTGTGTGTGTGTGGTTGTGTGTGTGTGGTTGTGTGTGTGTGTGTGGTTGTGTGTGTGTGTGTGGTTGTGTGTGTGTGTGTGGTTGTGTGTGTGTGTGTGGTTGTGTGTGTGTGTGTGTGTGGTTGTGTGTGTGTGGTTGTGTGTGTGTGGTTGTGTGTGTGTGGTTGTGTGTGGTTGTGTGTGTGTGGTTGTGTGTGTGTGGTTGTGTGTGTGGCTGTATGTGTGTGGCTGTGAGTGTCGCGGCTGTGAGTGTCGCGGCTGTGAGTGTCGCGGCTGTGTGTGTCGCGGCTGTGTGTGTCGCGGCTGTGTGTGTCGCGGCTGTGTGTGTCGCGGCTGTGTGTGTCGCGGCTGTGTGTGTCGCGGCTGTGTGTGTCGCGGCTGTGTGTGTCGCGGCTGTGTGTGTCGCGGCTGTGAGTGTCGCGGCTGTGTGTGTCGCGGCTGTGTGTGGTGTGGCGGCTGTGTGTGTCGCGGCTGTGTGTGGTGTGGCGGCTGTGTGTGTGGCGGCTGTGTGTGTGGCGGCTGTGTGTGTGGCGGCTGTGTGTGTGGCGGCTGTGTGTGTGGCGGCTGTGTGTGTGGCGGCTGTGTGTGTGGCGGCTGTGTGTGTGGCGGCTGTGTGTGTGGCGGCTGTGTGTGTGGCGGCTGTGTGTGTGGCGGCTGTGTGTGTGGCGGCTGTGTGTGTGGCGGCTGTGTGTGTGGCGGCTGTGTGTGTGGCGGCTGTGTGTGTGACGTGTGTGTGTGTGTGTGTGTGTGTGTGTGTGTGTGTGTGTGTGTGTGTGTGTGTGTGGTTGTGTGTGTGTGTGTGTGTGTGTGTGTGTGTGGTTGTGTGTGTGTGTGTGTGGTAGTGTGTGTGTGTGTGTGTGTGTGTGTGTGTGGTTGTGTGTGTGTGTGTGTGTGTGTGTGGTTGTGTGTGTGTGTGTGTGTGTGGTTGTGTGTGGTGGTGTGTGTGGTGGTGTGTGTGTGTGGTGGTGTGTGTGTGGTGGTGTGTGTGTGGTGGTGTGTGTGTGTGGTGGTGTGTGTGTGGTGGTGTGTGTGTGGGGTTGTGTGTGTGTGGTTGTGTGTGTGTGGTTGTGTGTGTGTGGTTGTGTGTGTGTGGTTGTGTGTGTGTGGTTGTGTGTGTGGTGGTGTGTGTGGTGGTGTGTGTGGTGGTGTGTGTGGTGGTGTGTGGTGGTGTGTGGTGTGTGGTGGTGTGTGGTGTGTGGTGGTGGTGTGTGGTGGTGGTGTGTGGTGGTGGTGTGTGGTGGTGGTGTGTGGTGGTGGTGTGTGGTGGTGGTGTGTGGTGGTGGTGTGTGGTGGTGGTGTGTGGTGGTGTGTGGTGGTGTGTGTGTGGGGTTGTGTGTGTGTGGTTGTGTGTGTGGTTGTGTGTGGTTGTGTGTGTGTGTGTGTGGTTGTGTGTGTGTGTGTGTGTGTGTGTGGTTGTGTGTGTGTGTGTGTGTGTGGTTGTGTGTGTGTGTAGTTGTGTGTGTGTGTGGTTGTGTGTGTGTGTGGTTGTGTGTGTGTGGTTGGGTGTGTGTGGTTGGGTGTGTGTGGTTGGGTGTGTGTGGTTGGGTGTGTGTGTGGTTGTGTGTGTGGTTGGGTGTGGTTGTGTGTGTGTGGCTGTGTGTGTGTGTGTGGTGGTGTGTGTGGTGGTGTGTGTGTGTGGTGGTGTGTGTGTGGTGGTGTGTGTGTGTGTGGTGGTGTGTGTGTGTGTGGTGGTGTGTGGTGGTGGTGTGTGGTGGTGGTGTGTGGTGGTGGTGTGTCGCGGCTGTGAGTGTCGCGGCTGTGAGTGTCGCGGCTGTGAGTGTCGCGGCTGTGTGTGTCGCGGCTGTGTGTGTCGCGGCTGTGTGTGTCGCGGCTGTGTGTGTCGCGGCTGTGTGTGTCGCGGCTGTGTGTGTCGCGGCTGTGTGTGTCGCGGCTGTGTGTGGTGTGGCGGCTGTGTGTGTCGCGGCTGTGTGTGGTGTGGCGGCTGTGTGTGTGGCGGCTGTGTGTGTGGCGGCTGTGTGTGTGGCGGCTGTGTGTGTGGCGGCTGTGTGTGTGGCGGCTGTGTGTGTGGCGGCTGTGTGTGTGGCGGCTGTGTGTGTGGCGGCTGTGTGTGTGGCGGCTGTGTGTGTGGCGGCTGTGTGTGTGGCGGCTGTGTGTGTGGCGGCTGTGTGTGTGGCGGCTGTGTGTGTGGCGGCTGTGTGTGTGGCGGCTGTGTGTGTGACGGCTGTGTGTGACGGCTGTGTGTGTGGCCTGCTTGAGTGTCATTAAACTGTTCATCCAAACATGAGTATCATAAAGTATTGGACTGAATAAGTATTTTGAGGAGACAGCAATGACTATTTCTATTGAATTTGTGGATTAAACCCTCGGAAATGATGTTCACTTGAGAACTCTTTGGTAGTGAATTGCAATAATCAGCATGCCATGTTTTCAGTAGTTATTTAGTTTTTGCTGTAGAGCTCTGGAAGCAAGGCTCCTGAACACTGTCTCACAGGACAGGAAAACAGCGTCTTCAGCGCGAGAAGAGGTTTTGCGATCTGGGGGCCACTTGCCTTCTATTAAGCCCAATGTAATTTGTGCAACCTTTAACGTGCCCCACTTTGTTAGCCACCAGCACTCACAATAGTTACAATTTTCCCACAATCAATATGGCAAATGTTATCAGTCCTATCGGTTTCAGACACATTTAAACAGTGACTCGGCACGGAACATTTCGAAACCACTGGTCTAGTGCAACATAGTATGGACCTTCATAACGGTACACAGTAAGAGTTTGTGTTGTGGATTACCAGCGCCTACGACGCAACACTGCTTGCGCGTTCCATGGTGTTGGCAAGCTACCGGTGACGAGCCTGCGTCTGTCTGGCCGGGGTGAGCAATAACGTGTGTGAGCATGTGACCTCTGAGCTCCTCGAGGTAGAGGGAGGGAGGAGAGGCAAAGATGGCGTCAGAGGGCAGGTCTGCTGTTTCCCAGGGCTGCCGGTCAGCCTGCTCCCTAGCACAGCGGAGAAACGTCGTAAGAAATGGGATTATTTTGTCATGCAAGGCGCGAGCTCTGCTTTCCAGAGGTTCTTGGTTGCGTGTTGGAAGTGGGTCCTGGCACGCTTCGCGGCTTTTAGATGGTGGTTAAATAAAATAGGCGATTTTTGCTAACAAACATAAAGGTGAGGCTGCACGTGTGCTAGCTGGCTGGCTGCCCGAGTCAGTGGAGTTACAGGAAAGGCTGATGGCGGGGGGAGGCACTTCCAAACTGTGTATAGTAAAATAAAACTTTTAAGTGAAACTCGGCATTTTAAAACCATTCACAAAACTCTAAACAATCCAGTAAACTCAGTGTAAAAATTGCAATCCATGTCCAACCTAGGACCATCGATAAGATTATAATTCATCAACCTGTGCACGGGAAGCAAAAGACGTGGATGCGATGGGGCAGGAACGTTATCTGCACATTGCACGTCATAAGCCATAAATAACACTGCTGCAGACTCAGCCCTGCATTCCAAACACAGTCACGTGACCTCTTCCCAAGGCACGCGACGCGATCCGATTCTTTCAGCATTGATGAAAACAGAAGAAGTTCACGCGCGCAACGTTATCCTATGGGACAACCCTGCGCGCGCGGCCAGGTCTTGTCTCCACATTCCAACTCGTTGGCTGAGACGACAGCTATAGTTCTCTGGCGAGAACGCGCTTCGCGCGTTACTAGCCAAGAACTAATAAAGGACTCAAACCACCCAAGGGCACTACCTGCAACCCCCACCTCTCTCAGCCTGTCCAGCAGAATTCCATGGTTCGCTGTATCGAAGGCTCAGACAGGTCAAGCAGGATCAAAACACCTGCCTGATCCTTGTCTGCCCGCCAGCGAAGCTCATCCAGCACGGTCACCAAGGCCATCTCGGTGCCATGGGCTGGCCAAAAGCCTAACTGGACTTCCTCCAGGAGCTTATGCTGTTCTAGGTGTCTAGAAAGAGTGCCTGCCACCACCCACTCTACAATTTTAGCTGGATAAGGTAGAAGCGAGATGGGCCTGAAGTTCTTCAAGCACTCAGGATCAAGAGTGGGCTTTTTCAATAAAGGTGTCATCACCGCTTGTTTCCAATGAGGTGGAACCACTCCAGTAGTGAGCGACTGGTTACAAACCAGCCGACGCGTGGGAAAGAGCTCAGCCTCAAACTCCTTCCAGATGTTTAGTGGAATCGGATCAAGCGGAGACCCGGATGTAATGCCAAAGGCCACTCCCCTGGACTTATCTCCCCCCTGTTCCATAACGGCCCTGAAATTCATCGGGACCTGCTTCAGGGGACTGCCACAATCAGCCAATGCTAAAGGGTCGATTCTGGTTTGTTGCTGCTCCACCCCCAAATCATCAATGATCGTTTTGATTTTATCCTGAAAGAACCGAGGTTCTCACAGAGTTCCTGGGAGAGGGGGGCGGAGGGACTCATTCTTGGCACAGTCCGGACTAATAAGGCTATTCAAAATATTAAAAATACTGCGGGAGCTATTCGGGGCATCGAGAATCACCTTAGAAAAGTCTGATGCCTTAACTCCATGGATCTCCTTCTTATAATCCATCTGCTTGGCTTTCCAAGCAAGCCTATCCCTGTCCAGGTATGCATGTCTCCACCTCCTCTCCGCTTGTTTACATTCCAGCCTCAAATTTTTGAGGCTGTCCATGAACCAGGGAGCTGAGGGTCTCCGCCTACTCTTATGATGTTTTAAAGGAGCAGAGGTATCCAAAACCGAAGTAATCTTCGAGCAGAGGGAGGAATAGTTCACCTCTATCTGCATATCAGGGGAGAAACACTCCTCAACTCTGAACACGGGTGACAAGCCTTTTTTCTGAGCGAGAGACTTCCAATCCCTGCTAACATACTCCCTCACTTGACTAGATGTCCTTGCAGTATATATGTGCCTGACTTCACAAAAAATGTAATCAAAGAATGGTCAGTCCAGGCCATGGGTAAGACGTCCCCCACAGTGAGAAGGTTGGTCTCAGAGAAAATCAGGTCCAACCGATGACCCCCTGTATGGGTGGCCTGAGAGACTCGCTGAGAGAGGCCAAGGCCCTCACATGAATAAATCACGTTGAGAAGGCCTGTGTTCATAGTGCCATTCAACCACAGATTGAAGTCTCCAAGGATCACTAATTGGCTGTGAATAGCAGCCATATTGGTGAACAATTCTAATAGTGACTGCTGCTGGGCTAAGGTGAAGACCCCAGGGGGTCTAAAACAGATAATACCCGTTAGCTTGGTTATGAAAAAACAGATAATATCCGTTAAAAGATGCCTCTGTGCAGTCTTAATAGAGAACCCAAATAGTTCACAACCATTACAAGCATCGTTCTCAATGACATTCAGGTCCAGCGTATCTCTAAAGATCACACCCACCCCACCCCCCCTCCCACTAGATCTAGGCCTGTGACGGATTTTAAACCCTGGCGGACAGGCATTCCCAACGTCGACCTCGCACTCAGGCACAGTCCACGTTTCGGTCATGCACAAAATGTCCAGCTCATGAGCCTCCAGCACCAGTTGTATCTCCACGCTGTGTTTGGGTAGGGATCTCACATTCAGAAGCCCACAGGCTATAGTGTCACTCCTCAAAAAGTCTGACACAGGAAAAGCAGTGTTGGACAGCAGAAGAGTCCCCATATCACTACCCCACTCACCAATGTTGTTCAGTTCTTTACTGGTGTAGCATCTAAGACCACACCAAACAACTGGTGCCAGTCCCATCAGTCCCATCCCAAAAGGGGCAGCGTAACTGGCGCTAGGCGCGTCCTTAGCGTGGACAGGCGCAGACGGGCTTGCCGCACGCCAGCATCCGCTTTTGTGTCCGCGAGTCCTGGGAGGTCATGGGAGACTAGACTGCTTTTGTGTCCGCGAGTCATGGGAGGTAATGGCCTATAAGTGGCGCAGTGCATTTTGAGGCAGACCCGAGTGCCCAGGTGGAACCGATGACCGGCCCCAACTCGTCATCATCCTCATCACCATCCCCATCACCATCACCATCACCATGAAAGCGTGGATGTTTGGCGGGGGATGGGGGGGGGGGGGGGGTCTAGCAACACCCAAACAGCAGATGTGGTAAAATACATATGTGACAGTACACTAATAAACGATACACTACGGTGCAGAAAAACATCTGCTGAGAGAAAGCGCTGTTGTACTAAAAGTTAAGCATGCCTGCTGCTAAAACACAGCAAACAGTAGATGATGGACGGAGTGCTGAAACTTTTCAACCACTCACCCTCAGTTAAGAGATCTGAGTTTAATCCATTGTTCTTTTGCTCCCCATGCCTTTACAATTTAAACCCAGCTATATGCAAATCAATCTTGACCCTGCTCCTCATGAAAACAGTCCAGCCCGAACTGCCGGCCAGGTCCTCCGTAGACCGTAAACAAGCATCCTGGAACTGGTTTAGTGGTATCACTCCTCATAAGCCAGGCTAGCTTAAATCCAGTGGCACAGCGAGCAAGAGACCCACATCTGGGAATAACCTTAGCCACTTAGGGTAAACATAGCAAACACAACCAAAAAAGATGATGGACGGAGTGCTGACACTTTTCAACCAATCATCCCCAGTCAAAATATGGGATTAATCCATTGTTCTTTTGCTCACTATGCCATCCCATGTGGGTCCTGTGCTCCCTATGCCACGGAATTCAAGCTAACCTGGGTGATACAGGTCCCAGGATGCTCGCTCTCCAGTCCAGGGAGGACCTGGCCTGGCAGTTCGGGCTGGGCGGTTCCCATGGGGAGCAGGGTCAAAATTGATCTGCATATGGCTTGGTCTAAACTGGGGTGGCGTGATGATAAAAAAAAAAAAGATGGATTTAACCCAGATCTGTGACCGGAGGTGAAAGTTTGATATGTTCAGCATTCCGTCCATCATCTGTCATTTTTGCATTTGCTGCTAAACCACAGGACCAACTTCACTCTATTACATCACCTCTAAACTAAAATGCAACGTTAAGTTTACTAAAGTGCGCCAAAGCTGCTACACAATTAAGCATGAATCACAACAAATCACCAGGACAATGGGTATGTAATATAGCGCTACCACTACTAAAATACAGCGTCTCTCCTCAGCAGTGACAATTTTCAGAGTAGTGGTGCTGTAGGTTTACTAACAATGGACTTGGGAATTACCACCAGGACCAGACACACCTGGATGCTGGTGGAGTCAGATACCTGCACAGAGTAGTGTCCCTCCCCCTCTGCTCATACTGCTGCTTTGAACCACACTTTGTGACCATCCAGGAGGGACCGAATAGCCCTAAAGTCTGCAGGGCCTAGGCCTCCCACTCAGCCTTTTTAGGTTTCGCCTGTCGAAAGCTGCGCAAGCAGCGTTTCGCGCAGGCGAAATCTAATGAGAACAGTATGTGGCTTGGTCACCGCCTCTCTGTTCCATTGGCTAGCTCCATAAATGGAGGCTAGCCATTGGAAGAGAGGCGTCCGTCATTCTGCGAGGCGACTCGTGGGCGTTCCGGCGATTTATTCTCATCCAGCCCCTTTTAGCGCGGCAGTGGGTGGGTGTTTTTTTTTTTTTTTTTTTACCGTGTTTTCGTCTTTTTCGAAGTGCCTTTAGCCGGAGTGGTGGTGTTTTTATTTGCGATCAGGTAAGCAGCATTTTGTTTATATTTTAAATGGTTTGTTTTACATCTTTGTGTGTCTCGTTGCTGCCTCGTGTTGTGAATGTTTCGCTTTGCACGGTATGCTTGTAACTTGTGCCCGTTCCCGCCCCCACTCCCGCTGTCCGTGTGCCCGTTAACCCCCACCCCCTCCCGCTGTCCGTGTGCCCGTTAACCCGCACCCCCTCCCGCTGTACGTGTGCCGTTAACCCGCCCCCCCTCCCGCTGTCCGTGCGCCGTTAACCCGCCCCCCTCCCGCTGTCCGTGCTTAATGCTTGTTTTACGTTGTTTGAAGCACCTCATACGAGTGCATATGTTTGCAGTCGGTCTTCTCTATCATCATTGTTGTTTGCCCCGCCTCCTTCTCGCCCTCCATTGTCCTGCTGCCCTCTTTTTCTGTTGTTTGTTAACCTGTCCTGGATTGCCCGTTGTTTTTCCCCATCACCAACTTTTGTAGCTTTCACCATACCAAACAGCCCACCCTTTCATTCTTGCTTGGTTCGCACCACCGTCCCCTCTCACCCTTCCCCCCCCCTTCACTGTCGTAGTTTGCTCTGAACCTTCCTGCCTGCCTTCCATTGTTTTGCTGCTCCACTTCCCTGGTGTTCGTTGTCTCGTCATTGCTTGGCTATTTTTTGCTTCACATATCGCCCTCCAACCCATCATGTGTCTCTTGCCTCATGCCAACCAGCCCATTCCTCCCATTTTAGCTTGGCTCGTCCCACCCGCCCCCTCCCACCGATTGGTGTTTCTGTCTCCGTTGAAGCGTGGATTGTCTCCCGAGTGGGCATGTGCAGTACATCATCCAAATAACCCTCCAGTCCTTGAATCCGTGGTTCTTGCCACTCGCGGGTGAGAGCTCGGCAGGATAATGCACCTATTGCCGAAATTGCCTTCCATTGTTTTGCAGCTCCACTTCCCTGGTGTTCGTTGTCTCATCATTGCTTGGCTGTTTTTTGCTTAACATCGCCCTCCACCCCACCATGTGTCTCTTGCCTCATGCCAACCAGACAACTCCTCCTGTTTTAGCTTGGCTCGTCCCACCCGCCCCCTCCCACCGATTGGTGTTTCTGTCTACGTTGAAGCGTGGATTGTGTCCCGAGTGGGCATGTGCAGTACATCATCCAAATAACCCTCCAGTCCGTGAATCCGTGGTTCTTGCCACTCGCGGGTGAGAGCTCGGTAGGATAATGCACCTATTGCCGAAATTGCCTTCCATTGTTTTGCTGCTCCACTTCCCTGGTGTTCGTTGTCTCGTCAATGCTTGGCTGTTTTTTGCTTCACATCGCCCTCCGCCCCACCATGGGTCTCTTGCCTCATGCCAACCAGCCCACTCCTCCCGTTTTAGCTTGGCTTGTCCCACCCGCCCCCTCCCACCGATTGGTGTTTCTGTCTACGTTGAAGTGTGGATTGTCTCCCGAGTGGGCATGTGCAGTACATCATCCAAATAACCCTCCAGTCCTTGAATCCGTGGTTCTTGCCACTCGCGGGTGAGAGCTCAGCAGGATAATGCACCTATTGCCGAAATCTGCGTGAAACCATTGGGTTACATGTTCAAGTGTTACCGGCAGATGCACGGTCCCAGTCCCAGGATCTCAACTCTGTGGGAGATTGCATACTCTGCAGAAATCTGTCTTAATTCTGTGTGTTGCAATTTCCAGTCCCATTAGCGCAGTAGAATAATGCATTACTTGAAGTGTTTCAATCCTCGTGTACATGGCACAGTTACAAATCCAATAGGATTACCAAGTAGGATATGGTACCTGTGCACAAGTCTGTAGGCAAATCGAATATTCTTTATTGTTTTAGTTAGCTAAAACCATAACAATAAGCTCATAAAATTAATAATACTTGTTTTATAGAAACATGTATACATTTTAAAACATCAGTTGTCGACAGTGCAATAGTTACATGAGTCATTTAAACGTATTCAAAGTGACAAGATATGATGAGATGAGAGTATGAAGCAAGTAAAGTAGTCTGTGTTGTGCGACTAGTATCGGAGCGGCCTATTGGGCTTACCACCTCAGTTCATCAGGTCTGTAGGCCCCCCTTACCGGTCACAGATTTCAATTTCTGTAGCTTTGCTAAGTAGGTTTAAATATCTGCCACAGGGGCCTGTCGCCTGCTAGTCAGTTTCCATACACAGTGACATAGCTCCTTGGGTTAACGCCTCTGTTACTGAGCTCCGATTGTCACGTAGAGAACAAAAGTTCCTTAGCAGTCAACAGGGGTGATTATAATTGTACAGGTTCAATCGTAAAATGATCGCTGAAAAGGACAGTCTCTCATAAGGTTAAAACATTTGGTTTTTCAGGGAGTTATCTGATGCTATCTGTTCAAGTACCAAATAATTTATTCAACAATAGTACCTTGTCAGTAGCAATTCATAACTGATGGCAATCGCAGTTACAGTGGTAGGTAGGTAGCTTCAGCCTTTTACGACAATTCAGATTTTATCAGTTTTGTGTTTTTTAGTGATGACATGTTGACATATTAGACTTTACCTTTCTTTTGTGAAAAGTTTTCGACTGTAAAAATACTAGTTTTCTTTAGCGCACAGTGGCAAACTTGGTTTTTCGATTTGCTTTAGGTTGATTTTGTTTACTATACATTCTGACTTCCTTTACAGCGCCGGGACAACCATAAGGGCAGCTGTTTGCACAATACGAATTCAGAGGCGTCCGTCATTCTGCGAGGCGACTCGTGGGCGTTCCGGCGATTTTTTCTCATCCAGCCCCTTTTAGCACGTCATTGCAGCGGTGGGCGGGTGTTTTTTTTAATTTTTTTTAACCATGTTGTTTTCGTCTTTTTCGAAGTGCCTTTAGCCGGAGTGGTGTTGTTTTTATTTGCGATCAGGTAAGCAGCATTTTGTTTATATTTTAAACTGTGTTTTACGTCTTTGTGTGTCTCGTTGCTGCCTCGTGTTGTGAATGTTTCGCTTTGCACGGTATGCTTGTAACTTGTGCCCGTTCCCGCCCCCCTCCCGCTGTCCGCGTGCCCGTTAACCCGCCCCCCCTCCCGTTGTTCGTGTGCCCGTTAACCCGCCCCCCTCCCGCTGTCCGTGTGCCCGTTAACCCGCCCCCCCTCCCGCTGTCCGTGTGCCGTTAACCCGCCCCCCCCCCTCCCGCTATCCGTGCTTAATGCTTGTTTTACGTTGTTTGAAGCACCTCATACAAGTGCATATGTTTGCAGTCGGTCTTCTCTATCATCATTGTTGTTTGCCCCGCCTCCTTCTCGCCCTCCATTGTCCTGCTGCCCTCTTTTTCTGTTGTTTGTTAACCTGTCCTGGATTGCCCGTTGTTTTTCCCCACCACCAACTTTTGTAGCTTTCACCATACCAACCAGCCCACCCTTTAATTCTTGCTTGGTTCGCACCACCGTCCCCTCTCACCCTTCCCCCCCCCCCCCCTTCACGGTCGTAGTTTGCTCTGAACCTTCCTGCCTGCCTTCCATTGTTTTGCTGCTCCACTTCCCTGGTGTTCGTTGTCTCGTCATTGCTTGGCTGCTTTTTGCTTCACATCGCCCTCCACCCCACCATGTGTCTCTTGCCTCATGCCAACCAGCCCACTCCTCCCGTTTTAGCTTGTTTGAGTATGGCTATGGCCTGGAGCCACGCCACAGGGAAGGTGCCCCGCAGCTGACCTCTGAATAGGATTTGGCTGCTGGCGAGTGACAGGAAGAAGCTACTTACAAGAGTCACCATTGTTCAGGGGCAGTGAGAGAAGGCGAGTTTTTCTAAAGTAGTGGATTGCGCAATAGAGGGAGAGAGATTTACGAGGTTACTCAATTTTTCGGAGAGGTTTTTAGTAAGCACGATTTACAAAAAACAATGTTTAATTTGGAAAAACAAAAATGAAGTAAAATATGTTTTTAAAGGCCATTGTTTTCTGGGCTGACCCGCATCGATGTTTGCTACGGTGCCATATATATCAATTTGAGAGAATCAGCTATAAAGGATGGATGTTCAACAATATGAATGCGTTATAATGACTTTTGGGGCCCAGCGTTTCCTCGTATGAACACATTTTAGAGAAACAGTGGTAAAAGGGTGACATGCAAATAATCCTACATAAGGGAATGACTAATGAACCATAATTTAAATGGGATATTGTTTTGAACGAGTCTAAGTGATAAAAAGGGCACATATCCAGGAGTAAATGTACTTTATCATTTATGAATCACACACGCTGGTCTGCTAGTGCACCTCATTCTGCACCTGTGTCCCCTTGATGTCTATTACACATTTGTTCAATGTGTGTATATGTCCTGCATCGGGTAACCTTTTTTTTATTCACACCGCTCTCCCAGTGTTCTTCTTTGATTACAGAAGGTGCCCTTTTTAGGTTTCGCCTGGCACGTGTATTAACTAGCACAAATGCAGGCTTTATTGCTGCAGTGCAAATCCAATGTTTGTGCCGTAGTAAACTGTGTCTTCTGGAACTAAATCACTGCTGTTCACTGTGGCCTATGCAATGGGATTGTGCGGTGTCGTCTTAAATGTCTGCAATGCACTTGCAGGAAGATAATGCAATAAACCCTGCATGGGAGAGGAATACTATTTTTAATGGGGGGCGGGTCATAATGACCCACGAGACTTTGTCTCCTGAATCGTCACGCCTTCCCACACACTGAGTATATACATGTTGTACTCTGCGCATCTGTGTAAATGTCATGCGGATTTTCAGAGTGTATATGCCACTAACCAGGTTTCAGACACAGACCTATTCAAGCGGCAGGTGCTCTGCTGTGGGGTACTTGGGGCTGAAGATGCAGCAGAAGTAGGCAAGGCTCAAGCCAAATGCGTGGCTCTAGCTGAGCGGGAATAACTTTTGGACCCTCAAGCCCCAAATGATTTAACTTTCAAGTGGGTTAGCTTTCTGCCCGTGAACCTCATTCGCCAGGAATTCAAGACAAAGTATGAACCTATTGATGTGTGTGTGGGTCTGTGTGTGTGTGTGTGGGTCTGTGTGTGGAATTTGCCAGAGATTAAACTATTGGCATTGTAAATGACAATGCCATTTATTTATCTGTTTTCAAAACCAACACATAAATACAAATTTTGTCGTTTTCAATGCCAATAGCTCAAACTTTTCAAAAGGCGAAACCATTGCATTGTAAATGCTTGTTAGACTTTCTCCCTACAGGGGCATAGACTACTTGGAGTCCTGGCCACCAACCCATCTCTGTTCCAGGAATCTGAAAGGCCTAGTAGTACCAGCAGCAGCTGCTACTGACGGGATGCTTTGGAATGGAGCACCCACAACCGGATGCAGCCTCTGCCTTCCACCCATGATGCTGGATTCTCTGCTACCAGGCATATGACCCGCTCCTCCCCAGAGGGTTCCAAGTACTGCCGAAAAGCACCCTGGCCTGCCAAAGTTCTGCACGAGTGGACACCGCCAAAGAGACCTGTTTTTAAATCGATAACACTTTATGTTCCCTGACAAGAAGGAGATACAGACTGTCCGCACCGGAGGTTGCAGACTGCACCAGGA
Source organism: Lissotriton helveticus (assembly GCF_964261635.1). Lineage (NCBI taxonomy): Eukaryota > Metazoa > Chordata > Amphibia > Caudata > Salamandridae > Lissotriton > Lissotriton helveticus. The sequence continues at coordinate 1,180,392,322 of NC_136068.1, forward strand.
TTACACTCCCTCAGGATATTGTCGGTTGCCAAGGATCAACTGCACACTGGCGAGGATCACGTATGGGAAACAGACGAGGCAGCTACTCATCACAGAGGTGGTCTCCCAAACGAAACCTTCATCCTCTCTGTAAGGACCTTCGGAGACCAAAATGGACCTGAACCACACAGAGGTAAATTCGTTGGGTCATAGACTGGAAACGATGGACGCGAAAATGACATACCTCGCCACTGAACTGAAGTTGACCTGTGCTGAGATCACTGGCTTCCATCACAAGTTAAAGATGCTAAACCACCGCTTGTCCTCTCTCGAATCTAGGGTCATGCTCCTGCCAGACAGGGACCTGAAACGCCACACCATGCGCAACAAAACTGTGGACCTTGAGGGCAGAAGCTGCAGGGATAATATACGCTTCTGCGAGATTCCTGAGAAGGCGCAAAAGCGAGAGGCTTTCTTTGCAACTTTTTGAGATCCCTCCTCGGGATTGCTTTTTCATCTCTGCTTGAGATGCACAGAGCGCATAGGATACAACCATGGCAGGAATCGTCTGGCCCGAGACCCATCATAGACTGCTTCATCTGGAACAAGCAGGTGTCGACCGATCTCGACAGCGGTGATGGTTCAGAGGCCCTATGATTTCTATGGTCACATGATCCAGGTGGCAGCAGACTTTTACAAAGAGACGTGCAATCAGAGAAGGGCTTTCTTCTCCCTCCGCTCACTACTTCACCCTGTTCGGGTCGGCACACATGCGGATCACCATGGACGGTACATCCAAGAACTTCTCTGATCCAGGGGGGGAACTACAGGCCTTTCTGGATGGACAACAGAAAGGGACCATGGACACCTCCCAGTCCCCCCTGATCTTTCTGCCCCCACCACGGCATCTAATGACGTCAGTGAGCCACGCGCGATGTTGTCATTACATGATACCGGACGCCATTTGCTTCCAGTGCGTCCCTTAACAGGAGGTGAGTTTCTCCGGGGGGGGGGGCATTTTAACAAAAGAGGCAACGGGGGATGCCTCTTTTGAGCATTTCGTCGTGCAGCAGGAATGCAGATTAGACACCAGGGATTTTGTTTTTTAATTGAGCATGTAATTAACTGTTTGCGGGGAGCAGCCCCTTAGGCAAGGGTCGATCCCCTTTTGGGGGCAATGTTTTTGGCTATGTCTGCCCCCAGGGGGCCAGATCTTGCCATAAAAATAAAAAAATAAAAATCAGGCCCACTAGACCACCAGGGATTTATTTGTGGGGAGTGGCCCCTTGGGGCGAAGGTTGCTCCCCTTTGGGGAGCATTAATATGGCAGTTTCTGCCCCCCCTAGAGGGCAGATCAGGCGATATTGTTTTTTAAATCTGCCCCACTAGACCACCAGGGATATTTATGCGGGGAGCAGTCCCTTGGGCAAGGGTTGTTCCCCTTTGGGGAGCATTATTCTGGCTGTTTCTGCCCTACTGAGGGTCAGAGTGGCTGATTTTGTATGGCCACTAGGCCACTAGGCCACCAGGGATTTCTGATTTGTTGTTTTCTTATGTTGGGGAGCCCCTTGGACAAGGGTTGCTCCCCTTTATGGGGTGATTCTTGTGGCCGTTTCTGCCCTCTTTGGGGGCAGATCAGCCATTTGTTTTTAGGCCCATCTGTCCCCAAGGGTGGCAGAAGCCACTAGACACCAGTTATTTTTTTTTAAATGTTGGTGTTCGGAAGTGGCCTCTTGGGCAAAGCTTGCCCCCCTTATACGGGGGTGAATATTTTGGCTATTTCTGCCCTTCTTGGGGGCAAATCAGCCTTATACTCTTGGGGTCACCTAACCCTTAGCTTGGCTGGTGGATTGTGTGTGGAATGGTGCATTATTTGCATATGTGATTGTAATGTTTTATTTCTCCTTTTTATTCTAGTGCAAAGCTTTTGATTCTTGTTCGGCAGTGGTTGTTCTGCAGTTTTGCATTATTGCATTTATTTAGTAAGAAAAATTTTTTTGTTGTGTTTACTCCAAATTAGTATTATTGTCCCTCATGAATGAATTTTTGGTAAGTGATGTCATAATGGCAGCATATTTAGTTAGTGTTTTGAGCATGACATTCTTTGCGATGAGTTTTGCATTGTCTTATGTGTAATTTTCTTTTTTTTTTTTGTGGGATATTGTTGATCCTTACTGTGTCTGTGCAGAGTAGGTGGTGGTGAGTCTAGCTGCTTCTGGCAAGTGAGAGGAATAGTTTTGGAGTATATAGGTCTTTGTGATAAACCCACATTTTGTTTATTACTTTTGTTACTTATTTTACAAAGTGTTTGTTGTTGTTGACAAGTTACATTCCTTAGTAAGGATTATGGCTAGCCGTAGAATTACTGCTCATCAGGTGGTTGGTATGCTTTTTGAATCTTCCTCTGAGCAGGATTATGAGACTGACAGTGCCTCTGAGGGAGAGGAGGGAGTGCAAGTTTCTGGCAGTGAGGTTTTCTGTCTACAAGGAATTATCTGATGATGAAGTTACTCTCGGTGCGGATGAAGCTACTCTCAGTGCAGATGTGTCGATGGTGCAGCAAGAGACATCGGGATTGCAGCCCTGGGTTGCAAGGCTTCCAACTGGAAATGCTGGACTCTGGGTTGATCCAAACATGGTGCAGCCGGTGTTGCCTGCCTTTAGTGGTGATGCAGGGTGTAGAGTGGATTTTGAAAAATTTTTCCCTATACAGTTTATTCAGTTGTTTATGGATGGTGTATTTTTGGCTGAGATTGTTGCGCAGACTAATTTGTATGCTGAATTGTTTTTGAGGGACAAATGTGCCGGACTTAGGCCCCGTTCTAGAGCTACCCGGTGGATGTGCTGAAGAAGTTTTTGGGTTTGACTTTTTTGATGGGCTTGATAAGGAAGCCGTCCTTGGCTTCATATTGGTCTACCAGTCCCTTGATTGCAACGGCTATATTTCCTGCAATTCGGAGTTGTGATCAGTATTTACTTTTGCTTCGGATGCTGCGTTTTGTTGATAATGCTTTGGCATTGCCACAAGATCACCCTGACTGTGACCGTCTTTTTAAGATTCGGCCTGTTCTCGATCACCTTCTAGATCGATTTTCAGAGATCTATACTCCAGGGAAAGAAATAGTGGCTGATGAGTCTTTGGTCCTATTCAAGGGTTGTTTGGTTTGGAGTAGGACAGGATATGTCTATAATTTCCGGGTGTACACTGGTAGGGATTCCACTATTTACCCCCGTGGTTCTCCGCCCACTTTTGGAGTTTCAGAGAAAAGTGTGTGGGAACTTGCTAGAGGACTGTTTAACAAAGGTCACCATTTGTACCTTGATGACTTCTACACTGCTGTGCAATAGTTTAAGGAATTGTTCAAAGTGGAGCCTTTTGCTTGTGGCACAATCCGCTCCAACTGTAAAGGTTACCCAAAAGAGCTTGTTTGCAAAAAGCTTCAGAGGGGACAGTGCAGTGCCTTTCACAGTGAGGAACTGCAGGTTGTGAAATATGTGGACAGAAGGGATGTGTACACGTTGACTACTGTCCATGATGACAGTACTTCACCTGTGACTGTTTGGGGTCAGGTTGCTGAAGTGCGCAAACCTGTGTGCATTGTAGACTACATTAAGCACATGGGTGGTGTCGATAGAGTAGATCAGAGGTTAGATACTTACACTTCTGTTCGTAAGGCTTACACATGGGATAAGTAGTTGGCCATCCATCTCTTCAATTTAGCAACTTTTAATATTTTTGTTGTGTTCAAGGAGTGTTCTTCTGCTTCAAAGAGGACTTTTGTTCAGTTTCAGGGGTCTGTGTTAGGCAGCCTTGTTGTAGCGGAACAGGCAAGTGTTTCTAGAGTTGGAGTGAAGGGTGTGACTAGACTGAAAGATCGCCACTTTCCTGATTTAATTCCACCCACACCCAAAAAAAACAATCTCTGCAAGAGATGTAGAGTCTGTTTGCGAAGAGGTATGCAGAAAGAGAGTTGTATGCACTGTGCTGATTGTCCTTCTAATCCTGGGCTGTGTATGCCCACATGTTTCAGATTGTATCACACTCAAGAGTTTTTGGGAGCAACCGTGAGTCTAATAGTGTACTGCTTGGTCTGTATAGTTTCATATAGTTTATGTTCAGTTTCACGGTTGGCATTAGAAGGATGTCATTAGTTATCGCTGTTTTTGTAGTTCTAGTTTTGTATCTTATTCCAATTGGTTTGTTTTTTCTTTCTTTTTAGAAAAAACTTTTGATGACGGTGTGCGTGGAATGGCGCTTGGCTGGAGGTGTGCGTGGACTGGCGCTTGGCTGACGGTGTGCCTGGGCTGGCAGTGTGCCTGGGCTGGGGCTTGGCTGGTGGTGTGTGTGGGCTGAGGCTTGGCTGGCAGTGTGTGTTGACTGGCACTTGGCTGTCGGTATGCGGGGGCTGGCTGTGTGGGTGGGCTGGTGCTTGGCTGGCTGTGTGCGTGAGTTAGCATTTGGCCGGCAGTGTGCGAGTAGTGACTTGCTGCTGGTCATTGCACACTCTGCTATTCAAACGCCACTGCACCCACTATGTCAACCACCAGCCGTTGCGATTGCTGTGTCAGTCATGTGGGCGTATGAAAGTGATGGGCCCTTGTATGGCGCGGTCTGTTGATGTGAATGTTGTAATGTGCTGGGCCTGCGGCTGGCGCTGTGAATGGTCTTGTGTGTCACATATGAAAGGTGTGTGAATGGCGTGTTAAGAGGTTGGTGCCTAGCCGTGGCTTTACAATTCACGAGCTGCGAGTTATTGGTTCAGATTTTTAAGCTTTTAAATATTAACAGTGCCTTTCCTTTTTGTGAAATCTCTTAATAGAATTTTACGCTCTGAACCTTCATTCCTCCTCGTGCCAAATCCAACCAGTATGTGTGAGTACTTAAGAAATTGTTCATTTTGAAGTAATATTTGTCTTTTCTGTCCCTCTCTGCCAGGGTGTACATTGTCTCCACACTGTAGATGTGAGAGTTGTAATGTGCTGGGGCCAAAGTAGGTGGTGTGAAAATGTCTGTCAAGTATGAAAGGTATGTGAATGGCCTGTTAAGATGTTGGTGCTTTGACGTGGCTTTACAGCTCACGAGCTGTGAGCCCCTGGTTCAGGTTTTTAACCTTTTAATTATTTCCTTTTTGTGAAATCTCTTGTCAATAAAATAGACATTTTGAACCTTTCACTCACCCTCGTGTCAAATCCAACCAGTAGGTTTCTGTACTTGAGGAACAGATGGATAGGCAGTCATATTGGTCTCATCTGTCTTTCTGTGATAAGGTGTAGCCTGTCTCTAGGGAAAATATATCAACTTTATAGCTATTTCTGTTCAGCAAAAAAAATGGGAAGTGCTGGGTTGTGTGCCTCTCATGGATCCGAACAAGTTTTTTTACTCAACATGCCATGCAAACCTCAAAATGTGACTATAGTCACGCACTATTCTTGCATTATTGTATCATAATATTCTGGTTTCAGAAAAACAACAATTTTCCTACCATCGAGCATTCCCCCAGGTCTCCAAATAAAAATGGTACCTCACTCATGTGGGTGGCCTAAGTACCCGCGATCGACTAGGGCGATCATCAAAATTCAGGAGACATCAACATTTGCAAACCTCTAATTGAGCTGCAAAAATCACATTTTCCACATATTTTTGTGTGGAATCACCGTGCCGACACAAATGTCCTACCCCACAGAACTCCCCTCAGTCTCCTGACGAAAATTATAACTCACTTGTGTGGGTGGGGCAAGGGCCTGTGACTGGTAAGAGACAAAAACATAGGGATTAAGGGTATAGCGCCGAGAATTCGAAGCGCTACATTTTTAAAAGAAATACATTTTTAGCCAATTCTGCATTTGACACCCACACAAGTTCGGTATAATTTTACTCGGGAACCTGAGGGGAACGCTTTGGGGCAGGACATTTGTGCTGGCACGTTGATTCCAGCTAAAAATATGTGGGAAATGTGGTTCTTTCAGCTAAATTTGAGATTTGCAGGGAATTCTGGGTTTGAAAACGTTGGGCGATCCACGCAAGCCATACCCCGCTGGACTCCCCCAGTTGTCTAGTTTTCAAAAAGGTGTGGGTTTGGTATGTTTCCCAAGATGGCCGCCGAGCCCAGGGCCAAAAACCCAGATGACCCCCCCCCCCCACCCCCTGCAAACCCAGGTTGTTTTGTGATGGGTCATTTTGAGGTCTCCTTAATATTTTTTGAGCCCTTGTCTGTCGCGGGTACTTAACCCACCCACACCAGTGAGGTACCATTTTTATAGGGAGATCTGGGGGAACGCTGGGTGGTAGGAAATTTGTGGATCCACGCAGATTCCAGAACTTTCCCCCACAGAAATTTGAGAAAAATTAGATTTTGTGGGGAAGTTGGGGCAAGAAGGGCTTAAATCCTACTGGACATCTTATGTAAAGTAATTTGGTTGTTCACAAAAATGTCAATTGCTATTTTGTGCGTGTAAAATTGATACTGAAGTGGCTTCTGGGGTACAGAGCCCTGTGACTTCTGTGCAAATTGGCAATAAAATGTGTTTTTAAAAAAAATAGATTTTGTTCAGCTAAATTTGAGGTTTGCATGGGATTCTGGATAGGAAAATGTTGAGGGGTCCACGCAAGCAATACCTCGCTGGACTCTCCTGGGTGTCTAGTTTTCAGAAATGTGTGGGTTTGGTAGATTCCCAACATGGCCGCCGAGCCCGGGGCCAAAAACCCATGTGAACCCCCTTGCAAAACCAGGTTGTTTTGTGATAGCTAATTTTGATTGGATAGGATTTATATAGCGCACTAAAACCAAAAGGTGTCAATGCACTGGCCAAGAGGAAGAGAGACCAGCAACAGCCAGCTAGAAGGCAGAGAGCCAGGCCTTCAGAAGTTTCCTGCAGACCTGGAGCAAATCAGCCATGGTAATACAATGGAGCAAAGAGTTCCAAAGTTTAGTTGCCGCCACAGAGAATGAGCGGACACCCCATTTGGACCTACGGAATCTGGGAGAAACACGTTTTTTGGAGTGGAGGATCTCAAGGCTCTCCCTGGAGTGTACCAGTGTAACAAGGTTAAGGTGTAGTGAGCCTTTGCTATGCATAGCTTTGTACACCAGGTTCAGAGCCTTGAAGGAGATGCGCTTCCTGATAGGAAGCCAGTGCAAGGCATGGATTCCTTCCCTGCCAGCCTAGTGTTTCGGGATGTTAAGAATCAGCCTTGCAGCAGCGCTTTGCACCACCAGGGGCTTGTTCAGAGAACCTGAGCTGATATTAAGGTACAATTCTTTGCAGTAGTCTAACCGGGAGGTAACTAGTGCAATGATGGTGGGCCGATGTAGCTCCGAAGGAATATATGGCAAACATTTCTTCAAAATGTTAAGGATGTATAAGCAGGTGCTAACTGTACAGTTCACCTGGCCGTCAAAAGACAGGCCCTCATCAAAGAGGACCCCCAGATTTTTAGCCAGAACATGAAGGGGACCGCAGTCTGCGGGACACCAGGCAGCAGACCAAATGGGGGTTTGAGGGCCAAAAAACAGAACCTTGATTTTGTCTATATTGATTTTTAGAGAGTTCTCCTTCATCCAGCATATTATGCTGGACATACAATGATTGAACTTTTGGGCAACCAACTGCAAATCATCAGAGATAGAAATTATGATTTGCCTACAATCCGCATATGAGAGCCCCTGAAAACAGAATGATCTTACCCATGTAGCCAGGGGGATCACAAAGATTAAAAAGAGTGGGGCTGAGCGAACAGCCCAGAGGGACACCACATGGAAGGCCAAAGGCCTTGGCTTTAAGACCGCCACAACTGACAACATTGGTTCTGCCATTCATAAATGAGTGAAGACAATGCAGGGATCTCCCGGTGACTCCTGCTTCCCACAGTCTCTGAAGCATGCGAACTGGGGAGATGGTATTGAATGCCGCCGAGAGGTCGAGCAGAATCAACACGCCGGATCCGCCTTGGTCAACCTGCATGCGGATACAATCAGAGGCTGCTACCAAGGTGGATTCTGTGCTATGACCTGCCCTCCTCAATATGTTTTGGGCCCTTGCCTGTCGCGGGTACTTGACCCACCCATACAAGTGAGGTACCATTTTTTCTGGACCTATTCAGATTCCAAAACTTTCCACCACAGAAATGTGAGGAAAATGTTTTGGTTTTATTTTTACAAAGTTTGAGGTTTGCAAGGGATTCTGGGTAAGAGAACCTGGTGAGAGCCACACAAGTCACTCCATCCTGGATTCCCCTGGGTGCCTAGTTCTCAATAATGTATAGGGTTGCTAGGTTTCCGTAGGTGCGGGAGAGATAGGGTTCAAAAGCTACAGCTAGGCACTTTTCAAAAAAGGGTCAGTTTTCACTGTGAAAATGTGGCGTGTCCAGGTTGCATTTTGGGCCGTTTCCTGTTGCAGGCACTAGGCCAACGCACACAAGTGAGGAACCATTATTCTCGGAAGACTGTTGGGATTGCGGGGTGGGTGGAATTTTGTGGATCCACGCAGATTCCAGAACTTTCCACCACAGAAATGTGAGGACAATGTGTTTTTTTTTTTTTTTTTACAAACTTTGAGGTTTGCAAGGGATTCTGGGTAACAAAACCCAGACAAGTCACCCCATCCTGTATTCGGAAGGGTGTCTAGTTATCAAAAATGGACAAGTTACTTACCTTCGGTACTGATGTATCTGGTAGAGACGATTCTAGCCGCAGATTCCTTAATGTAGAATAATCCCCAGGCGCGAGACTGGATCAGGAAAATTTTCTTTGCCCCAGCATCTCGCGCGCCGGGGGCGGTACCACTTGACTCCGCCCTGACGTCAGCGAGGTCACATAAGCCCCACCCCAGCGCACTGACGTCAGTTTTCCTCAGAGAACTTTTCCACGCCACAGCGTTGAGCCATCACAAACAAAACTGTGGAGAGTATGGGAACAGTGTGCGAAAAAGCTGATAAAACAGAAAAGGGAGGAACGAAAGGTTAGGAACAGCACCAATTGGAAAAGTGCCAGGCACTAAGGCACAGAAAGCCATAGCAGTGAACGAGCAGAGCACCGCTCTGAGGAGCAACCTCGCAAAGCTAAGGCAACATCCTCCCTGGAGGCAGAAAAAACATTTGAAAAACGTCATAGCAGATGAAAGAGTCTGCAATCACAATCCACAACAGTGAAGGGCAACAAATTCGGAACAGATGAGTAACAGCAATTTACCCCCAGACAACACCATCAAGGTGGGTCGTATCCCCTGGGAGGAACTAAAGGCTGAGCTACAGCCAAAAGACCCCAACTAAGAGGACTGCACAGGAATCAGAATCCGAAGCAATTTAAAGGGAAGAAGAGTAAAAGTAGGACCCTACAATGGGAAAAAACAGGGTGTAGGGATGCAGAAGTACACATGAACCAACTGACCTTGCACCACCAAGGAAGGGATGGAATAATTAAACAGAACGAAGCATCCTGTCAGGGAGGAAGTGAAGAGGCTACTCGTAGAAGACAAGCCACCTGGAGGGAGGCGAGTGCAGAAAACCAAGCTGAAGGTCCTCGCAGATCGGGGAGGGAAGGGCGGGTTGTGAAGGAATCGGCGGCTAGAATCGTCTCTACCAGATACATTGTTACCGAAGGGAAGTAACTTGTACATCTGATAGAGACTACTAGCTGCAGATTCCTTAACGCAGACTATTACCCTAGCCATAGAGGGGAGAAGGGCGTGCGAGAGAACCTCCCCAGTAGGAAGAAACACAGAGCCCCAGCAGGGGACATGTAATGGGGACAAGGGCGGTCCAGCCCCCACCAAGCAGAAGTAAGCAACAAGGTGAAGGGAGGCCAGGACACCCTAAGTCTATCCAAGGTACAACGAACATCCGCCAGAAAACCCCAGAGGGACAGACAACGCCAGAGGAGTTCCAAGGTAGAAAATAACCACCCCCAAACTCCAAGGAGAAGAGGTAGAAACTGAGGCAGAGCCCGCCACAGGAGAACACACACAGTGAAGGGGACAGCTAAACAGGCATCAGCCTCAAGGCAGCGGACAAGGCAGGAACGGCTCCACAGCCAAGAAGGGCAGACGTGAGAAGAAAGACATGCTCCTGCCTCTTGTTCTGCTGGAGACTAAGGGTACACGCCAAGGCCCATGGCAGTGGACTAGAAAGAACAGAACAGCCGGCAGCTGGCAAATATCATGAAGCAGTGCGCCCAGAACAAGCCGAGCGCAAGACAAAGGCAAAGGCCAGGGAAATCCAGAACAACCCCCAAAGGAATACCGTTCCAGACACAAACCGACCCACGAAAAGAAGTGGGGCCAGCCAGATGAGAAAGAGGAGAAATACGTAGGACGGACCTAAGCCGTCAACCAGAACACAGGAAAAAAACTAGGAAAATCCTAGCCCCCCCTGTAACACAAGACAGAGGACCAGGCCGAATCGCCGGACAAAAAGGCGGAAACACCACAACACAACGTCGTAGACGGCATGGCAAAGCCGGTCTAGCGATGTAGCGGATAGTGAGAATGACAGAACCTGTAGCACCGCAAGTTGCGCCAAGATAAAGACAAAAGAGACCGCACCAGCGGTATACAGGGATGCCAGGAAAGGCCAGGAACCCGAAAAAGGGGTACACACCCTCCCAGCTTAGGACAGAGCTATACAATAGCTACAAGTACCCCACTTAGGGTATGACACGTCCCAAAGAAAACATGGGAACACCTCTTAGGGAAAAATCCCACAGCAGAGGACAAGAACATAAAGGACCTGTGCGTACCACAGACGGCTTACCAATCAGCCAAAAAATACACAAATGCCAAAGGGGCTGTACCAGCAGCAAACAGTACAGAGGGGCCAACCTAAGGACCCCAAAGGCACGTCAAACCACACAGAACACACAGACGGGCCAACCGAAACACTAGACTCCAGAAAAAAGGTGAAATAACGCCTCCCATAAAGCACCGGAGGACCAACAAGCCAAGCTTACGGAGGGGGAGGAGGACGGAGCCGAGAAAGGAGCCGTTGAATGGCGGAGTGAGCGTGGGTGTTTAATAAAAGAACACCATCAAAAGGCAGGTCAACCAGACGCTCCCTAATATTCTCTGGAAAAATGCCATCCCACAACCAAGCATGGCGTCGGAGAGCTACAGAACTTACCATAGCTCGGCCGAGAGCATCAGCAACATCCAAGGCCGAATGGAGAATAAACGCGGCCAACTCCCGGCCATCGAACACATGGTGCCGCAGATCAGCGCGGACACCTTTGTGGGAGACGCAAGACAGAAGGGACTCCACAGAATCCCACAGGCTGGTGGTAGCCCTGACCAACACACAAAGTGTATTGAGCGCTCGCAAAGCAGCACTAGAGAAAGCAAAGATGTCACACTCCCATTAATCCCACCACCGGGCCTCCCGTGACCGAAACAACACTGAAGGCAAGGAAGAAAAAGCAGTCAGCAGGAGAGAGTCCTTGATAAAAGGGTGGAAAGAAGCGCAGACTGGATCGTGCAGATTCACAAAATGCCAGCGGCCGTGGAAATGGCCTGCAGAAAGACTACACTCGCCTCCGTAGGGCATCATGGGGGAGATAGCAATTGCTCCGTGGGCGACGGCTGTAAACTAAGCCGTCCATCCCAGAGTCCAGCTGGAGGAAGAAACAGCCAGCCCCTGAATAGTAAAAGATCCACGAACGAGTTGGGGGCCTGAGGGGCCTCCGGGGAACGTGGAGAAGCCTGCAGAGCAACCAACAGCGAGTTGTGGAAGAGAGGGTCCAAGGGTTGTGGCCGCGGAGACTGCGAAGAGCCCTCCCTGAAAGACGCCGGGGAAAAGCAACAAAGAGGCGTCCCGTCTCCGGAGAAGAGGAGACCAGTAGATGACAAACCTCTGGAGAGGAGGGGACCTCTGGAGACAAGTCGATGACCAGACGCCGGCACGGCGCCGCGGAGTCCGCCACAGGCGACGGTGTGACGTCGATCGGCGCCGGAGCGGTCACTGAGGGTGCAGAGTCGACCTCCACCACCACTTGCGTCCTAGGAAAATGGGGCGGGGTCGGAGGCGGGCGGCTAAAGAATGGTGCAGAAAAGGCACCGACTTGACCTCTGACGAGGCAGCCGCCTGCGTAGAGGGCAGAGAGGGACGCGGAGAGGCACCCCGGACCCTAGCCACCACCAGCAGCGCCGACAGGGTAGGGGAGTAGTCGGCTCGACCTCCGGTAAGGCAGCCGCCTGCCCAGAGGACCAAGGGGGACTCTAGGATGAACAGTGAGTCCCGGAGACCTCCTGCGACACCACAGGGGCCCCCTCTGGGATTTGCGGCGAGGCAGAGATGCCGTGGGTCATAGAGGGGAACCCCTTAGGGCCGCACCTAGACGACACCACACTCCCAACACCTGAAGCTGAACTCGTCGGCGCCGAAGCCGCCGGCGACTCAGCGGAAGGCCCTGTCTATGGCAAGGAATCCGCGGACGTCTCAGGAAGAGGAGGAGGGGCCAAGGAAGCCTGCAGAGCCATAGCGTAGGCCTCCATTTGGGCCCTAGTCACCCAGACGACAGGAAACAGCGGGTAGAGGGGCAACGAGTGAGGCCGCATGTCCAGAGGGGAAGCCGCGCCCTCTGCAGGACAGGGAACAGGCCTCGGTGACAAGATGTAAGACTTACCGATGGGCGAGTGACGCCCATGGGGCCTCGGCGAAGGACAATGCCGTAGTCTGAATCAGCGGTTTCTGAACCCTTCCGAGGTAGGGGACGGACACGGTGACGAGACCAATCTGGACAAGTGGGCCGAAGTAGTTTCATCCGGTGCTCCCGACAGGACTTTGACTTCAGATGCTGGCAAAAGTCGCAGTCCGTAGAATCATGGTGCGCGCCCAAACACCACATACAAATCGCCGGCATCTGACGCGTACAAGTAGTACAAGTCTTGAAGCCTGAAAGCATTCGCACACTGTTCAACGCAAAAGTGTGAAAAGAAGACCTGAAAACAGGTCAAGGACACGATCCAGATCCGCGATGCACGCGGGAAAGAAGGAAACTGACATCAGCGCGTCGGGGTGGGACTTATGTGACCTCGCAGACGACGTCAGGGCGGAGTCACGTGGTACTGCCCCGGGCACGCAGAGATGCTGTGTCAAAGAAACTTTTCCGGATCCAGTCTCACGCCAGGGGAGAATTCTACGTTAAGGAATCTGCGGCTAGTAGTCTATCAGATACACCGCCTATACGAGGTGGATGACAGGGCTGGGAAACTGCTAGCCTGGCTTAGCAAAAAGGAACAACAAGATAGATTGATACAGGAAATCGCAGAGAGCCAGGATAGCATTTAAACTACAGATAACCAGATAGTCTGGTGATTACCGTCTACCACCGAGACTTTTACAAGGACCTCTCACGCCCTCAGTAGGAACATTGAAATCAAGACCTACAGGGCAGGGATTCAGACACTGGCATTAGGTGAAAATGAGTAGCTTGATTTATAAACGGACATAACCCTGAAAGAAATAAAAGAGGCAGTGGCGAAACAGGCAGGGAAAGACTAACGGACTACCAGATTACCTATACAAGCGCTGCATAGACCTCCTAGGGCCCCACTTGCTGCACTTGTTTAAAGATGCACATAAAGAGGGTATCCTACTCCCAGACCTAAGGTCAGCAATGATTCTGGGAATACATAAAGATGGAAAATCACACAACAGATGCGACCCGTATCGTCCCATCTCCCTACTAAATACGGAAGTGAAAATATTAGCCACAATACTAGCTACACGTCTTCGTAAATGTATTTCATCTTTCATCCATGACAACCAATCTGGCTTCATTCCCCGGTGCGCTACGAGTCTAAATCTCCGTGCGGCCCACAACTGGGTGATGGCAATGAAAGGCCACGATAAACCACACATATTACAATCGCTGGACGCCGAGAAAGCGTTTGACGCTATGCACTGGCTGTTGTTAAAATGCACGCTGGCCAGGTTTGGCATAGGCCCCTAGTTCCATAGCTGGATAGCACTACTTTATAACATGCTAACCGCAACAGTTCGAGTGAACGAGAAGACTTAAGGACCCATCCCCACCAGACGCAGGACGAGACAAGGATGTCCTCTGTCACCCCTCCTCTTCGCACTCACTCTTGAGTCCCTTGTTTGTAACATTCGACAACACCCAGAAATGTATGGTTATCATCTAACAAAGAGGAGGCAGAAATGATTTCCCTCTACGCTGATGACATGCTTCTATACATCACTAATCCTAATAATACTCTCCCAGTCCTGTTCAACACCATACAAGAGTATGGACGACACTCCGGATATAGGATTAATTGGAACAAGTCCACGCTTTATAGTCCAGGCACAACCCTGAATAAATTGCAGCTGCCTGGAGACCTTAGAGTGGCAGAGGAAGGCTTCCAGTACCTGGGAATTTTCATCACCCTACACAGAGAGCGATGCAGACACCGTAATCTGGGAAAGGTCCTGCAGAAATTCAAACATGACACAAGAGAGATGGAGGGAGCTCCCCCTCTCTTTACTCAGAAGAGCAGCTAATGATTACTCTCCCGCAATTGCTCTACACACTCCAGAACACGTACTACCCCCTCCCCGATAAGTCCTCACCGGGTTAGAGAGACACATCAGATCCCTCTTATAGCAAGGAGGACACCACAAAATAGCGCGGAAGACGCTACAGCGCAACCCATCGAATGGTGGAATCACACTGCCAGACGGAGAGGCAAACTACTGGGCCGACCATCTTATCCCCATTAACAAATGGACGCACTGAGCACGAGACCACCCCATATACCGACTGGAAAGAGATCTGATGTCGCTACACACATACCTACACTACCTTTATGGCAGGAAGGGTACTTCTCAATTACTGCCAGCAACAAGAATCAACACAGAGGCACGGGAGATAGCCACGAAAGTCACTGAGTGGACAAACAGGGTCACAAAGGCTATGCTGCTCTGGGAGTGGGGGAAGGTTCAGAGTTGCGGAAATTAAAAGGATTTGAGGTATGGGATCTCCTGGGCATCTCTACAATTGGAGATGTCCTGGAAAGAGGGACATTCAAAACATTGCCTAAAATCAGTCAGGAATATGGACTACCTAAATCCCAGTTCATCAAGTATGCACAGCTGCGCCACGCATGGCAGACACAGGACATCTCGTGCACAGATATACCTGAGTACGCGCCACTTGAGTGGAGAGACTGCTGCAGGAAGAACTCTTAGAGAAGGCAGTCTCCCTCACATATAAAACCATAAATAACAACAAACCAGACAACTTACATGGGCTAAGGAATATGTAGGAGAAAGACATAGGGCCTTTGGAAGACAGCCTGGGAGGCGGCTCTAACGCATCCCAGAGAGATAGCCATTAAAGCAAGGTTACACATTGTACAATACAAGATTCTACATAGAGTGTACTACGACAGGGAGAAGCTCCACAAGATGGGCAGGTCAAAGACACAAAACTGCCTCGCCTGTAAAGACACCAAAGGTAATTTGTATCATACAATATGGTTATGTCCCACCATACATGCCTACTGGGTAGCCATAGTTGGAACACTAGGAGAGATATGAGGGTGACATTACAGCTCAACCCTGGATTCGTTCTCCTGGGGATCCTGAGCGAGGTAGATGTGCCTAGAACAACTGCTCTTTGCCTCCCTGGTCCTGGCAGTGGCAAAACTTAACATGACCAGGCGATTGGGGAGGGGGAGCCCACGTTGCAGGTATGGACCAGGGAAATTGACCTATATATTGCGGCCACGCATACTACATACCTGAGCAGGGGGTGCCCTAAAAAATGTAATCGAGTCGAGTTTGGGGGCCATGGAGATGATACTATGGACTAGACCACTGGGACCCTATGGCGCCATGAGCCGAGGAGGATACCATAACCGAACCTACAGACCCACACTAGACCCGTGCACCGATTGTCACCCGTACTAGCGGACTCTAGGGCAAAGACCGACCCCACAGAATGTAATGACCATAAACTAATCCCAACAGGGCAATCAAGGGAAGATGCGAGTCTGTTAACGTTGGCGATCTTCTATGTGACTGAAATTGTGGTTTTGTCACTTGTATGCATTTGTTCATATGCATAATAAATATACTTAAAAAAAAGAAAATTATATTTTAATTGCAGTAACTCTCTACAAAACATGAAGTCTTAACAATGTAACATACCATGCCTCGTGTCTTCATCAGCTTGATCATAATTCCTCTGAAACAAAAAACATAAAATAACGGTTAAAGTTGCTTCAAAACAGTCTTCATCTACAAGTTTGGATAGTTCAAGTAAGAAGATTACAGTACTGGACTGGAATAGCAAATATCTGTGCAAGAGACACCACAGTTGCCTTCCTACAAGTGAACAAAGGAATGTGTGCAGCTCCTACTGATATTACTGTAACTAGGTGATATATACACAGAAAGAAATGCATATGCTCTTCATTGTTTAATGAATTGGACTCAAGTATTATGAATCAGTTATGCTAAAATGTATATACCACAATAGCAATTCAGTAAATGAGGACGTTATTCAGTTCTCTCTACATTTCATTTTGTTTGTGGTTTTAAAGAAGTCTACATCATTTTTGTTTTTCTAAGATTTCTATGCTTTCCTAAATGTTGCCTACTAGCAGGCAGAGGATGCCTATTATTTTTTCCTAGGGATTTAGTGACATGAATCCTTAGTGGAAGAGGTGTGGCGCCGCGGCTGGGCGACTGACTCTGGAATCTGGGGCTCACGGTTCGATCCCCGGCGCCAGCGGCAGATTAGCCCAGCACCATGTGACTCGGGGCAATAGCTTGCTTAATCTTCCCGACTGTCCCCAGCGCCTAGAGACCCTTACGGGTGATTGTGCGCTTTACAAAAATGTGGATTATGAATCTTAGCTGCACACCCTCAAAAGCTCCATCATTCAGCCCAGCCACTGCTGTTTAGTACTGTTTGTACTCCAGATAATCAACCACACTTCATACAGAAACACTAAAATAGGTTTATGTAATGTTTTTACCTCAATCTGAAAGGGAATCCCTTGTGTAAGCTTTTACTCACTGCAAATTTGTCTTGGGTATAATTTTGGGCTATGGAATCCTCAGATGGATGATTCTACAACCAAAGCTAAGGTGAAGATTTTAAGTTCTCAAAGAAAGCTTTCGAAGTTTATTGTCCACGTCTGTGGCTAGATAACCTACCATTTAGGCAAAAGAAGCTCTCTCAGGAGTGCCTATCAGCCCCTTTGGAAGATTTCTGAACATCTAACAGAAAAACTGCCCATTAAGTGCAAAAGCTGTTGACGAAGGAAATTTGTGCTGGAGGATCAACATGAAGGTTTTTATTGCAAATGCTATCATGACGTTGAAAACTCTGGACACAGCAACACTCTGCCTTTATAACAGTGCATCAACAATCGCAGTAAAATGTAAACAAAGATGATTTTGTTGAACAAAAAAACCTTTCAGATGGAAAAAACTACACAATTGGTTCCATCAAGCACTGCACATGAAATAAGGGGATTTGAGCATTGCTTTGTGAAATATTCCAGAAGCTCCACTGTCCTAGATAGCACAGGGGTGTGAGTCACACAGTCCATTCTGATGAGATAATGCAATTATTGATCCGGCATAACCCACTTAAATGTTTAACAGGGAGGCGAGTTTATAAACTAAAAGAAAATACCCAGGAATGACAACTAAGATCACAGAAATATTTCTTCATCAGCGCATTTGTCTAGATATTCATCAACACCAGATACCAGTCACAAAGACGTTATGAGCCTGGCCCACCAAGGCTTCAGTTCTGTAGTCATTTAAAGCAGCGATGATTTGAGATATTTTAAGTGACAGCAGATGTTGCTGCTTTGCCTCACGAGAAATGATCCATGGGCTTGCCTTTTGGCCTTATGACAACACCTTGAAATATAGGCAACTATTATACTAGCCAAGCTTGGAATAAACCGAAGCCATGAGGAAACACCAACTGTTCATCCAAAATTGTTCCAATATGCACACATTTAAAAAAAAAATATTGCAGGGCTTTTATAACGTTCAAGACAAGATATTCATAGACCTTCTTGCCACCGAAGTCCTAAAGAAAGATGGCAATAACACGGTCTGCCTGATATGAAAATGTAATATGATCTTGGAGGAAGGAATGGCAAGTCGGTAGTTACACTTGATAGTGGTGGAATAGTGGTATCGGAGAGCTGAATCTCGTTCACTGTTTTAGAGGAGGTTTTAGCGACAAGGATAACTGCCTTATAAGGCATCCTTTGCTTGAGAGGGGCCATACGCCTACATAGGAAAAGATCTATATAGTTAACTTTCAAGTAGGATGGTTGTCTGAATGGGGAAACAACTTTCACAAGCTCCTCCAGGAAAGCTGTGATCAACTGGATAGCAAATTAATACACATTTGACAGTCATTTGCTATGAGAAGCGTTAACCAAATATACACATCAAAGTAAAGAAGGGTGTACAATTTCTTCTGAGCTTTTTCTTGAATCAAACTGTTTTACTGCACACAGGGTTCTGAATATGTTCCATCAGAGGGTCTAAGACACATTTCTTGAAGGGTCTTTCTCTTACAGGAGACCCACATCAAACCACCAGAACACAACAAAGGAGGAGTCAATGTTACCCTGCTACTTATTTTTCGAAATCGGAGGAGGGTTCTACATATGGATTAATAGTGGCAGGGTACCGTTTGGGATATCCAACACAAAATGATCCTTAAGGGTGGTATGTTATGGTATGCTGGGAATTAAAGGGCAGAGAGATAGGTTTACGCACTAACCGTGGAGGAGGTAATTTTTTTCCAAAGGTCCGAAATTTGATACTCTCTCACTTGGGGACCCTGATGGTATGGGCGAGAACTATTAACTCATGATGTCGGTAGCGCACAATAGATAACCCCCAAAACTGGGGTGCAAACATAGACTTATTCCGTAGTTGACTTAAACAGGAAAGGGTTGATGCATGGTGCATTTGATTGAGTTAGTCTACTCCTCCTATTCAAAACCACAAGGATCCTATAAAAGACTGGGGTATTTTTTTTAATCAGTTGCAAGTTTTATTTGAATTGCACCTGTATAGACTACAAGAGTAAAATTCTCTCAGAACACTCCCCACAGGTCTGGACATATACTTATTGTTACCACCACCACATATGTTGGCAGTTACCCACAAATTGCTTGGTAAAAGTCACATAATCGGGGCACTACAGAATAGATATATATTTTTATAGAACATACCACCAGAGACCGCATTCGTTTATTATTGTTGTTTTTAAATGGTAAGATGCTGGTAAGGCTGCTACAAAAAGGAGTGTGATGAAGTGAAGGCTGTCGCAACGAACGGACCAGAAAATTCCAACATGGCGGCTGTCTCTCACGATCCCGCAAGTGAGGTTAGCTGGTCTAGACCCTCCGTCGGAGTCCGGAAGACAAACACCTGCGACCAGAACTGAGGAGGAGGAGGAGGAGGCAGAGACGTTTAGGAAGCCGCCGCAAGCAGCAGAACGTGGAGGAGTACAAACAGAGGAGCTCAGGAGTAACCAGGAGACCAATCCACTTCGGGAGAAATCGGACAAAGCAGAGGATGACCGTGCCTTTTTCCGTGAAGAGAACAAGGACCACGCTGGAGACCGCTCAAGGAGTAACGCGAGCGAGTACAGTAATCCCCCGAGGTAAGAGGAGGCTGCGACTCCCCTCCCCACGGCCCTGCAGGGTCGTGGGTCCAGGAAAGTGCACTTCAATCCCTTATCTTCTTTAAAGGGTTGGTGGGCAGGTTTTCGGGCCGCACTATCATAAAGTCACCAAATTGTTCCATCACTAAAGCACAACACCAAACAGGGCACTGGTGAAGGATGCGCACAAAGACCTCCCCTTTTTTTTTTTTTCTTTTCTTTTGATGGCCAAGAGAATCGTGTCCTGACCTTATATTCTCTGTTGTCTTTGCCGGTTTCTCTGTCCTTGTGGTGATAGACTGCCCCGACGCAGCATTAGCAAGAAGCAAGGGACAACAGTGACAACCCTTTTTCACCACTGAATACTGTGACCAACAACGGCAATCTCTCCACTACTACAACCCTCTCTATTTCTACTTTGTTTCTGATCCAAGAAGCATTGGGACTAACTTACTACTGAATAATAAAACTCCCTGTGTTGCATTCTTGAGTTCTGTGTTATTAAGGAAGACAGGGGGACTTAGGACACAAAACCAGACACCCTATAACAAGTGATATCAGAAGTGGGATACAGGTGTCTAGCCAGATATGACACAACCCCTAATGATGGAGTGTATGATCACCCAGTTGGCAGCAATACAACATCACCTACAATTAATATTCAAGCAACAGACGAAGATGGCTCAAAAGGAACGCAAAGCCCTACATTCAGCCCTCGAGGAACAAGCAGCCCGATTGACTACCAACCAGCAGGTGCAGGGCACGACTATCCGGCAACTAACAGACGCCATTGCAAGCGTTCGGGTTCACCCCAACGAACCTGGGAGCGTGCTTCAGAAGTTCCAAGCGGGCGATGATACCCGATTATTTCTTTGTAAACTTTGAACGGGTCACCACAACAGCTGCATGTCCACCAGAAATTGGGACAGTACATAGCGCCCTTATTGTCGTGTGAACTGCAGGCCGCCTTCAAAGCAGCAAATCCTGCAGGTATAACTGCCTATCAGGACATAAAAAAGGCAATTTTAGAGCGCTTGGGTTGTGACCAAGAATATTACTATGCTCGCTTCCGGAAGGAGAAATGGACTACAGGAGACAATCCCCGAGCCCTATACTATCGGATACGAGACCTAGGAAACCATTGGCTTCAACTCTCCTCATCAACTGTAGACAAACTCACCGAGAAGGTCTACTTGGAACAGTACTTGGAAGCTCTCCCTCTCAACACCAGGACATGGATCAAGCAGCATCCCAATTTAACGGTCACTACGGCTTTCGACCTGGCCGGTGCCTACCACTGATCCACAGAATTAAGGGCCCAACCCCATTGTATCCCCATCAGCATACCCAAACCTACGAGTAGAGGCCCCTCTTTACACTCAGAAAGTAAAGCCCCACCCATAATAAAACACCCTACCAGACTTATTCAGGGAACCGGAGCGGTACAAGGGCCCCAGTGTTTCCACTGCGCAGAGCGGTGACACATTGCCTATCACTGTCCGTTGCGTAACCCCCCCACAGAAACCCATGGAGGTAGGGTACATCCGTGGGCAAGTATTAGTTGCAGGAGAGGCCCCTGAGAGATATAAAAAATATATACCTTAACGGTAAAGCAGTCCTAGCATTTCTGGATACTGGATGTCATCATGCAGTTGTCAGTAAGGAACTAGTACTTGATAGCTTGCTCCTAGAGGGAGAATGTATACAGGTTACTTGTGTACACTGGGAAAGGAAAATGTATCCTATGGCAGAAGTTTTAATAAATATAGATCGAGACCATTATAAAGGAAAGGTGGTGTGGTGCCCGCTCTCCCCGAAACAGTCATGTTGGGTACTGATGGGGTGGGGTGGGCGGCCTACCAAACAGCGGCCTACCAAAGAGATACACGGCGGAGGCACAGTGAGAAGCCTGCCAGTTGGCAACGCGGAGTGGAGACAACACCGATCCCGAGGATTCCGCCCGCCATTTCTAACACTCACCGCGAGATGGAAGACAGTGAGCGGGGACATTATTAACATCACAGAGAGCACTGAGAGTCCAGATGGTGAGCCCAGGAGGCTGGGGCTCCTGACCTCGTCCTCCTTAAGCCCTTCTGGGCAAAGTATTTTTAATCGAATGCCGTTTCGTATCGCGCCTGACTCTAAAATGGTGCCTGCAGTCGATCGTCGGGAGGGGTCATAGATACACCCAAGGGAGACCCCCCCCCCCCCATTTCCTCCTATAGCGTAAAGGTCACAAAATTGAACTGAAACTGCAACTACTGCTCTGACCTTTGGGGATGACCCTGATTAGCGCTATGAATAAGCGAGAAAGACACCGGAGGCACCCCACCTGACCTGCTAATGGCGGCTATCTCTTCCACAGGCGGACATTCTCGACAGCACGCGCCCCCTCTAAAGACATGCGGACCCTGGCTCTGTCCCCTTGCCGATCCACTGCGTAGCTTACGCCCACTTTCCTTCTGGATTATAGAGAATAATGGGGACCGACTGAACTTTTGCACACCCTATGTTACTGTTTTATGGTTTCTTAATATTCTGGTTTTATCTCCTTTTGGACCAAGCCCTTACAGATAGAACTCTGCACTTAAACTTTACGAGGCCTTCGGGTGTGACAGCTGGGCCTAGGCGTATCATCTGAGTGCCAAAATAAATAGCGGTCACTCCCGTCAGGGGGGGCGAGCAGAGCGACCACACGCTCCCAACACGCTTGGACGCTAAGCAACCTCATCACTCATTTATGTAACATCATGCTCACTTGAAGGACGAACTAAACTGATACCCTTCCTAACGATACACAAGAGCCATAGTGGGCTCGACCGAAACTGAAGATGCTGATGAGTGCCAACCCAACGCAGTAAATCTAACTTCGCAAACTATATAAGAAAAATCCCATAGACCCACACTTTCATGGCGTCGAATGATTGTATGAATGCAAAGCATCGTGACATGTTGAAATACGCTGCCGAACCCCAGGGTCGTCGGCCTTGAAGCTGTGTTCACTTATTACACCTAATGCAATATTAATTAATCGCAGCTGGCCCGGATGGGTTGTAAGCTGAATGCTGTGTACAGTACATGTTGGTCAATAAAGGTCTTTTAAAAAAAAAAAATGGGGACCGACTGAATTCAAACTTCTAGGACTCATCCCCCTTGCCGGACAACAAGATGGCCGCCTCAGTGGGACCCTCCTCGATGCTCTCTCTCTCTCCTGGTCTAAAATCATTGGTCATCGTCCTGATCTTGATCAGTCCTCACTCAACCCTGTTCCTGCTCACCCACCAGGATATTTACTCTGAGAACTTTCCCTCGACAGCTGAGACCTAGCCATTTTGACTGATGCCCGGTGGAGCTACCTCGCGAGCTAAAGTGGAGATGGGCTATGGATTCCCTCCTTGACCATCACCTACCAAGCATGTCTTTGAGCAAACTCTCTTGCATCTCTCCTGACCTCATCTCCCTCCTCCCCCTTCACCCTACCCTCTACCCATCTCTGCTGTACTCTTCTCCTCTTTCCAGCTATTGACCTTTGCCTTCACCCGTCCTTGCTCATAGTTCCAACCTCTTTATCCACTGGACTTTCTTCTGTGAACTTTCCCCCGTCAGTTGAGACCTGGCTATTTGACTAATGCCCGATGGAGCTACCTTGTTTAGCTATTGAGGAGACGGGCTGTGGATTCCCTCCTCGGACGTCACCTACCCAGTCGGTCTTTGGGCAGACTTCCTTTCATCTCTCCTGCAGTCTTTTCCCTCATCCTCCCCCTTCACACTTCCCCCTTCCGCTCTATTTTCCTCACCTTTCTTTCCTCTCTCAATGTGTTTCTTATTTTTAACATTGTGTAACCGAATGTAAAGCGCTCTGATACCTATGGGTCTAGCCAGCGATATATAAAACTCATTAAATAAAATAAATACCGATCTCCGTAGGTCCCATGACTACCTATCGTCACTCACTTCCCCTTCTCTTTTGGCGAGTTGGTTGGAAAATGCCCTATTTGCCGGAGAGGAAATAAGTGGATCCTTTCCCAGAGCCCTGCAATCCAGGAGAGAGAAAAAGGAATGAGCGGGCCTTGTATAATAAAACATGTATTATCCAACCCACCCAAGTCCTTGTTTCTCCAGAGGGATGAACCAAGCACAGGAGGATCACCCTAAGAAGGTAGGCCCCATCTTCTGTAAAAAGAAAGGCCTGTTGTATAGAATAACCCTTGAGAACAATAGAAGTAAAGAACAGTTATTAGTCCCAAAGGTATTTAGGGGTCAGGCGTAAGAGCTAGCGCATAGCTAAAGAGGGGGTGGTCATTACGGTAAAGAACACACCCTGAAGAATTTATTGTATTGGTTCTATTAGCCGGGGGTATACCAGGAAGTGGCACGGTTTTGTGCTTCCTGTGTTCGATGTCCGCTGGTCAACACACCAGCTCTTCCCAAGGCCCCTTTACAACCACTACTTATGATAGACGTTCCATTCAAAAGAGTCGGTATGGATATCGTGGGCCCATTGATCACTTAGGGTCGTGGACACGAGTATATACTAGTGTTGGTAGACTATGCTACACAATATGCAGAGGCAATACCCTTAACCAGTACCAACACCTTAGCAGTAGCACAAGCCATGGTATCTTTCTTCCCCCCCCGCCCCGAGTAGGTTTCCCCCAAGAATTTCTAACTGATCAGGGCATTCAGTTTGTGTCCAGACTAATGAAACAGATATGCGACCTTCTAGGGATCAAACCGATATGTACGGCAGTGTACTACCCCCAGACAGACTGCCTAGTCGAGAGATATAGGAGGACTATTAAAACAATGCTCAAACCGAGTATAGACAAGGAAGGAAGGGACTGGGACCGCCAGTTACCTCTGGTATTGTTTGCCATTCGTACCCATGAACAGAAGTCCACAGGGTTCTCACCATTCGCATTGCTGTTCGGAAGGAAACCCTGCACACTGCTCGACATGGCAGCCGATCAATGGGTTGAGGAAGAAGAGGAGAGTAAAACCTTGTTATAGTACAGCGCGACCCTAAAAGACACGCTAGCCCCACTATGGGAAGAGGTTCATATCAATATGGAACAAGCCCAACAAATATTATCAGAAAGCCAAGTTAAGGGAATTTAAAGTGAGAGAACATGTGTTGATCCACCTACCCAGTACAGACAAGAAACTCCTAGCCACATGGCAAGGCCCCTACTAGGTTTTAGGGAGAATCACCCCTGTTACATATCTTATTCCTGTTACCCACAAAAGAAACAGACAGGACAAGCTTATCATATTAACCTACTGAAAGCCTGGGAAGGACCTCTACCAGTGTCTCTTTGTAAAGGGGTTCGGATACAACAGGTGTCCCTTGAGAAACCCCTACAGATTCCACTAGCCCCCGAACACCCTATACAGAGAGAATCTGTTCAGTTCGGGAAACAGCGAACGGAGAAACAAAAATGCCAGTTACAGGACCTCTGTGACTCCTCCTCTGATTTGGTATCAGGAATACCAGAAAGTACAAACCTGGGTGTGCTTAAGATTACCACAGGAGAGGCAGATTCAGTACGGCTCTGTCTTCTTGCGGCTGGGATACAATAAGGTCTGGCAGTAGACCAGTAACCAAAAGCCATGCTAGACGCTGATATCATAAAACCATTCCACAGTGCCTGGTCCGCTCCAATCGTCCTTGTGCCCAAACCTGACGGGAGCATAAGGTTTTGCATTGACTTCCGTCAATTAAACGCCATTAAAAAGTTTGATGCTTACCCCATGCCCCGGTGAGCTAATAGAAAGATTAGGAGACGCCCGTGTGATGTCCACAATCTCCTTGACAAAGGGCTATTGGCACATTGCTCTCTTTCCTGATGCCAAAGAAAAGACTGCATTTTCCACCCCTTCGGGTCGGTACTAGTTTAAAGTCCTTCCCTTTGGCCTACACGGAGCACCTGCCACACTCCAAAGATTAATGGACATACGCGGTCTCCTATTTCGACAATATAGTCGTGTGTAGCCCAGATTGAAGAACACACCTTCTCCATCCAAGGAAAATCCTATATACACTTCAACAGGCAGGACTCACGATCAACACTAAAAAAACTACATTTGGCACAAACAACATTGAGTATCTAGGCTAGGATATTCAGGAAGGACAGATCAGACCACAGATAAACTAGAAGCCATCACCCAAATCCCTCTTCCCATCACGTGAAAAGACGTTTGTTCCTTTTTAGGTCTTGTAGGTAACTATCGGAGGTTTATTGCTCACTTTTCAGGCATGGCCAATACCCTTACAGACTTCTTAACCAAATCAATGTCAGGCAAAACCATTCAGTGGTCTAAAAAGCTAGAGGACAGTTTCTACCAGCTACAACAGTCCTTATGTAGTGTTCCCGTCCTCACCTGCCCTGATTATCAGAAAACCTTCGTTCTGCAGACCAATGCATCCAACAGAGGGCTCGGTGCAGTCCGACTTGAAAGGGGATCTACGTCCCGTTTAATTTCTTAGTAGGAAACTGTTCTTCAGAGAGACCCGATATGCAACTATAGAGAAAAAAAGTCTGGCCCTAGAAGCCATTCAGCATTACTTTTTAGGTCACCCCTTTCTGCTACTTACAGACTATGCCCCTTTAACCTGGCTTTCACAACATAAGGATTCAAACCCTAAAGTATTGCGCTGGTTCCTTCCCTTACAGCCTTTCACCTTTCAAACCTTCCATGTCCCGGGTAGACTGCAAACAAATGTGGATTATCTTTCATGGTACCCTACTTCCAAATGGCCCTCACGTCCATTCCTGGAGGGGAGGCAGTGTGATCAAGTGGAGGCTGTCACAACGAACGGACCCGAGAATTTCAGCATGGCGCCTGTCTCTCACGATCTGGAAAGTGAGGTTAACGGTCTAGAACCTCTGTCGGAGTCATGAGGATGAACACCTGGAACCAGAACTGAGGAGGAGGATACAACGCTGGAGACCGCTCAGAGAGCATCGCGAGCAAGTCAGTACACCCCTCCCCCCTCCCCCGAGGAAAGAGGAGGCTGCAACTCCTCGCTCGACTGCCCCTGGAGGGTTGTGGGTCCAGGAAAGTGCACTACAAGCCCTTAACTTCTTTAAAGGGTTGGTGGGTGGTTTTCGGGCCGCACCGTCATAAAGTCACCAAATTGTTCCATCACTAAAGCACAACACCAAACAGGGTACTGGTGAAGGATGCGCACAAAGTCCAACCTTTTTTTTTTTCTTTTGATGGCCAAGAGAATTGTGTCCTGACCCGATTTCCCCTGTACTCTTTGCCGGTTCCTCTGGCCTTACAGTGAGAGACTGCCCCGATGTAGCACCAGCAAGAAGCAAGGGACATTGGTGACAACACTTTTTTGCCACTGAAGACCGTGACCAACAGCCACAATCTCGCCACTACCACAACACTCTATTCCTACTTTCTTTCTGATCCCAAGAAGAATTGGGACTTACTAACCTTCTACGGAACAATAAAAGCCCTGTTCTGCATTCCTGAGTTCTGTTATTAAGGAAGATAGGGGGACGTAGGACACGCAAACCGGTCACCCTATAACAAGGAGGCAAACAGGGAAAGCATCCTAGGATAACAGACAAACACAGTCAACACAAGACTCGAATTTCCGAGGTGAAAGATACAGTGCAAGACTTACAGAAGGGAAAGGAGGAATTTGAGCTATGGCAACTAGACGATGCAGAAAACAAAAAGGAGCACGTAAGAATAACCTTCGCTGGTTTTCCAGAGGGCGTACAGGGAGCCAACGTATCCGGATTCCTGGCGGGCTGGCTAAAGGATACTATTCCACCTGAAGGCTTTTCAGCCTACTTTGTAATAGAACAAGCCCATCGGCCACGGACTGCATCTCCCAGGCCCATCATTGCAAGGTTTCTCAACTTCCTAGACCAGGGCATGATACTGAGGAATGGGCACCAAAGAACGAGTTACTTATCTTCGGTAACAATGTATCTGGTAGAGACGATTCTAGCTGCGGATTCCTTAACGTAGAATTATCCCCATTTCTGGACCCAAACACTTTTTGCCACAGCATCCCTGCGCGCCGGGAGGACGACATCACGCGACTCTGCCCAGGCGCTGTCCGCATACGTGACGTCAGCGAGGTCACATAAGTCCCACCCCTGCGTGCCTACGTCAGTTTTCTTCGAAGAACTTCTCCACGCCACAACGTGGAGCAATCAGACAAAACTGTGGAAGTATGGGAACAGTGCGCGAAGAGCAGAAAAATTGAGAAAAAAGAAGAAATGGTTACTAACAACACCATAAGGAGCAGTGTCAACACTGTAGTACCCAAAGGCAGGGAAAAGGAGAAAGAATAGAGCACATCCCTGAGCAGCCACCCTGCCAGTACGTAGACAGCCACCACCTAGAGACAAGGAACACATGTAAAAATGTCATGACAACATGTAGCAGGACTACAACCCCAACCAAGAACAAAGAAGGGGAACCAGTCCAAGACAAACAACGAACGACAAACCTCCAAGACAACCCCATCACAGAGTGTGACAACCGCTCAAAGGAATAAAGGACAGAGGCACAGCTAGATGACCCCCACCTAGAGGATAGCAGAAGGGCCAGAACCCGTAGTAATAAAGCGGAGGGGAGGGAAGAGATTGAAGGTAAGCCCCAATCGTGGAGCAACCAGAACGGAAGGGCACAAAAGTACCTCTAAACCCATCCTCCAATATGCCAAAAGAGGAGGAAAGGAACAAGAAACAGGACAAATCATCCTGTCAAAAAGAGCAAAAGATTGCACTCACAGAAGACATAGCCACCCACCGGGAGGCAAGTGCAGAAGACCAAGCCAAAGGTTCTAGCAGAACGGGGAGGAAGGCAGTTCGTGAAGGAATCTGCGGCTAGAATTGTCTCTACCAGATACATCGTTCCTGATGGTAAGTAACTCGTACATCTGATAGAGACTACTAGCCGCAGATTTCTTAACGTAGAATAGATACCCTAGCCATGCACACGGTGAAGGAGGGTCTGCAACGGGACCCTACCAGCCTGGACAAAACAGAGGGTCCCACAAGGCTACAAGTCCAACGGACAGGGCGAGGAGCCCTGTACCCCAGGCAAGGGGAACCCCTACAGTCAGAACACCACCGACCCCAAGGGGGATGCGGGAAGCAGAAAAGAAGAGGATGCCCATTCACACTCAGCAGAGGAAACAAGGGCAATGCAAGAGGAGGCCAAAGCACCCCACGTCCATACAAGGCAACAGAACCTCCATCCAAGGCCAATGCAAGAAAGAGGAAGAAGATCAACCTAGAGACTCCAAGGAGGCGAGGTAGAAAGAAAACAAGACCCCCCCCCCCCTTCCCCCAACGGGAACACACCCCACGAAGAGGGCAGCTGAGCCTACCACAGCCAGAAGTCAATAAACCAGACAGAACGGCGCAAACAGCAGGCGGAAGCAGAAAGAATAGCCCGGGGGCACCCAGGAAGCCCAGGCAGGCTGTGCCTGTGTGGCGGGGTAGAGAGAATAGGTCGTAAGCCGGGTTTGCTTAAGTAGGGTTTTATTTTACAAAAAACACGGTTGTGGTGGCAAACTTGGCAGGATCCGTCTTACTAGGTATCCCTCGGCTTCTTCGTAGGGGCACCGGCTCCTCCTCCCGGGTTCCTGTAAATGGTTCAGGACTCGTCTGTGTCGGGGCGCGAGGAGGGGGATAAAGAATGACAAAAAAAAAGGCATCAGGACGCTGTCCAAAAAATTACTCCAAAATCGGGGAGTAATGGAGACACCACACACTCTCGTGCACGTTTTTAACTGAGAAGCAGGAATGGGGCCAGTGAAACTAGTGCTCAGGTGCGGGAAAAGCAAGACATGATGTCTTTAAAAAGGGGGTCTTAGGGCTCCCGCTTAAGTAGTCGGGCGATCCCTCCTGTCCACCCACCCTGAGAACTTGTCCCGAACCTGTTCAAGCCACGCTCCTCCTGGAGCGTGGCCCGGCGACACGTGGGAACATTGGCCTCCTGGCTCCACTCGGGCTCCTGATGGTCTCGTCCCTCGATCAGTTCCACCTTACTCGTCCTTTCCTCTGCTTGCCACAAACGCTCCTTCTCCAGAGTCTTCTTTCTCCACTCCGGTGTCGATGCACACCCACTTCCTGGATTATCCAGTCTTTATCGTCGAGAACGTGCTGACGTCAGTGGGGGGCGGAGTTTCGTCATATTCGAAGCCCCAGTTAAAGGAGCCGGCTTCGTGTTCTTCCTCCGTTGGTGTAAATAAAGTTGTGGATTGTGTCTTCCAGTCATCCTGATGAGAGGAGATAAGAGGGGGAGATGTCCTCAGGGCCTTGATTCACTCCAGCACAGGCTGGGCTTGGCGGGTGCAGAGTGTGCAGGGTTCGCGGTTCCGGGCTGATGCCAGGGCTTGTTACTTGCTTTGAGCAGTACCACTGCTCTTGGGAGACCCAGGTAGTCAGAGTCACAAGGCAGTCAGCTCCTCCGGGGTTTTTGAGGTTGGTGACCTGACCCCAGGACACCCCCCACGCCGCACAGCTCCCCAGCTGCGAGAGCGTCTCTGCCCTTGGCACCGCAGGTTCGCCCCTGAACTCGGTGTCCCCTGCCGCTACCTTATCTTTTGTTTTCCCGCTGTTGCCCACACTTAGGACTTGATTTGTGCTTTTGTCCTGTATTTTTAGGCGCTTTCCTGTATTTTTAGGCGTTTTTGTTATCCTCGTATTTTGTGTTGTTCTGCCCTCTGGTGTAAGCCCCCGCCGACCCCCGCTTCCCGCCGTTGCTCCTCCGCGGCCCGCCCCCTTTTCTTTCTGTACCCCCGCCCATTGGACGCCCCGCTCCCGCCTCCCAGCTGCTCCTCCCTCCCACTTCGCCTCATATGGAGGGCGCACTGCAACCGCGCAGCGGACGCGCGCAGCGGGTGTGCCGCTCTGTCTGCGCCCGTCCGCGCCTGGACCGCGCCCAGTGCCAGGACCCCTGGCCCTCGACGATGCCAACCCACCCGACGGACTTACAACGCCACCACCCTCCACGCACTCAACACCGGCCGGAACCCCGCCTGCTACCGAGCCACCCCGAAACGCACCCACGGACCCTTCACCTGCCAAGCCTGCAAACAAATTCACCTGCCTCCGAACCTGCACCACACCCGCCAAGCCAAGCACCAGCAACAACCACCTCAAGAGCATTCTGCTCAACACCCGCTCTGTCCACAGGCACGCCGTCGAACTCTGGAACCTCCTCGACACAACATCACCGGACGTCGCCTTCCTCACGGAAACCTGGATGAACGCCTCCTCAGCCCCCGACATTGCCATAGCCATCCAGGAGGGCTATAATGTCACCCGGAGGGACCGCATCAACCAAACCGGAGGAGGCATCGCCATCGTCCACAGAAACACCATCCGAGTCACGACCAACTCCGACGACACCCTCACCGCTGCCGAGCACCTCCACTTCCAGATACACACCAACCCCAAGACCACCCTCAGAGGCACTCTCATCTACAGACCCCCTGGACCATGCACACAATTCAGCGAAGCCATCGCAGACTTCGTCCTCAGACTACATCCTCCTAGGGGACCTCAACTTCCACCTGGAGAACAACAATGACAGCAACACCGCCACCCTGCTAGACAACCTCGCCAACCTCGGACTCAAGCAACTGGTGAACACCCTCACCCACTACGCCGGCCACACGCTTGACCCCGTCTTCTCCTCCAGCAAGCACATCTCCTTCAGCCACTCCACCGCACTACACTGGACAGAACACAGCTGCGTCCACTTCAACTTCAGGAGAACCACGACCCACCACCACCCGCAACAGGTTCCCCGCAGAAGCTGGAGCAAGATCACCACCGACCAGCTCACCGCCTCCCTCAGCCAGAACTCCCTCAGCAGAACCCCCCCCGCCAACACGACGGACATCAACGAAGCAGCCAGCAACCTCACACAGTGGCTCACCAACTGCGCCGACGACCTCCCACCACTGAAGAACCCTCCCAGCAGACCCGGCAGCAAGAAAGCCTCGTGGTTCACCAACGACCTCAAAAACTCCAATAAAAACTGCTGCATCCTCGAGAAAGCCTGGCGCCACGACCAGATAACAGAAAACATGACAGCCCTCAAGAACGCCACCCGCAAACACCACCAACTGATCCACACCACCAAAAGGACAACATTCAGTGAACGACTGGACAACAACACCCACAACAGCAAAGAACTCTTCAGCATCATTAAAGAACTCTTCAGCATCATTAAAGAACTCTCCAACCCCAGCGCCTGCAACAACGACATCACACCCTCGCAAGACCTCTGTGACTCACTCGCCTCATTCTTCCACCGCAAGATCACCGACATGCACAACAGCTTCGGCGCACAGACCACGCACCCAACCTTCGAACCAACGCCCCCCACCACCACCCTCTGCACCTGGACCCTGGTCAGCACCGAAGACACCACCCGCATGATAAACACCATGCACTCCGGCTCCCCGACCGACCCCTGCCCACACCACATCTTTAACAAAGCCGACTCCATCATCGCGCCCCAACTCCGGGACATCATTAACAGCTCCTTCGCATCCACCACCTTCCCGGAGAGCTGGAAACATGCCGAACTGAGCGTCCTCCTGAAGAAACCCACCACGGACCCCAGGAACTTCCGCCCCATCTCGCTCCTCCCTTTTCCTGCCAAAGTCATCAAGAAGACCGTCAACAGACAACTCTCCGCCTTCCTCAAGACAAACGGATCCCTCGACCCCTCGCAGTCCGGTTTCCGAGCAAACCACAGCACAGAGACCGCACTCATCGCAGCTACCGACGACATCAGGTCCCTGCTCGACAACAGGGAAACAGCTGCTCTCATCCTCCTGGACCTCTCAGCAGCCTTCGACACCGTATGCCACCGCACCCTGATACAGCGCCTCAGCAACACCGGTATCCAAAGATCGGCCTTGGAGTGGATCATCTCATTCCTCGCCGGAAGAACCCAGAGAGTCTGCCTCCCCCCGTTCCGCTCCATGGCCACCGAAGTCATCTGCGGCGTTCCGCAAGGATCCTTGCTCAGCCCCACCCTCTTCAACGTCTACATGAGCCCCTCGCAGCCATCGCTCGCCAACACAACTTCAACATCATCTCCTACGCGGACGACACCCAACTGATCCTCTACCTCACCAACGACCCCACCACCGCCAGAACCAGCCGCCAGGAAGGAATGAAAGACGTCGCGGAATGGATGAAACTCAGCCGTCTGAAACTGAACTCAGACAAGACGGAAGTCCTCATCCTGGGACCATCCCCCTCCGCCTGGGATGAGTCCTGGTGGCCTTCCGCCCTAGGCACCGCTCCCAAGACAACGGACCACGCACGCAACCTGGGCTTCATCCTGGACTCCTACCTCACGATGACCAAGCAAGTCAACGCCGTCTCGTCATCCTGCTTCAACACCCTACGCATGCTCCGAAAGATCTTCCGGTGGTTCCCCACCGAAACCAGGAAGACGGTCACCCATGCCCTTGTCACCAGCCGACTGGACTACGGGAACACCCTGTACGCTGGAACCACAGCCAAACTCCAGAAAAGACTCAGGCGCATACAGAACGCCTCGGCACGACTCATCCTGGACATCCCCGTCACAGCCGCATCTCTGCCCATCTGAAAGACCTGCACTGGCTCCCCGTCAGCAAGAGGATCACGTTCAGACTCCTCACCCACGCACACAAGGTTCTCCACAACATGGGCCCCAAATACCTCAACAACCGCCTCACATTCTACACACCCACCCGCCAGCTCCGATCCGCCAGCCTCGCCCTCGCCTCCGTCCCACGAATTCGCAAAGCCACCGCCGGAGGAAGATCCTTCTCCTACCTGGCGGCCAAGACATGGCACTCCCTCCCCACCCACCTACGGCTGACCCAGGACCACCTCTCCTTCAGGAAACAACTGAAGACCTGGCTGTTCGAGCAGTAGAGACTGCCCCTCCCAGCGCCTTGAGACCCTAGCGGGTGAGTAGCGTGCTTTACAAATCTGTATGATTGATTGTATGATTGACCACTGGAGACGCCAGGGTTTAGCAGGAGCAGGTTCGAGGGTCAACAGGCCAGTAGGGCTGGGGCCGAATCAGTTGGTGTCTTCCTCTTCTTAGCAGCTGCACGGCAGGTCTTCTTATTTCTTATTCTTCTTTCTTGTTTCGGAATCTAGATCTGTGGAAATAGGTTCAGGGTGCCCCTAAATACTAAATTTAGGGGTGTTACAGGTAGGGAAAGGGCAGGGACCAATGGGTCCCTGTCCTGGGGTGGGTACACACCCTAGCCTGCTCCTCTCCTGTGGAAGGGGGCAGGAGCCTATCTGTGATTGGGCAGGGCTTTCCATCTTCAAGATGGCCAGAGCCTGGGGTCGTACATCACCTCGCCTCTTCCTCCTGAGGGGTGGAGTTGGCACAGGCTGGCACACCCGGTCTGTCGTAGGGTTTCCCGCCAGTCTTCCAGCCAGAGTGGGGGTCAGAACTGGTGGGGGCCAGTTGCTGAGTACAGCAAGTGGTCTGGAGAATCTCACAAAGGCGGAATGCCTTTGAAGCTTCCCCTGCCCATCCTGGGGGAGGAGGCTTGGCACCTCGTGGCAGCCTCTCAGACAAGACGTGGATTGTAGGTTAGGTTTCAGGGGGCATCTCGAAGACGCCCTCTGTAGTGATTTTTACATTAAATCCCACACTGGCATCAGTGTTGGTTTAATGTGCTGAGTAGTTTGATATCAAACTTGTCAGCCTTCAGTGTAGCCATTATGGTGCTGTGGAGTTCGTAATGACAACCTCCCAGCACCATATACTCTTAATGGCATCACTGCACTTACTGTGCCCAGGAATGGCCCTGGGTACTCTAGGGCCACAGGGCTCATGCACCTTTGCCCAAACCACTGGCATAGGGCACCCAGCTAGAGGGGTGGCTGATGTATGCCAGAGCAGTGGGTTTGTGGGCATGGCACACAGGGATGTGTGCCATGTCGACTCTTTGTTTAGGTCTGCACCAGGACACTCAGCCTGCAAAGGCTGTGTGTGTCAGGGTACTGGGCCCCTAAGGGTGGCACAATAAGTGCAGCCCTTAGGGGTCTTCTCTGGTCCCAATGCCCTGGGTACCTAGGGTACCATTTACATGGGACTGACATGTGGCCAGAGATGCCAATTGGGTTTAGGCTTTAGTACAGTTTTTGAGAAAGGAACACAGGCCCTGGGTACCGGATTGGCAGGGACCCAGGGCACACCAAGGAAAAAGTGTACCAGGTAAAAAGTGGGGGGGTACTGCAACAGAAACTCACTTTCTCCTGTGATGGTGAAGACAACAGCGGCGGCAGGGAGGGAAAGGCAGTCCGCAAATGGGAGCTTGTGGCAGAGGGGTGGGGGAAAGACACACCGGTCACGCGGTGCTGGAAGGTGCCGGTGCAGAAGGTGTTAGGGCACCGGATCCCCTGTGGCGGGGCGCCCCCAAGTCCCCATTAGAGCAGAATGGAGCAAACTCTCAAAGGGAAGCAGCAGCTCACTCCCACCGGAGCCCTGGTGGAGAGCTTCCAAACGATGATCCGCGGGGAAATGGGCAGCCGGATCACCCATGCGCAAAATACCCACAACCGTGGAAACAGCACAAGCGAAGGCCGCACCCGCCTCCGTAGGGCGCCGCAGTGGGGAAAGTAGCTCCTCCATAGGCGACGGCTGCAAGTTAAGGCGGCCATCTGTGAAAAGTTGGCCTGGTATATGACGTTCACTATTCTAGTGAGCACCTTGCACCAGTTCAAACATCCCTTATGGTGATGGTTGTAAAGTTAACCTTACAGACCAGCTATCCTAGTGGTAGCATGGACAAAAGCAGTCTTAGGCTAAACTCAAGAGGGCATGTGAAGCCAGCTGTTTTACCATATGCAAACCTTTTAATACCAAATGAAAAGACGCCACACAGGTTATATATTCAAAATATATATGTATTTATTTCTAAACAAATCCCTTTAACTCTTTATGAGCACAGGAGCACAAGCGTATAACAAGAAACTTAATATAGCATACAAAAGTTGCACAAATATGGATAGGCCCTGGTGGCCCCTAAAACCATATACTAAAATAGTGGTACAAGAACCACGTCACGAACAATGGTAAGGCCTAGGGCCTTGGGAATCGCTGGGGCTACACTGGACTAACAGCAGTTAGGACGTAGGAGGCCCACAGGATGCGTGTGCAGTGTCTAAATGCACACGCGTGCACCAATAGAAGTCAATGGGTGCGTAAAGATACAAAGTTGCAGATTTAGAAGTCTTCCGACTGGACTAGAACTTAACCACTTAAAACTAGGACACTAGGGATGTAAATCTCTACAGGAGCACCGCAGTACTCGCGTTACCTCACCCACAGGAAGCGGGTGCATAGGTCCCAAAGTGTGTCGGGTTTCATCGTGGAGTTCTATGGAGCCTTGGAGAAAAGATGCTGCAGGCGACCAGGAGAGAAGAGTTCGGTTGGATCCAAGGGTGGATCGAAGATGTAGAGTACCTGAAAACAGAGGGGACAGAGTCTGGGTCACTAGCCAGTGACCAGGAAGGAACCAGGAAGGAACCAGGCGATGTCGGGTTGCGATCAGGTGATGTCGTGAAGCTTGTCTCCGCTGCCACGTGGACCAGGAGGTGTCGACGACAACCAGGTGCTGGACACGGACTGTCCCACGAAGGCTCTCGCTGTCGGCGGTGTCGGATCTCGATTCGGAGTCAACAGGCCTTGGCAAATGCAACCCACGCAGGACTCGAAGATGGCTTCTGGATCAGACCAGCAAGGTCTGATGGGCTGCTCCTTTGCAGGGGAGCAAGGGCCAGTCTGGAGCAACCAGACCAGCGTTGAAAATTCGAAGGTTCATCGTCACAGAGCCCACTAGCCAACGGGCAAGTGAACGGACAGACGCGTCGAGCAGGAAAATGCAAAAGGGCCCCACGCAGCACTCGGTGAGTGTGGAGAGGTGATCTTCGGTGCAAAAGCTGCTCGGGGCTGGGGCTTCTCAATCCCCAATGCACAGCTTCGAGGGTGCCTCAGGAGCTGCACAGAAAGCACTTCGCCGGCATTCCAAGATGGCCGGTCCCACGTCTCACGTCGCCTCCACGGGTCTCAGCTTTGCTGTGGCTGTGGATCGGGCTGTTAGATGTCTGGAAGTCCGGGTCTTGTCGATCTCTGTCGTTCGAGCTCTGGCAGGAGCAACAACAAAGCAAACCATTGAGCGCTTGATGGTGCCTGCTTGCACAGGGTGGTCACTCCTTGACCACAAGGGAGATTCTTCAGTCTTCCACGTCGAGTAGGATGTCGAAGGGTCCAGAGTTACGTATCAGAGTTTCAGTCAGAATTATCTAAAGTCTAAGGACACAGCTCCTACCTTTATTCCAAATCAAGGGGCTGGATTACCTGCTAGGTCCCTCCTATGGGTGGGACCCAGGAAGGGAGTGGTTACACCCCTTTCCCTTTGTCCAGTTTCGCGCCAGAGCTGGGGCTGGAGTGCCCCTGCGCCGGTTTGAACTGGACTATGCATGGGACACCTTGTGTGCCCCAGGCAGTGTCTCGTTTCATTCAGCCCTCCCTGCCCCAATCCACTATCTCCTGTCTGGGGTGGTGCTAGCACCTCCCTGTGACAGGAAACCTATTGTCCAGGCCTCTCCTGCCGGAGTTCGGCCAGCAGCAGGAGGCCAGACTTGTGTCTGTGGCAGCAACATCCATTTTGTGATGCTGAGGCTCTGGTTAACTTTAACCGGGATTAATGTTAGTAACATGTCTTCTCCCTCTAGAAAGTTGGAATGCTACCCCCGACGCCAGAATTGGCGAGGGGGTAGTATTCCAAAGCGTATGACACCTCACACGACATGTTTTGATAAAGCCAAACCAAAGATAGCATTTAACCGCGAGGTTCATAATGCACTTAAGAGTATATGGTATGGCAATATCCTAGAACAGCTATAAGGAAATGGTTCCGAAAGCTGCAGACAGGCTCAGCTCATGCTAGAGCACCATCTCACATAAAACCAAGCACTCTGCCTCCAGGATTGTTAAGGCCTGCCATAGAAGTGACTTATAGGTGTATATGTGTCCAGATTATAAGGTTAGACATAGGTATACTATGTCTCAGCCAGGGTGATTACACGACCTTGCCCCAGCTCGGTGATCAGCCAGTTGTGTCAGTTTGGATGGCCAGCCAGGGGTGGCAAAAGATATGCTGCAGCCCCTGGTAGGCCTTATATGTACCTATGCCCTGGGTACCTATGGTACACTGTACAGGGGCTCATTAGGTGACCCAATTCCAATTGATGATGTACCTAAAGTACATGGTTGTGAATTTAGAGAGAGAACAGCAGGGCTGTGGGTCTGATTAGCAGGCCCACAGCCACATCTAAGTCGAAAACCAGTGAAGCAAAAAAGCAAAAAGTGGGGTGACCATAGGAAAGCAGACCCTACTCTCCTACACCATCCCCTAAGCCAATCGGAGTGGGTAAATGCCCGGTCCGGAAAGGAGGAAGAGGGGCAGAGGAGTGGGGGACCTGTGGCTCCTCCGGTGAAAAACCGCGGCAACGGTGAGGAGCCGTCCTTTCATGACGTCTGGGAAAAAGCCACGACGCGGCGGCCCGTCTCCAGCAAGGACGACACCAGCAGGCACCCAATCTCCAGGGAAGAGGATGAGTCCGAAGAAGAGTCCACGACCAGACGCCTGTTCGGTGCAGTAGAGTCCGCAACCTGAGGCAGGACGTCATCATCGTCCAGCGCGAAAGGAGACGCCGGACAGGCCTTCTCTACACCACACTGCACAAGTGACCAGGGTGGCTAAGGGACGGCGCCGACTAGACCTCCGATGAGGCAGCTGCCTGCGTGGAGGGCGAGAGGGACCCGGGGAGTAACAAGGAGTCTTCCGCCAGCCTCGACCCATGAGGGGACGAGAGGGGCCCGCCGACCCCTGTAACCGGATCCGCGTTGCATGCAGAAAAGGAAAAAACTGACATAGGCGCGCTGGGGTGGGACTTATGTGACCTCGCTGATGTCACGTACGCGGACAACGCCTGGGCGGAGTCGTGTGATGCCGTCCCCCCAATGCGCATGGATGCTGTGGCAAAATGTTTTACGGGTCCAGTCTCACACCCGGGGATAATTCTACGTTAAGGAGTCTGCGGCTAGTAGTCTCTATCAGATAGGGCGAAATCAGATATGACAATTTCAAGATTATATTTACTGACTACAGTCAAGAGGTCCAGTGCCAGAGACAAATCATCGATTTTGTTCAAGTGAAACAAAGGACCCTCCAGCCGGAGTATATGTTACTGTTTCCTGCAAAGTTGAAGGTAATGTATCGGGATAAGGCCCATTTCTTCCAATCACCGGAGGAGGCTTGGGCATGGAAACAGCAGCGGCCAGCGTTGCGCCATCGTAGAGAACCAAACTCAGGAAAAAGGACGATTCAAGACTGGACACCAGGCCCAAGAGTACTGTGCAAGAGATGCGAAGAAATGATCGAAGGCTCAGGCGCAGAGGTAGTGGGACCCCGTAAATACGCTACAGAGGTTGAGTCAGGGAAGGGGGCTATCTACAGATGCAGAAGAAGCCCTTGAGACATTTACCAACATAGACAGATGAGATAAGGCTGCAAGACTGTCACTCAGATTCAGGCAAATCAGACCAGTCATCTGAGGTCAACAGCCACATTGCAGCTGAAAACTTAGCCCTGGAGAAGACTATGGACACACGCCAGCAGCTGCGGCAGAAGGAGCCGCAAGACCCAGACCATTCTAAAACTTTAACTGACACTACATATACCGGCCACCGGGGATCTAGCTAGGCAACTGACTGCCCCTAGTCGAGGGAGCAAGT
Organism: Lissotriton helveticus; assembly: GCF_964261635.1. NCBI lineage: Eukaryota > Metazoa > Chordata > Amphibia > Caudata > Salamandridae > Lissotriton > Lissotriton helveticus. The sequence continues at coordinate 1,180,431,777 of NC_136068.1, forward strand.
TTATGTTGTGAACCTTATTGGTCTGTGTTTGGTTACTTATCAGTGTTGATGTTTTAAGTATTGAAGTATTTGCATTGAGTGCTATTCTGCGGGTTGGGCGACAGACCGTTCCTTCTCCTCTTGCACACAGCTATTTCTTTTTGTCAGTCAGTCAGTCAAAGTTGGCTTTATTTCGATATGGAACATATCTTTAAAAGCGATACAATACAGTTTTAAAATGCATAAAAAAGCCATTTTCATAAAAGACAGTTACACAAAATCGGAATACGAATGGCAACAATAAATTACATAAAATTATCAATGTTTAAAACCTCAATTAAACAACATAAGAAAGCCTTTTTGACCTAATCAACCATGCCCAATTTAAAAACTTCGCCATGCCACAGACAAGTAGGGGCCGTGTGTCAGATTTTAAAATACGTAAGGCCTCGCTACATTGTCTGGTACCTAGTTCTTTGCATAGGGGTTTCAGCCACCTAAGGCGAGGAGCTTTGTATGCAGGGCATACGAAAAGAAAACGAGGGACCGACTCAATCCTGGTCTCACAGAATGGGCAAAAAGGAGTAGTCTGTACAGGTGGCTTCCATCTAGCAGTCAGTTCGCAAACAGGCAGCACTCCTATTCTAAATTTAAAATATAAAGCACTATCTCTAGGTTTTGAGATAATATCGAGATAGGGCTCTTGTAATGCCACCTCCTTTAATAGTAGGAATTCGACAGTACATCTACCTACATTACAATTAGAGTTAGAATTTCTCGAATCCCTTACCCAATTCCAATAGAATTTTTTCAAAACAGACTTGGGCAGTGCGGACCTAGACTGCCAGACCTCTCCAAGTAGACACTTCACATACCTCAACCATCCTATTTTGTACCAACCAGGCATTGATAAAACCTCTTTTAGCCCCTCCGCATAACTAGCAAGTTCCGGAACTCTCCATAAACGAGCCCAGAGGAGAAGAGGGCGCAACCTTGCCTGATCTTTAATGAAGCAACACCCCATATCGAGGAGTAGGGGAAGGGTGGGGGTACTATAAGGGAGACCCATTAAATCCTTCAAGAATTTGTTTTCTGAACAAGTCAGCTGATCCACATTCTGCGCCCCCAAAGCTCCGCCCCATAAAGCGCCGCACTCACACCTCTTGCCTTGTAGATGTCCAGTACTGGTGCAATTGGTTTGAGGGTAGAGGACCGTTGTTCTTTAAGCAGGGCCCCCACAACACTTTTGTGGTTTAGCAACACTTTTTGGAGATGACAATTCCACCTCATGGTGTCAGAGAGGCGGATTCCTAAATAGTCAAACTCCTTAACCCTTTCTAGGGATACTGAGTTCAACACAGGTGGCCTGCCCATCTTCTTCGGGGGATTCAAGACCAGATATTTGGTCTTTCCCGTATTGATTTCTAAACCCCTCAAATCGCAAAAAGATTGGAACCTATCAAGGAGGCTCTGCAGCCCAACCGGAGTCTTAGAAATCAAGAGGGTGTCGTCTGCAAATAGAAGAGTGGGTATTCTCTTGCCCGCCAGGGATGGAGCATCTGAAAGATTTTGTAAGAGATGCTCCACTACACCGTTAACATATAATGAAAACAGGGTGGGGGCTAAACCACAGCCCTGACGGACACCTCTATTTACAGCTATTCTAGCGGTCTTTTGGCCCTGATTTCCCCACCGAACCTGCGCAAAATTTTCCGCGTGGAACTTGATTATCAAAGATAATAGGTACGGTGGCATACCCAAATCAGATAGGACCCTCCATAAGCGGCTGCGGGGCACTAGGTCAAAGGCAGTCCATAGGTCTATAAAAGCGAGATACAGACTGCCTTTGCCCAGCACGACCACCTTCCAGTATAGCAACAGCAGGCGAAATGATTGCTCGATGGTCCCGGTACCTGACCTAAAACCCGCCTGGAAGTCAGAAAGTATCCTATTCTCCTCGACCCACTGGAGCACCCTCCCCAAAACCACCTTTCCTGCTACCTTCTGTGAAGAATCCAATAAACCTATGGGGCGATAATTAGCTGGGTTGTCCCGACTCCCTTTTTTAAAAATCGGGACGACCTCAGCGCCCATCCAGGAGCCTGGGAGAGGTGCGTCATAAAAGCTTGCATTAAGTAGTGATGCTATAAGCTTTCCCCATTCGAATTTGAAAATGCGGATCAAATCCCTGGGTAGGCCATCCAGCCCCGCAGCTTTATTTGGGATAAGACAAGAAATTGCATCCTCTACTTCCTTCCCTGTAAACAGAAGATCCTCACTTAGCCCAAAAAAGTCCACTGAAAAATTTTCAGTAGGATCTTCCCCCTCACCCAATGCCACGGTATACAGTTTGGAAAAATTATTAAACCATGACACCTCAGGGATATTACATGTTACAAGGGAATCCATAGGTTTGTCCTTGGCTCTGACTAGTTCCCAAAAACCCCTTGAGTCCCTCCCAGCGCTAGCCAATTTTAGGTCGCACCAAAACTGGTTCTCCCACTCTCTTCGCCATACCAATAGCACGCCCATACATCTTCCTGACAGTGCTAATTAAACCACTATCCTTAATTTTGACAGCCATAATTAGATCTCTTTTGGCACTTCGGCAGGGGGCAGAGTACCAGCCAGGGTTGCCCTTAGGACGCCCCTTCCTGTTGGCCCTATAGCCTGGGTTCCGCATAATAAAAAGGTCACCTAGTGCTTTGGTAGTGTTACTAAATAGAGTGGAAACCTCATAGGCATTTGATGCAACAGAATCTAAGCTGGATAGAGCACTGGCCATAATAGATCTTATTTCCAGAATCTTTCCTTCATCAAGAGCAACCTTTTCCCATTTTAAGCGTCTCCCACAGTTCGAGGGGCGAACTTCCCACGTTGACTTCCAGACCTGGGGTGCTTGCAGTTTTTTCCCAACCGTCCACATTGGGGACAGTGACATAGACAGCGGGTTATGATCGCTGTCAGTTAGAGGTAGAACTGCCATATCCAACAGATACTCCCAGAGTCTAAAATTCAACAGGATATAGTCAATTTGAGATGAATGACCTACCCTGTTAAAGGTGCGTGCCCCACAGGAATCCGACTTTGTCCGTCCATTTACTGCCCTCACACCATATTCCAGGGTTAGGGCATTTAAATGGATAGCTCTTTGGGTCCAACTTTTGATAGGTGGTATTGAGAGGGATGGAATGCCTCTCCTGGCATCATCCTCCTGGCTGCCTAAAATGTCATCCACCTCTAGGGGTTCAAAGGTGCAATTAAAATCCCCTGCTATCATTATGTATGTGTCTGCACTACCGGATCTAAGTTCGCCCTCAAGGCCTAATAGGGTCGATGAGGGCGTGCCTCCTTTCGAGGATCTAGCATAGATGTTAAAGATCACTAGAGACCGCCCCCCTAGAGGCCCTCTAATTACTAGTCTCTGTAAGTCCGGAGACTTGATATCTTTACTCGTTATGTGGTAGCCCAATGAGATGCTTATCCAGATTATTAGGCCGCCAGAAGGGCGACCTCTCCTTAAGGGTGAAGGAATTGCAGGAACAAAGTAGGTAATGTAACCGACCTTGTATCGAGGTTCCACACACCAAGTTTCCTGGAATAAGCATATCCCAAATGACTCGATAAAGGAGTTCCATTCGGGTATGTCCAGATTACGGGAAATGCCCGCTATATTCCAACTTACTATCTTCAGGGCCTCGTCCTCAGCTATGGCCTGTGCAAGAGAAGACCAGAATTGGTTAATACAGCATTCCCTAATATCTGCTGGTTAGGGGCATCAGGGACGGGCTCGCCAGAATTTAGGTAATCAATCGACTCCCCAGAATAGGAAGCGGCAAGGCCATCAGGAGACAATGGGTTATAACACTGGGACCCCAAAGCTATCTCTTTACAATCTAAGATACGGCTTTCCGCCTCCCCTAATAGATCAGGCAGCTCCAGACGAGGTTGATAACAATTTTGTCAACAGTCCTGCCATGACCAGTTAGAAAATGGGCATGGGTTTTGGCGAAACAAACTGTATTGAGGAAGGTTGTAGGAGGTTTGTCTGCCATCCCATCCCTTCCTAATAGTAGGTCTGGCAGGCCGGATGGAAGCTACACAGGGATTAAAAAAGCTAAGGTCACGGGTGCCAATTCCTAGACTTGAACTCATATTACCATCACTATTGGCAAAACTACAAACATAGCTGGCTACCCTAGGATCATCAAAATTGACCATAATACAGTCCCCCGTTATATCTTTAGGCCTAGTGCCTAACCAGCTAACCCTCCTCACATGAATTACCCGACCACCCAAAAAGTTAGGGAGAGGTCTATTTTCCTTCAACCAAAATAGCGTTTTATTTCTAAGTTCGTCAAAAGACTCCCGTTTACCTGGCATGAGCACGGGCACCCCAGTAAGAACTGCCACAAAGGGCTGACAGTCAGGGGGCAGATTGGGATTAGGGGCAATTACTGTGTCAGAGACGCTTCTTTGGTGTGGGATGGAGACTGGAATTGTTTTGCCAGATTTTTTGTCATTTGAGCCAGTACAATTACTATTACTAGATTTTTTGTTCCTAGCAGTGGCACTCGTCCCTAGGCCTCCAGACCTCACTGTTGTCATCGGACGAGAAGTGCTAACCACTGTTACACTTGGTGGCACCGGGACACCCACTGCGACCGCCCCCGAGTTTGGGACGGCCCCAGAAGGGGCCACAGTAAGTGCAACAAGGGTATTTGCCTCAACCACCCCAGGCACCGCCCCACATGGGGGATTTAAACTCTTTGAAGTAGACGGTGTCTCTTGAATGGCAAGATTCCTCACTGGACCATCCTCCTTATTTTTAAAATGAAGTTTAACAAAAGATTTTAAGGAGAAGAAGTGATCAAGAGTGACCTGCTCAAATCTGTCTAGCCGCTCTGTTAGCCCCTTTACTCTCTCCATAACCGGAATCAACAATGTTTCCATCATTTTCCCCAACTGGCGATCAATGGGGCCTCAAAAGAGGGGCCTTTGACAGGCTCAACAGGGTCGGATGTCAAATCCTCAGATGACTTCTCTGCAGTAGCACCTATAGCTACTCCCCCCTTTCGCCCCTGGGAATTGCTAGCACCCGGCACTGGACCCTTATTAGTCACCCCGCCCTGCTTCCATTTCTCCTTGGTTTCTAGAAGGGTTTCAGGTATTTACCCTTGCGCGGACTGCCAGGTCGTTTCCTTTTGCTAGAGGATAATCCATTTGCTGCCGACGGTAAAGGCACAGTAGTGGCTATGGGATCCTCATACCGCTGTAGGGTAGCTACCGGAGGCACAAATACAGAAGTCTCAATAGGCAGTAGCTCCGTCAACGCTCTATCGCCGCTAAGCAAAACCGCGTCCACCAAGCTCTCTAACCAATCCAGACTGGCCCTAACCGCAACGACCCGCGGATGGTCAAGGACGGGGGAAGCATTAACCAAGGGATCAGATACATGTGCTAAAGGAACATTAGCTAAGGGGTCGTTTGCATGAGCCGGGGAGGGAGCTAACGACAGCATGCCCAATGAAGAACGTTTATTTACAAAAGGATCCTCGGAAAGACGCTGTTCTGTCATGGCGATTTCTTTTTCAATTACCGTAACAACACGAGTAATAAATCGGTCCATAGTCCCAGTAACACACCCAACACCGTCCCCACCTCCCCCCCTCAAGCTCCTACCCGAGCGGGTTGACATTGGCATAAGTGCCCCAAACGAATAGAAGGGCTACTTACAGAGTCCTGAAAGGGGTTCCTCTAGCTAACAGAGTATTAAGCACAGTACTCAATGTTCATGCTACCCATCAGCCGAATATCAGAGGGGTGGCCCAGCCCAGCCCTGCACAGCCCCGGACGGCCACAGACGGCCCACCCTTTGCCTGGCTCGTCCCGCGCTGCAGAACACTGAGTCAATAATGTAGGCGGAGTGGCAGCTTGGGGGCGGGGCTGACAGGGGGCACAGACCAGGTGAATATGGCCGTGCAGGGACTCCTGGGAGAGCGAGTCTCTGCCGCACAGCGCCTCTCCCCTGTCGCTACTGTTCCTCCCCTCCGCCTCCAAGGGTCCGTAATCAGCGTCTCAGCCAGCTGGTCCCAGCGATGCGGCACCCGAGAAGTGGGTGCGGCGAGAAGCGGTCAGGAAGGTCAGGAAACACAATGCTAGGCAGGCGTCCAAAGGTCAGGTGCAGGTGCAGTTTGATGAAGTGGTTTAGTGATGTGAGCAGGTTGTTGGTGGGGAGAGGGGGATTCGGGGGAGGTTAAGTAAGTCTTTTGCTCCTTTCTTGTTAATCACACAGGCAACTCAGGGGATGAGTGCGCTCCACGCCACATCAAGGTTCGATGAGTCTTCCACACATGTATGAGATGCTCGATACCCATAAGGAAGAGCCACACCACAGGTTATGACCCGTACCTTCACAGTAATAATGTGGAACTTCAATGGCCTAGGTGACGAGATTAAAAGAGGCTTGGTGGCACAGTACATTAAACAAATGCACCCTGACATAGTCATTCTACAAGAGACCCATTTACAAGGTAGTCAATATGGTTTCCTTGGACGAGACATGTACACCTCCCTGGCTCACGCGGGCTACACCATCGGGTCCCAGGGAGTAGCGCTCTTCATTAAAAAGTACCCTAATTTTGAAGTGGTGCGAAGATGGACAGACCCTCAGGGACGCTTTGTGGGAGTCACAAGGAAGTGGGACAGACACAATCATGATATGCCTTTACGCACCACCCAGACTACAGGCCCCCACCTGGAGTACAGTGGACAGCGTACTCCTGGAGACTCCCTCGTCGCTACATGTGGTGGTGGGCAACTTTAATGACGTAATGCATACATCACTGGACCGCTCTGGGTCTAGCAGGGGACTGATGGGAACCACCCGGCTGATGCACTTTGCTAACAATTTTGGGCTTACTAACTTATGGCGCCATCAGCATCCCCAGGACTGATAATATTCCTATTTTACAGGCTCTATAGAGTGCACTCAAGACTGGATTACAAGTTTGTACCACGGGATGAGGTAGGGGAAATTGGGAAGGCGGAATATCTCGCTGGAAGCACAGAGACGAATACCGTCACCTAGCAATGGATTCTGCCAGGAAAATTGATTCTGCCAGGAAACAGAGACTGACTCTACGAAGTCAGAGACAAAGCCGGACAACTTGCCTGGCTAAGCAAGCAAGAATTACAGGACAGATAAGTATGGGAAATTATCTATGGCTAGGGAGTGACTTACACTACGAGAAACACATTGCGAATGTTTCCGCAAACTGTTATAAAAATAATTATGAGGCTTGCCTACACAATAGCCCTTCAAATATAGAAGATAATGACCACCCATAGTTTGTGAAACACTGCGCTAGAGGGGACCTGTTTGCTACTTACCAAGGCTCATACAGCTTGAACACTGCATTGCATTAATTCACAATTGCTTTTTGTTGTTCATCTAAATAGTTTGTTATAACACCTCAAGAAGACATTAGGTCAGAGGAGGCAAACCAATATTCATTTAGTAGGTTAGTGCTAAGAAGGTTGGGCTACATGAAGTTTCAGCTGTACAAATTATGATTGTTATAATAATGCGCACACCATGCAGACTTTCCAGTTTCAATCATTTCCTATGCTGAAAATGGCTAGAAAAACCTCTCAGCAAATTTAATCTTTTCCAAGCCGCTAAGAAAGCTGCTCGATATCTACTGCTTTGCTGCATACTTGAGATTCAGGGGTTTGTCATGATTTTGTTAATTATTGCATTATTCGGTACTTTAGAGACTTTTTGGTAAAGGACTTCTATGCATGTTCATATTACTGCTACATCTAGATTTTCACAATTTCTGTATTGTACTTTTGAATATAATAAACTTTTGTGTTTTTCCAAAAATGTCATTTTTTTGTTTTTTGTATAATTTTTATTGGTATTTACACATTACAAAATACAGTGTGACATAACAATTATCAAGTTCCACGGGTATACACATAGGGATCTGCAATTTGCAGTGGTGTCTGCCCCACAGTCTTGCACACATATAACATTGAACATATAGGTTATTACGATTGAGCGTGTGTCACCGTTATACATAAAACGTAAAAACAGAACATAGAAGTAGTGTTGGGCAGTTGCTTAGTGTTAGACCCCCGAATCTTCGTTGGGTTGCGTATAGCTGGTCAGGAGTCTTCTGTTGCTTATGGGGGTTTGTATGGACTAAGGAAGTTGTCTAGTGTTGACCACATCTCTCACTTGGGGTTCCTCCCTGGTGTGTGTCTTAGTGCAGTGATGTCTGGCCCTCTGAGAAATGTAACCCAGTTCAGCCACCCCTTGAATGTGGCTTTGGTGGTATCCTTCCATTTGGCTAGCACTGGTTTGACTGCTGTCGTCAGGAGGAAGTCCAGGAGGTTTGTATCCTGTTGTGTTGCTATGTCTGCTGTGATGTGAGCAGTGGTTGTTGTGGCAAATGTTTGTTCTAGAGCACAGCCTAGGGCTTTGTTGATGAAGCTGAACACCTTTCCCCAGAATTTGCTGACCTTACTACAGTGAAAGATGAGGTGAGCGAGGTCTCCCCTTTCTGTACCGCAGTTCCAGCAGCTGTCATTGTCTCTTAGGCCTATCGATGCTAGACAAGCTGGTGTCCAGTATGCCTGGTGTAGTAATCAAAATTTAGTCTGTGCTAGCACTGGGGATATCATATTTTTGATGGGGCCGCACAGAAGGTTTGTAGTTCTTGTTCAGTGACATTGAAGCCTAGATGTGTTTCCCAGTAGCTGTTGTTCTTTGCGTGGAGTATGGAGGAGACTGGGCAGAGGAGTTTGTACAAGTGTGAGACCTGGTGACCGGCCTTGTTTATGTTTTCCATGTACTGAAAGATTGAGGGTTTGTGCTTGGTTAGTTTAGCTTTTGTTAGGGCTGTTTTGATTGCTCAGAAATTGTATAGTTCCATGTCGGGGAGGTCGTGTCTTTTTTTCAGGCTTTTGAAGGTGTGGGGCGATCCCTCCTCTTCCAACTGAGCTGGATACGAGAGTCCAAGCTTTCTCCAAGTCTGCATGTCGAGGGTCTTCCCTCTGAATTTAATCTTGGGGTTTGCCCAAAGTGTTTCCCAGAGCAAGTTTTTGATGCTATTCTCAAGCTTCTTGTTTACTTTGAGCAGCACCTGCCTAGTAATCTTGCAGATCGGGTTGTTCTTTGTGCCTGCTTGTTGGCGGTGAGGAGAGTTAGTGGCTCCGCATTATTTAGGATGGCTTTCTCTATAGAGAGCCAGGTTAGGGTGTATGGCTGTTTCGTAAGTACTCAGTGCATCCCTTGTCTGGCTATGAAGGCTGTCTGGAAGGTTCTCAGGTCCGCCACATTGAGAACACCTAACTTTTTTCCTAGTCTTAGTTTTGGGAGGCTAATTCTAGGTTTCTTGTCTCGCCATTTAAATTTGTTTAACATTTGATCTATCTTTCTGTGGAATTCGTCCGTGAGAGCCAGGGGGAGCATACCTGCTAGGTAGTTTACTATGGGAGTGATCATCATCTTTACTGTATCTATTCTACCCCACCAGGTGATGAATTTGGGCGACCAGGTTTCCAGTAGCCCTTTGATCTTTTCCAGGGTGGTTTTCTCATTCTGTTTCTAGAGTCCATCTTCGGCTTCTCCCAAATTGGATTCCTAGATATTTCACAAACCCAGGTTGCCAGGCCAACCCTGAGGTTTCTATTATCTCTCTGGTTGTGTGTATGTTGAGGGGCATGCATTCCAATTTGTCTCTGTTCAGTTTGTATCCCGAGTGTTTAGCGTACATTTCAATGATGTGCATGAGTGCTGGTATGGAGTGAACGGGGTCCTCCGTTATTATGAGTAAGTCATCCGCGTAGGCTGCGAGTTTGGCTGTGGTGTTGTTGATGGTTATGCCCGCTATATTTCTTTTAACTAGGATATCCCTAATCAGGGGTTCAAATGCTAGTAGGAACAGCAGCGGGGATAGCGGGCATCCTGGTCTCGTCCCTCTCTGGAGGTTAAATTGGGCAGATGTTGCGCCGTTAATAGCCATCTGTGCTTTAGGAATAATGTACAGTGCCATGACTTTCTGCGTGAAGCCATCTTCTAGGCTGTATGCTTGCATACTTTTCTCTAGGAAAAGCCAGGATACCCTGTTAAAGGCCTTTTCTGCGTCTAGCGTAATAGCTACCGCTGGGTTATATGTTTTAGAGGAGTGCTCTATGACATGGCTGAGGAGTCTAGTGTTGTCATGAGACATGCGTGTTTACAGGTAGCCTACCTGTGTATTCACAATCAGCTGTGGGAGCACTTTATTTAGTCTTGTGGCTAGGATTTTGGCGTATAGCTTGCAGTCTAAGTTTATTAGTGAGATGGGGCGGTAGTTTTTGGGCCATTGTGGGTCTTTGCCTTCTTTGGGTATGACAATTATGTTGGCTTGTGACAGATTCTGTTACAGCACTCTCCCTTCTGCAGTGGTTGAAGACTTTATTCAAGACCGGAAGTAGCTGGTCTTGGACGGTTTTGTAGAAGGGCGATGTATATCCGTCTGGACCTGGAGCTTTATTGTCTTTTAGTGCCTTAATAGCTGTAATGATCTTGTTTGTTTTTATGTCTTGACCTAGTGTCCTGGCTTCCTCTTTCGTTATCTTGGGAAGGTTTAGTCTGTCTTGGTAGGCTGAGCAGCCCTCCAGGTCCGGATTGTCATCTTTTTTGTAGAGTTCTTTATAGAATTCCATGAACGTGTGTAGGATATCTTTGTTCCGGGTGTGTGTCTTGTTGTTTGCATCTGTGATTGTAGAGATACAGTATTGCCTTTCTTTGTGTTTGAGGTATGACGCTAGGGTTTTCTCTGCTTTATTAGCCTCGCAGAGGTTGATTTGTTTATATTTTCTAATCCATAAGCCCGCTCTTTCGCTCAGAATCCTATTGAATTTGTACTTTTTCCCTGTGAGTTCTACCAGGGCGGCTGTGTTCGAGGTGTCCCCAATGTGCTTAATTTCTAGTTGTTTGATGTCATTTTCTAGTTGGTCTAGCTGTGCTTTAGTTTCTCTGTCTCTTCTGGCCTTGATTTCCATTAGCATGCCTCTGATGGTCGCCTTAAGGGCGTCCCACAGGCTTTTTGGGTCTATGTCTGGTGTGTCGTTTTCTTTGATATAGTCCTGAATGGCTTTCTCAATTCTGCTTTTGTCCTCCTTCTTTGCCATGGTAATGTTGTTGAATCGCCATCTGCGTGTGATGTGTTAGTTATGCCGACCAGTTCAATGTAGGCTGAAGCAAGAGTAGTCAGAGATTGTACTTGCCGCAATTCCTGTGTGTTCTATCAGGTGTGTGTGTGAGCCTGAGATGCGGATGTAGTCTATTCTGCTGTAGGAGTTGTGAGGGTTAGAATAGAAGGTGTAATCTCTGGTATCAGGGTGTTGGAGGCACCATGGATCTTCTAGGTTGAATCTGTTACATATGTTGTTTACAATATTGTGGGAGGCGGGGGTCGGGCTTGTGACCTTGATTGTCTATCTAGGGTGTGTGGTCCAGTGCAAGGTTGAAGTCAACTGCCAGCCCAGTCATGTCGTTCGGCTGGTAAGCCTCTAGTTCTCGCATTACCCCCTCCCAGTATGTTGTATCATCTGTGTTTGGTGCGTAAATGTTTGTTACCAGTATGGTTTCTTCACCTCTTTTCAGCTGGGTGATCAGTAGTCTCCAGTCATCGTCATACTGAGCTTTCTCAATAGTGATCTTGGATTTACTGTTTATCAGGGTGATGACGCCCCTTTTTTTGTCTACCACCGGTGAGCAGGCTACCTGACCTATCCATCTCGCCCTTAGCTTGCTCGCGTCTTCCTTGGATAGTTTGGTTTCCTGTAGTAGGATGATCTCCCCTTTGGTCTTAGCCAGGTAGTCTAGTACTTTCTGTCTCTTAAATCGGGTGATTTAGAACCTTAACGTTGAGGGAGACTATCTTTAGGTCAGCCTGCAGTGCATTATTGTTATTCAGAGTCATGGCTTACAAAGCGCTGGTCGTGACTTTGGATCTGCATGGGTGTAGTTACAGCGATATTCGGACATGTACGGGCTATCTGCGTGTGTCAAGGTAGTTGGCTGTGGTGGTTGCTTTGCTTCGGACAGTCTAACTGGGCATTTGGTGTGGACAAAGACGAAGACATGGACGAGACATACTGAACAGACGGAACAGACATGACGGACACAACAACCCCTCTCCCCCCTCACCTCCCCCCCCCCTCCTCCCAACCCTCCCCCTCCCTGAAACTGCGTACTGTAGACGTGCGACAGCAAGGTCCCTCCCGCCCCATCCCCGGGATATTCTAACTCGCCATTGTAGTGTGCTTATATGAAGCATGCAGCATTATAGAGTAGATATGTCCGTTGCGCTTATCTCTACAGTGACACATACTAGCACAGAAGTTAAAGGATATTAGCAGTCTTATGGTCGATCATGTCGGGCTTTTCATCTCTGTGCACCGGTGTGTGAGACTTTTCCCTGCTGTGATTACAGCGGGCTTTGCGTGAGGTAGATTCTGTTGTGCAATGGATTGCAGTCTTGGGATGCTCATGAGGTAGATTTTCCACTGCAGGTTGTGGTTCTTCCTAGCTACCACAAAGATGGTGTCCGTTTGATGTGAGCGTAGTGTTTTGCATATTATCGGTCTTGGTCCCGATCTGTTGGATTGTCTGAAGGCAGGGACTCTGTAAGCTTTGTCTAGCTCGAAGGGGTTTTCGAATTTGAGATTCGTTAGATTGGGAATGAGGTTCTGTATGAGTGACGAGACGGCTTTATCTTCCTACCCTTCTGGCACTCCCAGAATTCTTATATTACCTCTTCTGTTACAGTCCTCAAACTCTGCTGCTTGTTTACGAAGATCAGTGGTTGCCTTGGCAATGGTGCCGATCACCTTTCCTGTGAGCTGAGATCTGTCCTCAATGTCACGGACTCTCTGTTCGACTTCAGATAACCCGCCATTCGCTGTGTGGATGTCTGCTCCGACCGCCGCTAGCTCGTGTTGGATTGCGTCCGTGGTCTTTTTAGTAGTTTTTGCCAGGTTGTGGACTTCAGCCAATATTTTGAGTATGCTGTCCAATTTGCTGCTGATGTCAGATTTTTGTTTTATGGGCGATTCAGAGAGGCCTTCGGGCTTTGCTTTTTTCGGCTGTTGGGCTAATTTCCCTTCATTGCCGGCTATTTTTATTATGCCCCTCTTTGCTAGTAGGCTTTTCGCATCTCTTGCTGCAGTCTTGTGGAGCCGATTGGTCCTCTTGTCTTTGTGGGCTAACGCTTTGTGGCTCGTTGTTCTTCTGCCTATTTGATCTTGTATATGTTCTTGGTTGTGGTAGACTCAGCTTGGAGCTCCTTATTTGCTCTGGCCACCCTTGTTCATCTTTCTTTTTGTGTGCTTTGCCCCCCTCGTGCGCGTTCTCTTCCGTAACTAGGCTTCTTTGTTGGCGCGTTCAAGAGTGGCTGCCAATTCTCTTGTGTGTGTGGCAGATTTATTTTCCTCCGTTATCGCACGGGGTGGGTCGCTGCCGCCTGTGATGCCTTGTCCTCAGGCTTGTCTGCAAGATGGTGAATCTGGTGGATTTGCGTGCTCCTCTAACGATTTGTTGCCTCCTTTGCTTGGTGCTGTGCGTGGGCGCCGGCTCTCTTGGTCCCTCTGTTGTGTTTCGTTTGCGAGCGCTTTAGTTTTTGTTCTCTCTAGCACTGGCTCTGTGCTCTCTGGGGTGGGTCTGTTCAAGATGGTGGCCCTCTTGTATTGCTTTCGGTTTCGCACTTTCCTCCGGGTCACCACTAAGCGCTCTCTCAGTTAATGCTGAGCTCTTCCTCTTCTTCCCCACCCCCAGATGGCTGCACCCCACTGCGACTTTGGCTTCAAATTCTGGCCGTTGCTATGGTATCGTTATGGCATCCGTGGTGTTTCGGTGGTGGGGTATGCCACGCGGGGTGGGGGGTGTCTAGCACTGATGTCTTGTTGGTGCCGCGCTCTCGAGAGTAGGTGGACTTATCCTCTGGTTTGCCTGCAGAAGGCGGATCTACGTGCGCTTACGAGCACTTTGGTTATTGATCGCATCTGCCCTGGCGCTGTGCCCTCCTCGACGGGTCAGTACAAGATGGTGGCGCCCTTGTATTACTTTCGGTTTTGCTCTTTCCTCTGGGTCTCCACTGAGCGCTTTAGCCGTGGCTTGCCTTATTGTTTGCTCCTTGTTTGAATTGCGCTGCTTGAAGCTCGAGTTTGGCTGGCGCGGGCTTCTGCTTAGCTCCCCTGTCCGCCGCGATTCGTTGTTAAGCTCCTTCACAGTCCTGCCCACCCTAATGATGGCCGCCCCCAGCAGTGTCTTTCGGTTTCGATTTCTGACCATTGTTGTTGTACCAGGTAAGGCCCTTCACGGAGTCTCGGTAGTGGGATATACCACACAGGGTGGGGGTGTTTAGAACGGACCTCGTAGTGACATTACGGTATCGCCGTGGTCCTCACTTCTTTTGTGCTCTTGTTGTATCGCCCCCCTTAAACCGCATCTGCCATTTTGGTCTCCTCTCTTCTCCTGGGGTCCGCTTCTTAAGTTCGACTTTACCAGCTCTGTTGTTCTTGTTGCTCGATCTAGTCTATGCCCCTCTGCTCACCAGAGGTTCCGATTTCGTCTGGTCTAGTTGAAGCTTCGTTTTGCTTGCCGGAGTCACGCTATCGTCTCGCTGTTATCCCTGGGTGTAGCGGAGCTCTGGACTTGGGCAACTCTCTCCATTGCCGTCCAAGCCACGCGCCCCCCTCCCCCAAATTTCTAATCTCAAACTCCTATTTTGAGTCAGTCCTTTCTTATGTACTTTAAATCTTGTCTCTGTGACAGATTATCTCAGAATCTGAGGTTAAAAGTATCCCTGAGCCCCGCAGTCTGGGTGCTGCAGTGACATGGAGATTATCGAGAGAAAGCACGTCTAAACTTCATTTTGCTTTACCCATGACGTGAGGCAGATGCAAAACCCGGGGGGGGGGGGGGGGGGGGGAGTTGGGGGACTCCACAAAAAAATAGTTATCCAATCCTTATCACAGGGACACAAGGTAATATTCCCTCAACCGATGTTTTCACTGTCCAGGCAGTGACTGGTTAGACTTTATTAAAATATTTAGGCATATGGTTTAATAAGGATATCAAGGAACTTGCCAATCTCAATCAAAAGAAAATCCAGACAAGAGTATAAGAAGCTAAGGATACAGAAAATGGAGTGTGCATGGTTCATCAAATTCAATATGGTGTGAAAAGGAATCAATTAAGATAACGAAACGCACTGCTGGCTCATTTAGAGATTTATTTTATTAAAAATGTATGTTTAATGAACATTAAATTACAATTATACTGACACGTTTATTGTACTGAGATAGATTGTGAATGGATAAGAGGTCATTTAAGAACTATTCTTTTAAGAACTCCAACATTGTTAGACCACTTACGTCAGGGAAACAGAGCTGTAAACCTTTCGCGGGACATTCACGTACTTGCAAACACTAAACAAATTTGCATCAAGTTAAATATCATTATTTCTAAACAAGGCAGTTTTACAATGTCTGAGCCAACAACTCAAGGCCTCATTGTATGGAAGGTGTAGAAATTCCTAGTCTCTAAAATAAATTTGCTTCCATTCAGGGAATTCGCTTTACATGACTTTGGATTTTCAGAGTCACAGATTAGTCAAAAGTCACACCCACTTTGATGGAGAGCAGATTATTTACCATTCACAATCTGTACTGAACTCCAGACGGAGTTCATACACTAGCTATCCTACAAGTAGCCTCTAATTGGAACTGTCCCGCAACCAGGTGGGGTCCTTTTAAATATACTGTTTAATTGTTAATATGTACATCCTCTCTGGCTGGAGGTCATCAAGCTCATGAAAAAAAGTTACTGAAAAATCACTCTTGACCCTATTGTAGTTCAGCTCGGTATCAGGACACTCAAAAAGTGTCCCAGAATGGAACCAAGTTACAATCTGATCTTGACAACTGGTGTTCAAACTATGTTCAATAACCAGACATCAGCAAACATCTCAATACACATTTTGGAGTCTGATAGTGTTTTAGAGTAGTTCTGACAACTAAACCCTGCAATATTCTAAACTTATTAATAATGATCGCCCATCTATGGAAAACTGACATGGACTGGTGCATGCTCCAGGAAAAAACAGTATACATACCACGGGGGTGCCCGAAGAAGTGGGTAGAAATCTGGTCCAACTGGAATGAATATAGAGGCAACATCTGTGCCCCCCCCCCACCCCCCGGTTGACCTGATTGATGAACCGCTCGCACTGTGACCGCATTGTGAAGTTTTGCCCTGAATGCATTATATCATAAAATTATGTAGGTACTGTGACTCCTCGCACTACCAATGTGGATAATGAATGCTCTGACTGTACTGACCACTGCCCTTTTTCTTTGTTGTTAATAAAAAAAATAATGATCGCCCATTATAGAACAAACTAGACTTCTAGCTAAAGACCAGAAATCCTTCTCAAACCACACTTCCGCTCCAGTACATTACTCTGGTTTGACCGATAAAATACCGAGGGTTCATCTAATTACAACCAGGCTTTTATAATCATGCTAGAAGATCACTAAAAAATGCTATTGCTTCATATAGTAGAGTTTCTCCAATGGCAAGTGTAATAAGTCTTTTAATGCACACTTAACATATTGCTGTGCTATTATTCAGTGATGTTAAAACATTGTATTTCTGGTTGCAGCCTTATAATTTGCTCTTACTTCTATTTTTTTCTGATGGACAGCCATACAATTATCATTTGTTTCTCTGATTTCCTTTATTCAGTTGTTTGTACTTCATTTCTTTCTTTCACAATAAAGTTGGAAAGGAAAAAAGCGTGGCCTATCTTTGAAAAGGGAGATACTGGCACAGGGTACACATTAAACGCTTTAAAGTTGCACTCTCCTGTTTATTAAGAAATCGGGTCATGCCTGTAATGCTAAAAATGGCCAACCACTTGGGAAAGATGGAATGTCAACAAATTAGGCTATGGGGATGGCCTTTGATCTTTGAACTGAGCCATTATCAGAGGCAAATAAATGTTTTTGCTGTTCAAAGTAAAATCTCCGTTGTTCTTAAGGAGCTTCAGGGATACAACACTAATATGCTGCAATCTCCTTCCTACTAGTACTCAAGCGGTTCAACTTGTGATTCAGACTTTAGGGGAAACACGCCATTAACCATCAGAAATGAGACCAAATTTGGGTTAGTACCACAACAAATATTCTTACACACGGAGCTCAGAATAAAATGAGTAAAACTTACAAGTTGCAATAAAGAAGCAATTCTGTAAAGAAGGCTCTCAATTTTGATTCGTTCAATTTCGGCCTGGCCAGCCTCGGTGGGATTAGTGGAGGCATACTGGCTGAGGGAAAGGAGCGTCTCCGTGCAGAACTGTAGGGCCACTTCGTAGTCTTGTCGTCTAAATGATTCAAATGCTTGTTCACATAAATTCTCAGGTCTTCTGTCTGCCATGACTTAGGGACAGAAATCCTACAAAAAAAAGAAAAAGAAATATTAACTCAGAACTCTATCAATTTGCGAAATTGTTTATACAATTTGTCATTTTTTGCCAAGAATGAGCTTTGCTAGTGATGCTTAGGTTTGTTTTAAAAATAAAATATTAACTTCATAACAATAGGAAGCCATGCTGCCAATTGGACAGAGTGGTTTCAGACACATGGTACCCAATTCACATTTCGCCTCTTCGATTTGATCATTTATCACTTGTGTGTGGGGAAAAAGGAAACCACAAAAGCAGATTTAACTGTAATTGAAATAAATATTTACAAGTCTGAATGCTTGGATTTTATGCAGTACATAAACACACTACAAACCTTCATAGATGCATGCACATATGCAGAGCAACACGTGGAGATGCACAGGCAATCACAGGGTAACTACTACACACAATCCAGGCATACAGGCAACCACCCACACACAAAATACATAAGTAAAATGCAGACAAAATATATATAATACGCACAACATAGTAAGAGAAGCAAAGAACAGGCACACAAACGCTGCTGTCGGAGGGTCAGACATACAAACTGATGTATGTACAGATATAATAACCACAGCCATCTATTAATGCATAGAACAAAACATCTACTGGTTCTCACGCCAACGGAGAAGTAGGTTCCCATATACTCAAGAAAAAAATACCCACAGACTAATTCATCTTCTCTAAACACAAACTGATGACCAGTAATAAAATTAGCTCAAATTTCTCCTTTTGATTATTTGCCCTCAATTCTAGAGCACTTTGCCCTTTAATTGGTAGTGTCAGCATGACTTCGTCGTGTTTAGGTCAGGCTATGTACAGTTTTAGCTGTCCTACAAAGTTAATGACACCTAAATACATCAAACACAGAGAGGGCAATGGATCAGCTCTCCTCATATACTGCTGGTTACAAACGTCAGTTACATTTCAGAACAGCCCGCATGACAGCCATTTGGTATAGGAAGTGTCAGTCATGCATATGGAGTTTGTGAGAAGTTTTGTCCCAACAACAGAACAATAAAAATATCAATATATGTTGTCAGATTATGTAGATGACGGAGTCTCTGTGCGAGACTGTGTTAGGACTGATCCCGCTTCCCAAGAAAGGGAAACAAATGCAATATAAATTTGCCCAACCAGGCCTCCTACCAGATAGCTATACACTGGGCCAGTCCTAACACCTTGGCTGTCACCAAGTGGAAGTCAGACTTGTTGGAGTGGGCGGTAGAGGAACATAGAGTTAGGAAGGTGCGCACAGATGAAAATGCGGAAAGGGATCTTGAAAGCTGGGCAGCATGCTGTACGTCCTGCATGTGCAAGTTGAGGAGCAGACGGATGTAAAGGAACCGGTTGGGGAGGTAGATGGGGGCCGGACAGCTTCAGAGGTGTTACACACATCAGGAAGCTCATTCGTTTCACCTGAAACTTCAGAAAGTGAACCCTCATTGGCTCTGCAGGCCTGGTCACTGAATGGATGTGAGGGTGATTGTATGCAGCAAAAGGAGGCCCTCCTTGTAGATGCCCTCCAAGAATTCGCAAGTAAGAATGGATGAAGGACTGCTGAGTTTCTCTGACCCCTGTGCTGCTTGACGCTCCCGCTGCCCACCCTGACAAGCCTAACGCTACTGTGCAATGCTGCAATGTTATTGTATTGTATTAATGTTCAGATAAAAGTTAGTAAAACTATATTTAAAATTAAAAAAAGATTAACTCTAAATACAAAGGAAAAATGTATGTTTAAAATGATAATCACATTCCTACAATGATTTCAGAAGCGCCCTGCGTCATAATAAATTATCAGGCATTCTTGAGGAAGATATAGAGTGCACTGGCACACAGATAAGAGATAAATGGCCTTTAATCAACACAGCATTTTTCAGAAATCCTTCCACACAACACTCAAGTGGGTCAGAAAATATACATAGAAAATAAATTGCGTGTTTATATTGAGAGAAAAAAATCATGGCTTTTTAGTATAGGTACCAAATATTTGCATCTAAACAACTAATAAAATTTACAGAAAAAGAAAAAAACGGACCAGTGTTTGGGGAAAGGATTTGTCACAGGGGATAAAGCACAATTGACTAAGAGTCAAACTGTCCTAAAGGGAACCAAAATTACTTTTAATATAACCGGACGGAACTTAGTCATAAGTACCTTTACCCAGAAATTATTCACTGGAGATTAATGCGGTTCAATGCTTGTGCCAGTTTTGATGACAGCGAAGGCACTCAAAACTGGCTTGGTCAATTCTCTCTCCTCTCTATTGACAGCCGCAGGCCTCATATGAAGATCTTTCACTTTAGCGCCTTCTTCAATAGCAAGGATCCAGGGTAATGTGAACTAAATCTGGTCTGCCTAGTGCTTCCATGGTTTTCTTTACATAATTCAGTAACGTAATCCTAAACCCAAAGTCACAAGCAAGGCAATCAGCTCGGAATTCACGGTCGAAAGCGGCTTTCTGATTTTTCCATAATGCAATCCAAAAAAGGGGTGGATCAAGCCTGATGCAGTCATTCACAAAGGCTAGGCCCAGCTCCACATGCATAAAATAATGGGAACTGCCAGGACCTAATCCCCAACGGACACTTGCAAATTTGGTTCTCCTTCCATTGTAACAAGGTGCAGTGACGGAAAGCCACCCCATACTTTGAAGTAGGTAGACATTTCAGCTTTCAGATTCTGAACAAGAGCATTAAAGGTTTGCTACCAAATTTTAAGGACAATTCATACAGAGCCATAAATGAGTGGTTAAAACAGACGGAACGATTGGAGAGGCAAGGCAGGCAGGTGTCAGAAGTCACCCCAAGGTAGGAAAAAAAAGATATTGCTCACCTTTGAGATATATTTACCTTCATTGAAATGGGCCTAACTTTGCAGCTTTGGGGACCACAATACATGAATTTAGTTTTAGTTATATTGGCTTCAAGGTCCAATCTATCCTTAAAAAGAGACGAAATTCTCAATGAGATCTCAAACAGCTAAATGTGATGAAAGTAGGAAAGCATAATTGCCATAAAGCAATGATGGAATTTAGATAGATAGATAAGATAGATATATTCCCAAGAGGAGTGAAACGCGTCATGGAGGGCACTTGTCTGACATTTATGCCGAAATAAAATGTCTTTGCACAAACTGAACGTGTGGAGGTCGTTAATTATTCTTCAGGAAGTAAGAGGTCCGTGCCTGCGAGTTGCTGTTCCTTGTCAGGGGACGGGCAGGAAATATATATATATATATATATATATATATATATATATATATATATATATATATATATATATATTATATATATATATATATATACAGTAAAGCGTACTCTGTCTCCTCGACACAAGACGACACAGCCACACGATCTCCTTAATTAGCGTGCTTTATTTCAAAACCAATCTACTCTACACGTTTCGGAGCCGGTAGCTCCTTGCTCTCGAGGTGTATATATACACACTTCTATATATACACACATATACACACACATACACACATATAGACATATACACACAGGATCGATGCCTAGACACAGCCCTGGTGAATGCCTCAAGATGACCCAAATGTATTCGTGCTCTCCCCCTCTGTGCCGATTTTAACCATCACTGATACTCAACAATGTAGTGCATGTAGGAAGTTAATCAGATCCTGGGGTAAACCTATCTGAGTAAGAATGTGTCATTTTAGAGCAATTCACATGGTTAAATCCACTACTTGAGTCCATGAATGAAAGGGATAAAGACCCCTTTTTTGCAATTGTGTATTTACCTACTATTAGGTTAAGGTTTAGACACTGTTCCTACGTCCCCAGTCCTGCTCTAAAGCCATATTGAACCTGGCTAATGACGCAAGACTGATTGATGGGCCCAGGTCGCTATCTGGTGCAGGATAATACTTCCTATAACCTAGAGCAAAAAAATCCAACATCGATATTGATTGACAGCAGCAAGGATCCTCCCCATTACTTTTCTTAAAAATTGGAACTATAATGGCTGTCTGCCCAGAGATGGAGATCTTGCAGTGTACCACAGCATTCAAAGTGTTATTGTAATGACAACCAAAACAGCAATGTTCTCCTATAAAGATCCATGGGGACCTATCTTTCTAGATGGACTAGAGGATTTAGCAGTGATCACCGCTCCCAGGTCAAATCTAATGTCATGGGGAAGGAGGGTATTATCCAACCAATCCACTACGCAGGTATTTTCCAAAGAGAAATGTTTGTCTGAAATAGTTGATACAGGTGTCTGCACGGATTGTAGTCACTAGTCCATTACTTTTAACTGTCGCTGACCAGCTCCCGTTCACAATTTTCCAAAAACCCTTGCACCCTTTTCTTTGCAGGTTCTTATTAGGCTTTCCCATGCTTCCTCCCTGAGAGACTGCTTCCTTTTTTTGAACAATTTGATATCCTGACCTTGCTTTATCTAGGACAGTATTGTCCGTAGGGCTACAGTTAAGGGCTAAGCACAAGTATTGGTTGGCAATCCTACATTCCCTGCCAAACCAGCCCGACTGAATAGATTTGGCATTTTAAGGATGACTAGTTAAGGAAGTCTTAATAAATACATTTCCTTTCTTAAATGCCTCAATTGTGCCAGATAAAAGATCAGACCAAGGTTAGTCCTTACAGAGACCGTCAACAAGGTGGTAATATTCAAAGCCTGCCACCTACCCCTGAGTTACTTATCTTTAGGGGTATATCACTTACACCCTTACATACAGGCGGTTGAGAACTGATCCACAGGAACAGTGCAAATTCGTTGGGATTATGGTTGCTGAACCCACTTTCAGTAGCACCCCCTGCGTCAACAAACTCAGCCATGCCCTTAGAAATTAATTAATAAATGAATGATGATGCCTTGTTCCCTGCCCACAATGGAAGATATCTGTGCCTCTCTGATCTGCCCTCTGGCCAAACAGGAGGTTATCAAACTCCAGGAAAGGGTCACGCTGGTTACATTATTACCCAACTTTGTGTTAAATCACCCCCAAAGATCCCGTGAATCTCATTCAGAATATGGTCTGCCCCATTTCTTAATATTTCCATGATATAAAACATAACATTGATTTTACAGCCCAATGCCACTACCGAATTATAAAAATGCTAAGAGTGTCCTGTGCACACGTATCTCTCAAAATAGTTCTCAGGTGAGAACCAAAAGTTTAGTAAACCTTCAACAAATGATTTCAGAATCCATCCGTGTGGAGTGATAATTATTTAATAGTTCAGAATGGATCAGTACATACAAGAGCAAGGACACTCTTTGCATTTCATTTGGCAGGGGATACGTCTCTGTCTTCGCAGGGGCTGTTTTCTGCTGGTTTTGTTCCCCTCACCGGTTTGCACCGGACAAACTTATTCTACTACCACCTACATTCTAGGTACCCGTTGAGCGCCAAATCTTCCCGACACCCTTCAAAACCATTTCTCTCCTTTTCAGAATTATACAAATGTATAAGAATGAAATAAAACCTATACAAGAGAATTATCCAAAGAACTTGGGATTCCAGGGTGGTAGCAAACAATTAGAAATACTTTAAACAGCTTATAAAGACCTTATTAGGCAGACCCCCATGATCTACACCCAGCCAAATGTGTGACAGGTATAAAGAAAGCTTCAAACCCATCCCAAACAATGTCAGTCTAATACCAGATTTCCAGTAACATTACAATGTTAACATTTGAAATGTATGCCCGCAATATTCCAGCATACCAGATGAGTCAGCGAATTGTTCATGAGACCTCAGAAGGAGCCTCCCTTTGTATGAACACTACCAGGTTGCTGCAATCCTTGGCAGGTCTTACTGCTCCTAAGCTGAGAGTGCAATAGTTAGACAGTCAGGCTATATCCTCTAGGCCAATTAGAGGGGTAAATCTATTGGTCTTAGGGATACATTGACGGTTAACTGGTTCAGGACACCGGGGAGGAAGAGGGGGCTTAGCAACCAGTTCACAAGAATGATGCCTTTAAAAAAAGCCCAGTGGCAAAATGGGGATGGTTATTCAGAAAATTCCAGTGGGCGTTTTGAGCACTGTGCGAAATTAACCGACCAGCTCCTTTCGGGTTCATGCAGTTAATGACCACACGGTCCCCCTTAGAGTGTTTGGTTGAGGGTTCAATTCAGTCCCCTCTCCTAACAAGGAGAATATCCTTTTATTCTGAGATGCTGAAATCTGAATTTCTGGTTAACCAATGGAATACCTTGTTTTTGAGTTCACCATCTGATTCCGCCGTGGATGCAACAGACATGGAACATTTGTTAAGATAACTACATAGGGGCAACAGTCAGCTGGAAGATTGAGTCGGGAGCGAATAGTGACATCAACTTGCATGGACAGAACTTCCAGTTCAATTGTAAGGGAGGTATTCCTATTTACTTATTATTTATTTATTCACTTATAAAGTACAGGCAAATCATCCCCAGGGGGATCTCTCGGTGCTTTGAGACAACAGGAACTTGGTGGGCGTGCACATCAAAAATATCCATGTCTTTAGAAGTTTATTGAAGCTGGTTAGTTCACCACAGGCCCTAATGTTCTGTGGCAGGTTATTCCAGTGGCTGGCGGCCAGATAAGGCAAGGATGGGTGGGAGAGCTTTCTCTTGTGTATTCTCTAAATACACAAAAGGCTACCATTGCTAGATCTTAGTTGTCGGGCTGGTTGATACCATATGAGTTTGTTTCTGAGATAGGCAGGGCCTTTCCCCTGTAGTGCTCAGAAGACCACGCAGAGCATCTTGAAAATAGCTAGTTTTCTGGATGGAAGCCAGTGAAGCTGGTTCAGTAGAGGGGCGGAAGGGGTCCGCACCGGCTTGTTGAGGGCCAGATGGGCTGCTGTGTTCTGTACCACCTGCAGCCTCGATAGGAGGTCCTCCCTTACTCCCACCAGCAATGAGTTACCATAGTCCAGTCTACTTACCAGGAGCGACTGGATGAGGGTTTTTCTCGCTGAAAGGGGGGATCCATGGAAAGATCTTCCTGAGCATCTTCAACGTACCAAAGCAGGTACCTGACAATGACTTCACCTGCTCCTCCATTGATAGTTTATCATCTATCCTGATGCCAAGGTTCTTAGCCCAACTTTTGGGCGCAGGGGCTTCCCCCAGCTCGGCAGGCCACCACTCAGGAGACCAGATTGCTTCAGCCTTCCCAAACAGCAGGATTTCTGTCTTTGAGCAGTTCAGTTGTAGAAAATTCCTCCTCATCCAACTCGCAATGCTAGACAGGCAGCTTTTAAATTTTAATCGAGTTGACATAATGTCCTCCTCAATGGGGACAATTAGCTGCCTGTCGTCAGCATATGAGATGGTCTCAAAACCATGGCCTCTGATGATATCAGCCAAGGGAGTCACATATATGTTGAACAGGGTGGGACTCAAGACTGATCCTGGAGGAACTCCCATGTCCACCACTATGGTCTGTGATGCAAAGGAGTCCAACTGAATATTCTGAGTACGCTCTGATAGATAGCTTTAAATCCACTTGAGGGCCCTGCCTTTGACCCCAATCCCCCTCAATCTGTCAAGCAGTATCTTGTGCGAGATGGTGTAAAACGCTGCTGACAGATCAAGGAGGACTAGGATCACTGGAGTTCCTCTATCCAGTGTCAACCTTATGGTGTCCGTAACCTCCAACAGTGCTGCCTCCGTGCTATGTGATGCACGGAAGCCGGACTGGGAAGGGTCCAGAAGGTTGTGTTGTTCCAGATAGAGGGATAGCTGTTGATTCACCAGTGTCTCCAGAACCTTCGAACAGCAGGGGAGGAGCGAAATCGGTCTGTAGTTCTGCAACTCAGTCACATCAGCTAGCATTTTTTTTTAGAGTGGTTTAACCCATGCGTTCTTCCACTTGTCCTAGGCTTTTCAGCTTCTTGCCGGCGTTCACCACCACCAATATCGGGTTATACCTATTCAATCAATGTTTGAAATAGCCGGTTTGGTGAATGTGTACCACCGAGCATGCGCCCCTGGACAGTCTGCCATTGCGGTGGCAGTATTCGTTACCTCCGCTTCCTCTACCCTGGTGGCATGAGGAACACATTATTACAAATAGTTAATTCTAAAATCGCTTTCTCAAGACCGGCTATTCTATCCACCAAGGGGGTAACACAAATGTCAGAGCTTATATCTTCCCAAGTAACGGGTCCCAATTAGAGTAGTTAATTTCTACCCTTCCTTCCCCATAGCCCAAACACAGGGTCAGGATGGTTGCAGGTGTTTTTGTCATGGTTTCTAGGGATTCCAGCCTTATCGCTGCAAATGCGCTTACTCTGCTGCTTCCGGTGGGCAGAAGGGCCTCCTTCACTAATATGCAAGGAGTGAAGGTAAATTGCAGCCTGTGGGAGAGTCGGGCCCACCAGGCAAGGTCACCCTCCACCAGTGCGAATAAGTAATAACTAGATTGCTTGAAGCACTGGGACAATGTGGGGGTGAATTGGGAAGGGCAATAGTTCTCCTTTGTCTAGGGACAACTGTCTTTCTGCTAAATCAATTTCTTTAGAGATGACCCTACTGCTCTGGCCAGAAAGATGTCCAGCGTGGAGCACTATTGTGCATTAGTTACTTTGTTTTTTATCTCCCTCACCCCACTCCCAGCATTTTAATTTTTTACATAGCAAGCAAACCTCTCTAAAAGCAAAATAGTGCAGCTAAAGATTATCCTGAAAATAGGGTATCCCTCAAGGAAATATGCAAAAATGGCAAAACAACAAAGCAAAAGGCCAAGTCCCTGATAAGGGATTCTCCAGGCTTCAATCAATCAAGGGCTTGTATAGTGCACCTACTCACCCCGGAGGGTCTCAAAGCGCTTCTGGTTGTAGGATCATTCGAAAAGCCAGGACTTGAGGCCCTCTTGAATTGGGTCAGCGATGCAGATTACCGGAGGTGGAGGGGCAGGGTGTTCCAGGTCTTGGCGGCGAGGTAGGAGATTAATCTTCCTCCTGTTCTGGTCTTGTGGATCATGGGGACAGAGGCTAGGGCGAGTTGGGCGGATCAGGTATGGTTCAGGTTTGCTAGTCCTTCGTCGTGGACAGCTTTGTAGGCATGTGTGAGGAGGTTGAAGTTGATTCTCTTGTTGACTGGGACCCAGTTGAGGTGTCGAAGGTGTTGTGTGATGTGGCTCTGTCGGGGGATGTCGAGGACCAGTCTGACTGTGGCGTTTTGAATATTCTGTAGTTTCTTGAACGGTTTCTGGGTGATGCCGAGACAGAGTGCGTTGCCGTAGTTGAGACTGCTGGTGAGGAATGTGTATGTGGTCGTCTTTCTGGATTCTGTGGGGATCCATCTGAATGTCTTTCCAAGCAGGCGGCGGAAACTGCGTGGATTTGGCGGCTCATTGTGAGCGATGAGTCCAGAAAAATGAAGAGTTTGCATGCATGATCCGTCGGAGTGGGAGGGGATCCCAGAGCAGCTGGCCACCAAGAGTCGTCCCAGGCTGAAAGGGTAGGTCCCAGGAGGAGTAATTCAGTCTTGCTCGAGTTGAGCTTGAGGCAGCTAGCTTTCATCCAGGTAGCAACGTCCTTCATTCCGCTGTGGAAGTTGGTTCTGCCAGTTTTGGGCTCGTTGGTGAGGGGGAGGATCAGCTGGGTGTCGTCGGCATAGGATACAAAGTTAAGTCCATGGCTTCTGACGACAGCTGTGAGAGGGGCCATTTAGATGTTGATGAGGGTGGGGTTCAGGGAGGAGCCCTGGGGCATTCCGCAGCTGATCTCTCTAGGTTCTGAGAGGAACGGGGGTAGTCTGACTCGCGGAGGCCAGCTGGGAAGGAAGGAGTGGATCCAGTCCAGTGCCTTGTCACGGATGCCGGCGTTGTGGAGTCTTGTGATTAAGGTGCGGTGGGAGACTGTGTCAAAGGCGGCCGAGAGATCCAGTAGGATGAGAGCTGCGGGTCGGGGGGGGGGGGGGGGCGATGGCGGCAGCTGCTTTGTGGAAGATGTGGTGCGGGCAAGGATCCAACGGGGCTCCTGAGTGGATGCTCTTCATAGTCTTGAGCGTGTCTTATGTTATGAGCGGGGTCCAGCAGAGCACAGTCTGTTGGGGTGTGGCGTGGTTTCGTGTGGTGGTGGTGGCCAAAGTGGCCAGGATCTAGGGTGTCAAAGCGGTCATAGATTTGCCTGATCTTGTGGTGGAAGAAAGTGCCGAGTTTGTTGCAAAGGTCTTGGGAGGGCGAGACGTCTGCAGTCTCACCGCTGGGCCTCGCAAACTCCTTGCTTGACAATGGCAAAGAGTTATTTTCTGCTGTGTGAATTGGCACCGATTCCATATTCAAGGGCTGTTTTCTTTGTGATTTTTAAGGGGTGGGGTGCGTTACGGCAGATTTAAAGGTAGCACAGATTTCCGGGGTTTTGTTGTTTTTTTATCTTTTCTCGAGTCGCCTGCAGGTGTGTCTGGATTTGTGGAGGGCGGGAGTGAAGCCGCTGGCTTTCTTGGAGTGTTGTTTGCCTGGTCTTTTCTTCAGGGGTGTTGGTGAAGTAGGAGATCCATCGGAGGAGGTTGCATGCTGCAGTGTTGGCGGAGTGGTTGTACTGAGGGAGTTGATGAGAAGTTCTTCAGTGGCCTTGATCCAGCTGCAACTTGGGGGGGGGTGGTGGTGTATGGTGGGTGTGGCAAGGCGAGATGTACGCAGTGGTGGTCTGTCCAGGAAATTTCGGTGGTGTGACTGTAGCTGATGTTTTCCCTAGCAGAGCAGGCAGGGTAGAGCGTGTCTCTGGCTGTGTGGGTCAGTGCAGTGACTAGCTGCTTCAGTCCAATGTAGGCTTTGATAATCAACCACGATCCTCCAGAGATGCTTTGTCCTACAGTCACGAGAGGTGGCCCAGCCCAGCCTCTCCTGGGCGCTGACAGGCCTGGTCTTGGCCCATTCTTCACCCAAGCGCAGCCCGAGCTGCGGGGCTACAGAGCACCTTAAGGCTGTTCAGGACCCTCCTCCTGCTGCTTGGTAGAAGAATGGTGCAGCCTGGGACACAGAGTCCAGTCCCCGTAGGCTGTTTCTTCTCTCAACGTGTCACCACGATACCATCAAAAATTATACCTACCTTTTGCATACAGAAGTTGGTTCAAGTTTCATGTCTCTGCTGACATGTGCTCAACAATTTTCTACCTGTGATTACTTTGAACAGCATGGACAGCTAGAAAAGGGCATTTTATTTTGATAAAGACCCCTATTAGCTAACGAGCAAATTATTTATCACATATTTAAAGGTAAACTTCAAGATGAACAATCAAACGTGTTTCATTTACTCATATCAAGTTTTATTAATGGTTTTTCTCTTTAAAAGTCGTTAAACTGTCCCTAAGAGTAGCTCAAAAGTATTGCTCGAGACATTAAAGAAAGAAACATTTTAACCTACTGTCACACAGCTGATGACATCATTGTTCCTTTCGGATCCATTTCAAACAGTGCTGAAAAAAAATTATACCATCAGTTATATATCCGATTAGCTTGAGTAAGGTGACAATATTCAGGTTATATTTTCATATGATTAGAAAATTATAAACAGATTCTGATTTTGTTCTCTCTAAATCATTAAATGATTTCGTTAGAATGAAAAGGATAAATTAATAGGAGGTAAACTACTAAAGAAATATGTAAATTCTGGTTAAAGTTAAAATGTAATGACCTTTATCTACACAGGGTTCACAAGTTCAGTTTGCAAAACAACATGTTTAAAGAAGAGGAAGACATTAAACAGCCATATCAACATCTGCCAAACTGCAGATACTCCCACTCTTTCACACCAGAACACATTAAACACATATACAAACACTATGGAGCAGCGAGAAGCTATACTTAGTTAAGAAGCCTCAGCCTCCCAAACGTGCCGAAGTAATACCACTGGGGCTATACTCCTACAGCAGTCCGCTGCTTAATGTATACCAACACTGTGGACCAGCAAGTCGCTATAATTAGGTAAGACCCCTCGCCTCCCAAACTCTCTCATGTGATACCACTGCAGAGGGTTGACCTATCTATTGTAATCTCGTTATGTTCTTATCTACGAGATTGTTGCGTGGCCCATAGTGTATCTCTTCAAAGTGTGAGATCTACACCCAGGTTAATCGGAGTCCTGGGCACATCCCTGGGTGCAGATCTCACACTCAGCGTATCTGCTGTATTGTTCAGCCATCATCTCCCAGTGCAGATCCAGGAAGGTTGCCATGATGAACTGTGTTTTGGTAGCTCCGTATTGTGTTTGCGAACGTGTGCGAACCAAGCACAGTTCGGGGTGCTCTAGTTTGCCTTTTGTTCCGGTTAGTGCAGTGTTTTAGGCGGGGTGGGATTTTAATTTTGAAGCAGTTTGCTTAAAGGATTCAAGGACATGTCTGCAGAGCTTTAAAGGAATGTGGGCAGGCAGCTGTTGGGCTCCGCCTAACACGGTCTGGAGCAGCAGACTACCATGACTTTGGGAGAGGATATTGTACGCTACGCGCTTCCAGATGTGCGCGGACAGGCAGAGGAAATGAAGAGCAAGGTGCACGGGTAGGTACGAACAAAAAGTGAGGTACAGACCCGCTAGCGTTTGTGATTCAGGGGGATACGCGCATAGCTAAAAATAAAACACGTTGGACCATTCAAATGCAAGCAACAACATACAAGATTAAATTGGCTGCTTATAATACAAACGATTGAGCCCTTTCCCAAAAATAGAATGTTTCTAAGTAGGTAAAGAGTCCTCAAATGCTATAGCTACGGATTAATTCTATTTATTTTTTTTAAACTGTCACACTTTCGGAAACTGCCTGTCTGCCTCAGTCTCTCTCTCGCTTATGGTGGTTTACAGTAGTTGGGGTCGATTTACTATTAAGAACGCATTTCTACACAAATTGCACGTTGTAGAAAAATTAGGATAATGAAAGAATGGGGGGGTGAAGAGTATCACATTCTATCCTACACTATGCAGCTGATGTCTTTAACAACAACTTTTAAGTCACTGTGTAGATTGAAATGTATGAATCCTGACCCGTCTGCAGGCCAGGTCGCACCCCCCCCCCCACCCCAGCCGCCTCCCTGCTCCACCTGACCGTCACCTCGGCGCTGCCCTCCAGCGTGAGTCTCAAGGCCGCTGGGGCCGCCACTGATGCTCACTGTCACTTATTTAGCGGACCATCCGATTGTGATTGGACTGTTTTTCTGTTTTTGTATTTCTCTGCCACCTTTTCTGACCTCTATTCACGCCAGTTCACCTCCCCCACCCCCTCTTGCCTTCTGCGTCCCTTGGCTTTCCCTGCCGCTGCCTCCTGCGGCCACGCCCCTCGCTGCCCCGCTCCCGACTCCCAGCTCCTCCTCCCTCCCTCTCCGCCTCAAAAGGTGGCCGCCGGCAGGCGAAAAACCCTTTCACTGTCGACGGCATAATCGCCTTGGCAGGCACCCAAACCTCAACACCATCAGAAGGTACCAGATAGACAAAGACGAGACTCTTTGAGGAAACATGCTGACAATTCTGCAAACTCAATTGACCGCTACCCGCGGCCCATCACTGAGGTGACCTTGTGATACAACCTCAACTGTGACAACGCGTCACATCAATAAGACTACCTAAACAGCGACTAAAAAATTCAAAATGAATGTGGAGTAATGAGGCTACTGCGTCGGTATCCAAAAACTCACCATTGTCAGAAGGAATCTGACAGATGAAAACAAGACACAGACGCAGGCGACAGAGGCGGACTCCTGACCCGTCTGCAGGCCAGGTCGCCCCCCCAGCCGCCTCCCTGCTCCACCTGACCGTCACCTCGGCGCTGCCCTCCAGCACGAGTTTCGCGGCCACTGGGACCGCCACTGCTCATTGTCACTATTTAGCCGAGGATCTGATTGTGATTGGACTGTGTTTTTCTGTTTTTTTATTTCTCTGCCACCTTTTCTGACCTCTATTCCCGCCAGTTCGCCTCCCCCACCCCCTCTTGCCTTCTGCGCCCCTTGGCTATCCCCGCCGCTGCCTCCTGAGGCCACGCCCCTCGCCGACCCGCTCCCGCCTCCCAGCTCCTCCTCCCTCCCTCTCCACCTCAAATAGCGACCGCCGCCCGGAAGCAGAGCGGATGCGCGCTGCGGGTGCGCCGATTGCGCGGACCGCGCACAGCGCCAGAACCCCGAGCACTCCACAACGCCAGACTCCGATACGACGCCGACACCCTCCACGCTCTCAACACCGGCCGGGACCTCCCCTGCTTCCAGGCCGCTCCTAAACACACCCACTGACCCTTCTCCTGCCACAGCTGCAACTTCACTTGCGACACAACCACCAAGCCCCCAAGGCCCGGACCCAACTACCTGAGATGAATACTCCTCAACAACCGATCCGCACGCAAACACGCCGTCGAGCTCTGGGACCTGCTCGACACCTCCGACCCCAGACGTTGCCTTCCTGACCGAGACCTGGTGGAACGACTCCTCGGCACCGGACATCGCCATAGCCATCCCAAATGGCTACAAGGTCTCCCGAAGAGACCGCACCAACGGAATCGGAGGAGGAGTAGCCATCGTCCACAAGTCAACCCTCCAAGTCCGCACCCTCGCAGAAGACTCCCTCAACTCCGCCGAACTCCTCCACTTCCGGATCCACACCGATCCCAAAACCACCCTCAAAGGAATACTGCTCTACAGACCTCCCGGACCCAGAGCCCTGTTCAGCGACTCCATCGCCGACCTCGCCAGCACCCACGCACTCGCCTCCACGGACAACATCCTTCTCGGGGACCTGAACTTCCACCTAGAGAACAACAATGCCAACTCCGCCACCCTGATCGACCACCTCTCCAACCTCAGCCTCCGACAACTCGTCACCGAACCCACCCACGCCGCCGGACACACGCTCGACCCAGTCTTCTCCACAAGCACCCACGTCACCTTCAACCACACCACCGAAATCCACTGGACCGACCACCGCTGCATCCACTTCACCTTAAAGAAACCAACCACGCACCACCGCACCCAACAACTGCCCCGCCGGTGCTAGAGCAAAGTCACCGTGGACCAACTGACCTACACCCTCGCCCAGAACCCACCCGCCGACCCCACCAACCAAGACGCCACCCGCAACCTCAGACAGTGTATCGAGGACTGCACCAACACCCTTGCCCCGCTAAAGAAACGCTCCCTCCACCACCCCAGCAAGAAAGCCGCCTGGTTCACCGAAGAACTCCAGACCTCCAAACCCGCATGCCGGAAGCTGGAGAAGAAATGGCTCCTAGACCGCACACAAGACAGCCACGCAGCCCACAAGGACCACCACCTCATAAGAACAGCCAAGAGATCCTCCTTCAAAACCCGCCTGGAGAACAACGCACACGACAGCAAAGAGCTATTTAACATAGTGAAGGAGCTCTCCAACCCCAGCGCCAACACCTACACCAATGACATCCCGCCCTCAAGACCTGTGCGACGCACTGGCTACCTTCTTCCATCGCAAGATCACCGACATCCATGACAGTTTCAACACCCCGTCCGCCGCGACCACGACAGCCACCTCTCCGAACACCAACCAGCTGACCGCCTGGTCCCACGTCAACAACGACGAGACACGCAAGGTCCATCCACTCATGATCCCTGTCAGACCCCTGCCCGCACCATGTTTTCAACAAAGCAGACGCAACCATCGCACCCCAACTACGGAAAGCCATAAACATCTCCTTCGACATAGCGATATTCCCGGAGAGCTGGAAACACGCCGAAATCAGTGCCCTCCTCAAGAAGCCCAAGGCAGACCCCAAGGAACTCAAGAACGTCCGGCCCATCTCCCTGCTCCCGGCAAAGGTCATCAAGAAAATCGCCAACATACAGCTGACCCGCCACCTCGAAGACAAGAACATACTAGACCCAACCCAGTCCGGATTCAGATGAAACCACAGCACCGAGACAGCCCTCATCGCCGCCACAGACGACATCCGGCGCCAACTAAACAACGGCGAAACGTCAGTCCTCATCCTCCTGGACCAGTCAGCCGCCTTCGACGCGGTCTGCCACCACACACTAAGAACACGCCTCCAAGAAACCGGAATACAGGAGAAGACCCTGGACTGGACCAAGTCCTTCCACTCCGGCAGAACCCACCAGAGAATCCGCCTCCCACCCTTCCGTTCCGACGCCACAGGCCTCATTTGCGGCGTTCCCCAGGGCTCATCCCTCAGCCCGACCCTGTTCAATGTATACATGGCCCCCCTCGCACAAGTGGCCCGCCAGCACGACCTGAACATTATCTCCTACGCCGACGACACCCAGCTCATCCTCTGCCTCACCAAGGACCCACACACCGCCAAAACCAACCTCCACGAGGGAATGAAAGCCGTCGCCGAGTGGATGAGGATGAGGAGCAGCCGCCTAAAACTGAACTCCGATACGACGGAAGTCCTCATCCTCGGCCCCACCCCCTCCGCCTGGGACGACATCTGGTGGCCAACCACACAAGGAACAGCACCGACACCTACGGACCACGCACGCAACCTAGGATTCATCACAGACTCCTCCCTCTCCATGTCGAAACAGGTCAACGCCGTGTCCTCCTCCTGCTACATCATGCTCCACATGCTTCGCAGGACCTACAAGTGAATCCCGAACAAAACCAGAAGAACAGTGACCCAGGCCCTCGTCAGCAGCAGGCTGGACTACGGCAACGCAATCTACGCAGGAATCCCAGCCAAACACCTACAACGACTGCAACGCATCCAGAACGCCTCCGCCCGCCTGATCCTCAACATCCCTCGGTGCAACCGCATCACCTCCCACCTAAGAGACCTGCACTGGCTCCCCGTCGACAAGAGGATCACCTTCAAGCTCCTCACCCACGCACACAAAGCACTCCACAACACCGGACCAGTCTACCTGAACAACAGACTCCCGCCCGCCAACTCCGCTCCGCCAGCCTCGCCGCCGTCCCGCGCATCCAACGCACGACCTCCGGCG
Source organism: Lissotriton helveticus (assembly GCF_964261635.1). Classification (NCBI taxonomy): domain Eukaryota; kingdom Metazoa; phylum Chordata; class Amphibia; order Caudata; family Salamandridae; genus Lissotriton; species Lissotriton helveticus. Next base: position 1,180,466,166 of record NC_136068.1, read on the forward strand.
GCAGATCCTTCTCCTTTCTCGCCGCCAAGACCTGGAACACCCTCTCCTCCCACCTACGGCTGACCCAGGACCTACTCACTTTCAGGATGCTCCTCAAGACCTGGCTCTTTGAGCAGTAGCAGCACCCCCTCCTCTCAGCGCCTCGAGACCCTCAAGGGTAAGTAGTTCGCTTTACAAGTTCAATGATTGATTAATTGATTGAATGAATCGCAAGTAACAAAAGGATCGGTGATAAAAGCTGTAACCCAGTGAGCTTTCCAGATGAAATAATATTTTGTCATATGCAGATTACATGTTATTTGCAACAGGTATGTTAACCCTCTGCGCTACTGGCGAGTCAAATCTCCACATATTATTCACTTTCCAACGCAGTCATGAACAGTGCTGCTGTAGCCAATTCCTGCTGCTCGGCTTGGTCGCTGTAGCTGAAGTGTGTGGAGTCACTCACTGCAGACAGGTGCTCTGACAGTGCTGTGATGTGATATGCTGCAGACAGTTGCCAGTCGGGAGAGGTCAGGCGGGCACAGTGACACTGATGATGCTGACCCATCTGCAGCTATAGGTTGAAATACCGTTGAGGGCATGGCATGGCATGGCACGCTGTCTCAGAGCTGTGCCTTATGCATTTAGACACAAGGTGCCTGCTATCATCATTGTAGTCCGTGCAGGGAACACTTTACAATCATGAGTAGTAAAGCCCCCGGTGACGCCCCCACGAGCAGGTGAGGGGAGCAGGGTTGAGGTGGTCATGGAGGTCCTTTAATTATTGATTCTGCCGGCTGCAGTGACCGCGGTAGGAATTTGAAATTAAGACATCCTGCTACACGTGAAGAGGCTGCGGAGGTTCAGTGAGGGCTGGCAGACAGGAGTGTCTGTTCTGTAGGGGGCAGTTCTGGCTCACTCAAGCGGTCAGCTGACCATAGCGCACATGCATAGGTCTTCACCAGCCACAACAGACCTGTAAGGCTGGTGAAAACAATGTCCAAGGGCCGGTGCTGTTTAAGGTGGCAGAGACTAAATCTGCTCAGCCACAACAGAGGTTGGGGCCGGTCCTGGCAGATATGATACAGCAGATATGCAACACTGGACGCGGGGATGAAAGCAACATAAGTCACCATAGCAGCAATTCAGCGATCCCCCTGAGGGCGGCAGTGGTGAGCCCAGACCACAGCTAAATATGTTGCCTGGGGCAGACGGCAGAATATCAAGCGTCCGAAGCGCTTTTGTTGTTCAATTTAAAATGAAGCTTACAGCGACTGCTCTGACGTGTCACTTGCACTGAAAACTGTATAACGATGAATGAGCGTGTAGATTCCATGCTTGGAATCAAGCGAAATGTCAAATCTTCCATATAATAGTTGATAAGAAGAGTTATGTTGTGGCTGGCTATGAAATAGCCACTGCAGTTCGAGCAAATTAAGCTGTAGACATCTAAAACGTAACCAAGCGCAGTGATTTCTCCTGTTTCTATCAGAAAGAGACACAACAGGGGAGGGGCAGCAGGACAACGTAGAGGGCAGGGTAAACGACGACACAGAGGGAAGGCAACTGCAAAGAGGTGCACTCCATTAGAGTTCTAATAAGGAAGTACAATCAAAAACCAGCTAGAGATCACGTAATGAACACAATTTCATCCTCACAGAAGATGGGATTAGAGCGTGATGTTACGATATTGCTTCTGGCCAACGCACCCTAATCATTCGAGCGGAAATGGTTAATAAAAATATAGTAACACAAACATAACTTCTCAGAAGAACATCACAATTCCAGCGAGGCAACGGGTCTTCGTTATAGTTATTTCGACAAAACAAAACGTAAAGTTTAAAAAATAAGAATTCAACGTAAACTGTCAGCGAGGAAAGTAAATACAAAACCTCTCAGTTTCCTGTGGTACTCAAAGGATTAAAAGTGCCTGCAGAAAGCCTTGACGAACAATGCATCTTGCATTATTTAAGTCAATGCATCTGTAAGAATACCCTTCATTGCACTGTATTGATTCCAGAAGAACCCCACGCCCCCATCGTCCCCCGGAATCGTTTGAGCTGTGGTTGGAGAGCCTGCGCCGCATCGGTTTGAAGTAGCAAGTGCTGTGCTGAGGCACCGGAGTGTGGCAGGGCGAGACGTTGTAATCTGGCTTTGTGTTCTCACGACACGCATCACTGAAGTTTACTAGAAAACGTAACTCGAGTTATACGTTTGGTGAATTTGAATTTGGAGTAGGGATCAGGATTAAATGGGGTTTCTTGGGAGGAAGGACGCGAAAGGAGATTTAGATGCATTTGATGGGAATACAGCAAAAAAGTGTGACATTTGGGAAGTTCAGAATTATGGTCACGCTGAGTCTTAGATGTGATATGAAGTAAATTTGCATCATGAGACTAGTGTGGGGTGTAGCCTCGTCCCATACACGGGTTACAATAATTATACAACAATGGGATAGTATTGATTGGTGATGAAGGTTATGCAAGTTTAGTGTAGTAGTGGGAAGCAACACTTGGGAAGGAAGCAGTACAGGGTGTGTGTGATCACTTTCACGGCCGCTTTGATGTTCTCAGTGGGCGCGAGGCTCACTGAGAACATCAAAGCGGCCGCGAAAGTGATCACGCAGGCTGACAAATGGTGCGCGCGCCCGGCGCACATGCACTGTACCCGATCCGCCTGCCACCTTTGGGAGCACTTTTAAAAGCCCCTTACTTAATATCTCGCATAGCATTGCTTACGCATTAGCTAGGCGAGACCTAAAAAAGGCAAGGTCCTGAGAAGTGGCAGTTTTAAAGTCACGTTGTCAGCGCAACACAGCTAATAATAATAAGAGCAGAAGCTGACGAGGCACATGAAGGTGCACGTTGAGAGCTTGAAAGGCGTACAGCCAGACACTATAAATTGACGCTCTAAATGCTTGTTGTGCAGGTAAAAACCTTTACCAAAATAGTTCCAGAAACCCAGATTGAAACAGTACTTTGGCCCCGGGAAACTCAGAGGAGCACAGGAACAACTCGAGGGCACAGGAAACAGTGTGCTACAGCCCATAGAAACAGAGGAAAAGTGTCCAGCATTGGAAATAATACAAGCAATGAAAGAAAGGGGGCGGGATGTAAGTCCCTCTTTAGATTTATTTAATACAAAACAATTCAATTCAAAAACACAACGCAAGCGAAACGTAAAAACTGCACAAAAATTGTCAGAAACCATACTGGTGGAAATACAGACCAGTAATGGGTAAATGAGGGCAACGTTTTTGTGTTTTAATTATTTTTTATAAAGAATACAATCACAACCGCTGTTATAGGGTGAGCATAGAATGAGTAGTAGTCGTTTATACATTGTTGTTTATATAGCTAGCCCCTTCTGTCTATATTTTGAGAGCGAAAGAAAAGGAAAGTTATTTAAAAAAAGGCTAGATGAAATAAAGAAAGCAATTAATAGAAAGAATTCTTGACAGTCAAAAATAAAGAAACTTCAGAAGGATGGTAAAAAAAATTCCTTCAGTAAAGTAGATCATTCCTACACTCCAGACTACATTTTACTGACAGATGTAAGCTCTGATCTATCTGGGACAAATTCATTGGACAATAGATCAACAGATTCTAAATCATGGGGAAGTAACAGTGAACAAAAATGGGGAAGCAAACCTAGAAATAGGAGACCCTGGGCAAGGCCCTGGCAAGGGTATAATTACCGGCCTGTTCCTCTCGATTTCTAAGCCCCTTTTCCACGACATGACCAACACATGATGCCTTGGGCCCCCATATAACCCAATAATACCCTCAGTATTCCTAAACAACCAATGCCCACCTTTTTAGGCAGAGGTCAGGACCACAGAGGAAAACGAAACAAGCATTATAAATGCAATAGGTCTCGCCTTTTATTAAGTTAAAGCCATTAGCTTTGCTATACAATACCATTAGCAAAGCAAATGGCTTTAACCTAACTTTTCATAGCGCGGTGTCTGTGAAGACGGTGCTGCGCTTATCAGAGTAAAAAAAAAAACACAAGAGAAAGAGAGACACGGGCTGAAGCACATGTGAAAGAGAGACACAGGTTAAGGAACAAGGGAAAGAGAGACACAGGCTGAGGAACAAGGGAAAGAGACACAGGCTGAAGCACAAGGGAAGGAGATACACAGGCTGAAGCAAAAGGGAAAGTGATACAGGGTAGACCACAAGGGATAGAGAGACATGGGGTGAAGCACACGGGAAAGAGACACGTGTTGAAGCACAAGGGAAATAAAGAAGTGAATGACATTTCATAAAAGAGAAAGAATGCGGCAGAGGTAGGACCTAGGTCAATATCTCTGAGCATTGCAGCAGAAAGAAAACAGGTATCCTGAAGATAGTGCAACACTTGGGAAATGCAGAGACATTAATGGTCACCGGGACTGGCTGCATTGGACGATCCATCGTTCACCACTTGAGGCGGCCTCTTGGGAGAAGTCAAGGAAAAGTGGATCCACGGAGGCAAAGATGATCAGAAACATGTAGAAGATAAGCAGTGCCTAGAAGGCCTTAAAGCTGAATTATGCAGACGAAAAAACGTAGAAAAAAACAGTATGGACCTCAACCAACCGACTTTCTAACCCCTTCCATGCTCATGACGGAACCATTCCGTCATGAGTCACGGTTGGGCTGTGCTGATGACGGAATGGTTCAGTCACGACCACGCCCGCGATTGGAATGTGCAGCACAGGGCTGGAATTCCTGCCGCACGCAGGCGGTTAAAAATAAAACAAAGACCAAACCTAGACCCAAAGGCGAAAGCCTATGACATCAACACCATGTGAAATACTTTCCACAACTCGAATGGTCTCCCAGCAGATCCCAGCGTGGGAAAGCACACCGCCTTCTGCACGCCACGAGGACCAATGCAAGACTGGCCATCTGCATTGTTACGGAAAGCAGGCTACATGTAACGCAGGTTACAGAAGGTTCTACGCAGCAGCATTAACACACTCGGCTAACAACAGTACTTCTCTTCTATGCAAACTGGCATGCAAATAAGGCGCAGATAGAGGGGACGGGGAATTTCAAAGGGTGGATGCAGCAGAGAGATAAACTGGCCCTGTACTTGAAGGCCTGCTGTGGGCACGCCAATGTGCCCGAGCTCACCAGGTTCTACCAAACGATGACCTCTTGATTGTGGCAGTGTGAAAGGGCCCTCCATCAAAGTGTGGGGGATGAGCCCAGCACAGCAGCTGGGGGGTGGGGGGCTTGCTTGTTTAACAGGAAGCAGCACAAACTTGCCCCCTTCATTCACACAGGTTAGAAATAAATAAATATAATATAATATATATATATATATATATATATATATATATATATATATATATATATATATATATATATATATATATATATATATATATATCTCTCTATATATATATTTTTTTTATTTTTTTTTATTTATTTATTTATTTTTTTTTTTGACGACACTGACGAAGCCTTGAGCGAAACGCGTCTGTCGGGGGTGCTGGGGAGTTTGGAAATAAAAATATTGGCAAGATCACGACACCGGTGTGCTGGCCGTTTCTTTCTTGACATTACTGTTCGGGAGCGTGGGACGATATATATCAGTCTTTATTTATCCTGTTGCATTGGCCCCTTAACTCTTCAGACTGTGCCCCCCTCCCTAGACTCCTCTCTGTCCCGCTTAGCAGCTCCACTCTGCCCAATGGCTGTCAGATCTGCTATTCCTTGATCAACCATGTTTTGCCCGGTTACTTTTCCCATTATTAACTCACTTAGCTCTCCCTGACACAGCTACTGTGCATAACCCGCTGGTCTCGCCACCCATCCAAGTCCCGGCTTCTCCTTTGACCCCTCTCCTTCTCCTAGGCTCTCCTTGCGTAGTTTCCTCACACAGTCTCACACGCACTATCCCGGGCGAGACTCACTTGCCCATACAAAGTAGAGGTCTAAGGCCCCCGTGCATGATGTCTCGGGCTCCCCGACCTCCTCCTCTGGTCTCCACCCGGGATCCTCCGCGCTCTGCCTGCAACTCGGGGCACAGATGTGATCAGCAGCACGAGGCACAAGGCGACCACAGCGGCGCCGGGACTCTACAACCTTCGCTTGCTGGGACCCGCCATCCTCCGCCCGGGACAAGCTGTGAGACCCGGAGCAGAAGCACCGGATCCCACACAGCGGAAAGGGATGAGGAGGATAGGAGGAGGGGATGGAAAATGGGAGGGGGTGGAAGACTAGAGGAAGGAGGGTGAGAAAGGAGGGGGGTGCGTGGTAAGATGAGGGATGTGGGGAGGTACCATATGCTATGATGTCACCCTTGGGGGTGTCCGGACTCCTCGCCCTATGTCGAACCCTCCCTCCCCAGATAGCAGAGGCCGATTGGTCAAGATCTCCGCGGATGAAGTTATTAAGGGCTGTGTCCCGTATTATGCATTCCCACTGCAAAACACGATAAGGATGTGTGCCCGAAATCGGGAATGTCACCAAGTGACGTTGTATTTTTTAATTAAGGAGAGTGGGTGTCTCAACAGGGTCTTGGCCAGGAAGTTGCAAGGCTCGGCCCTAGTCGCTATAAGTTGCGAGGAGGGTCATTGAGACCAGGGGGGGGAGGTCAGGGAAGGTGGGTGGGAAGAGGGGTCACATTTCTAGTAGAGCCCCATTGCTTGCTTTGCATGCGCACAGCATGCGCACGGTCTCGTACTTCACGGCCGTCGTGAAGACTTTTCTTATCTGCTTGGTAAATAAATAAGCAGGTGAGAAAAGTCCTCACGACAGACGTGAACCAGGTGAGCCATTCCAGCAAAAAGCCAAAGGGAAGCAACAAAAAAAACTCCTTTCCAATGGGAAGCCAACGTTTACCATAAACGCTGATGCTACCCAATGGAAATGAGGGGCGGGGCTCAAGTTCCCTTCTGGAAACAGACTTATTTACTATAGCTCTCGCAGGCGAGGAGCGCATGCGTGCTCCAATGCCAGGCGAGACCTAAAAAGGACTAAAGGGTTCAATGGGACATAGAAGACTTAAAAGTACAGACTCTGAGCATGTCCCACCCGCAGCAGGGGACCCAGCACGTCAACAACTTAGTGATGTATCAGACTAATAAAACCCTCACAGTGACACAGACACTGAATAAAGCTTTGGGTTTGTGTCTAGAACCAGCCTAAGTTATGTATCACCTACACTGTGAACTGGTGGCCTTTTTCCATAAATTACAGCTCAAAGCCCACTTTGGTGAATAGAATTACACAGCTTAGACTACTACAGGGCTGCGCAAAAACTCAACATACTAGTCTCCAACACACACTACCCCTGCAGAGATCATAACCTTTGAAAAGGCAATATACACTGAAATTGAAAAGCTTGATACCAACACAAATCACTCATTTCAAAATGTAAGTATTGCAGAAAGAGCTGCATTATATAAACTACAAAAAGATACAGATATCGCTATCAAACCGGCAGATAAAGGCAAGGGAATTGTGTTACAGACCACCACGGCATACAGAACTGAATGCCAGAGATTACTTGTGGATGAAATGAATTATAAGATCTTAGACATTACCACGACTCCCGCATTTAAAACAAATAAATTTTCTTGACTGAAAATGCAGAATGCGAAGCATGGATTGGTAAACAAGAAAGAATTTTTAAGAAACACCAATCCGAGAATCACCGATTTTTACAGTATCCCTAAAATTCTTAAAAACCATGACCCACCAACTGGAAAACCAATAGTCTCAGTGATAGGATCACACCTAGAGCCTCTGTCACAATTTTGTGACTATTTTCTGAAACCAATTGTAGAGACGACTGAAACCTAGATTAGAGACCCAAAACTCTTCCATGCCCATATTAATGTTCTTGAGCTCCTCGAGAATGAGAACTTACTGATGAGCTTGGATGTAGAGAGTCTTTATACAAGCCTTCATCAAGCTACTACCCTTGAGGACACCAGAAAAATTCTACGAGTGGAAGAATGGAACCACCCTACCCCAATACATTTTGTGATGTTATGGGCACGAATGGCACGCACTTAACATTTCTTTGAATTTTTAATGACTTTGCTCTTGCAAACCAATGGGACTTCAATGGGGAGCACCTTTGCCCATAGTGTGGCTGGGCTGTATGTGTTCACTGTAGAAAAAAACTAATTCTTCATAGTGACAACTCCTAGCAGTCACACATCACAACCTGGAAACGCTACATAGATTATATCTTTGTGGTATGGAAAGGTGATAATACACAGCGTTACGTTTTACTGCACGGTTAAACAACCAAGACAAGAATCTTAAATTTACCCACACAAAGTAAAAAGACTCACATTTTTGGATATAACCATCTTTCATGAACCGGGAAAACTACAAACTGACACTTTCCACAAACCAGATACTAAAAACTATTTTGTAAGGTTTCACAGTTTTCACCCTCACCCTGTACGGGAAAATATATTGTATGGGCAGTTCCGGCGTCTTCAAAAGAACTGCAGCTAGAAATTTAAAACACCAAGCAGGTTTACTGGTGAACAAACTAAGAAAAGGTAAATACCCTGAACATAATTCAGAAAAACAGGATAAGGACCAGAAATAAAAAACAGGGGCGCATCATTGGAAACCCCCAAAAGACAAAAGAACCCCCCCCCCCCTATTGGTATATGCGACTACATATATCATTTGCATCTGACCAAGTCAATGTAGGTACGAGACAATAGGACTATCCATTACTTTCCCACAAGAGAGCAAAGATTCTGCAAGATTCTCTGGTTCACACAAGACCTAGATTCAACCCAAGACCACCAAATACCATATTGAATGCACTAGGTCTGCCAGAGGTGATAGGACATAACCTGTTTGCAATTGCAGTTTGTGTATCTATATGATAACCTGTCGCTGTTACAAAGTATACAGGGATGACAATCAGAAAGATTAACATTAGAATTGGTGAGCATATGAGCAACTTTGGTGGCAGACACAACACTATGAAAATGGCTGAAAACTATTTAACATTGAAACACACAGTTAAAGATATTAAATGGGTCATTCTGGAACAGGTGTTGACAAACCGGAAAGGATTCTATTTGAAAAAGAGCAACAGTGGATTTACAGATTGTCCACCCACTTAAAAGGCCTGAATGTTGATATACCATGGTGGAACATACTGTAGCATACAAGCATGTAAACACTAATGGTATTTTGGCTAATGTAGCCTGGCATCCCCTCCCTCCTGGCTCTAGCACTCCAATATTCAGGGCCGGTCCATGTATCGCCAAAGAAGCTTTGATGCAGCTAATAGTAACTATTTAGAATTTCAACCATAAAAGAGCCTGTTTGATACTCCACTTGCAAGCTCATCAAGAAATACACATAAGAGAGATGTACACACAATATGCATAACCCTAGTCCACATGGCAGACTCACTCAACCTGCGTTTGTGTGACAAATAAACATTCCTTTCTGTAAACCACAGAAAGATTCCACACTCTTTTTTCCTGCTTGCCACATAGATAAATTCACATCACAGCGCCGATGCAGAAGACGGGACTACATTTTACAGCCTCCCTGCAACGCACACAAGACGCCGGATGAGTTATCGGCGGGACGCAGAGATGCGCTTCCCCACATAAAGATAGAGGCAAACTATCAATGCAGCAGGAAACATTACTTCCTACATGCGTGCAATTCTTACATATAAGTGATGCAGAGAAGCACATTGGTTGTTTAATAATGCAAGGGTCAAAAAGAATTTGGCTAATTAACCAGTGAATACAACACATACTTTCGGCCATTGGTCACTTGATCCAAACGCAGTCACGTGAGGCTAGCAATCCTCAGGTCCAAACGACACATCATGAAAGTCTGATGACAGTTGAGTGGATCCTTGCCTATATACTGATGTCATTTGGACCGTTTAAGATGATGGTACCACAAGAAAAGCTTTTGAGCTGACTGTATGGCCTAATATTTTTATATATATTTTTCTTTTGTATTATACTTTACATATAGCAGAGTGACATACAATCTTTGGTCCTGACGAATGCCTTGAACTTTTCAGCCTTACATTGCAGAAACATGTCAACTATAAGATAGGGTAATATCCATTTCCTCATTTTACTTTGCTTTTTTATCTCTATCCACTGGGGCACCAGAATAAAGTTTTTCGCCAACCAGGAGATCGTTTTATTCACTTCTTCTTGGCACTCTGCCCCCCACTCCGCCCACAGTGTGCGGAGGGGACCCTATGATGAAGCATGTCACCCTAGGGTGAGTGAGGGTTCTCATACAAACGCTAGTAGTGCACCCCCCTTTTTGCTCTTTATCTCTCTACCCCCGTAAATAGTGTGTGGTTAAAAAAAATTTATCGATTTAACACTGCGATAATTCTTTTGAGAGCAACCCTACAACTACTGCTTTTCCGGACTGTGTGCGACTACAGGGACTGTCTCAACCCCTGATCTTATGATGCCTAATAGATACGTAGGCTATGTAGGTGTACATTCAAACCTACTTTAACTATTTTTATGAGCATCTTGTACACAGTTTGAATTTTTTTGTGCAGTGCAATTTAGCTTTTGTCTGATGTGCCTTTTAAATGAGTATATAGGTACGTGTTGAGCGATTCCTACAAGTGTGTGCATGCTATCGAGCACAAATAGGGAGATTGCACATGATTATGACTCATATACAATTGCACTGATCAATTATGTTTATTTTCTCTTCTAATTCAGACCATAACAAGGAAAAAGTCCAATCAATGGTCTGTATAGTTGCGTGCATGCTTTAGTGAATTTATGTACGAACGCATGCAAGAGTGGTTGAAAATAGCAAACTGACCTCATAGGGATTATTACATTTACTGCTCCTGAAGAAACCAGACTGACCCACAGGGCATTAGAACGGGGAACATGTCTACCTCAGATGCCTAGGACCATTGCACCCCTATGGCATCTCATTGTTTTTAACCTTGCCAAGGGACCTTTTGATTAAATAAGATATTAGGATCCGGCAGGCAATTTTAACTCTAAGCTTAGTCCCTGGGCAGTAGTTTATGCGCTCCGCTTATGAACGCATTGAGCCCGTCCACCCACACTAGGTGAGTAGGTTGAGGGTCAGATTATGAAGCAGGCCACAGGTGGTACCTGTGGGTGAGGACCCAACAAAATATACCAGGGATGTGCTGATCACATCAATTCAACTGGGTGTAGATCTGACACTCTGAAGAGAGCTACTATGCGTCAATCTCACGGAACATAACAATTTGAATAGGTAGGTCAACCCTCTACAGTGCTATTACACATTTAAAAAAATAACATAATATCTCTCTGGACCATGGCTTGAGATGCACATCAGTGTGCTGTATGTTTAACTTTAGAATACTCAGATTGTCCAACTAGATACAGAGGTTCACTGACTAGCACTTTAAACATACTTCTTCATAGAACATTACATTGAAATATACTCTATAGTGTAGGGCCTTGTTATCAATCCAGGTTGCAATTTGCGCCAATTGGCAATCTGTGTACTGGTGTGAATAAGTGGGAGTGTCTCTAGTTTGGCAGACGTCAGTATGGGTGTGATATTTTAGTTTGGGTGGAGTGGGAATCCAGTCATAAAATTGTCTGTATATGAAGTACTTTAGTAATCACATCTCCCTTTGAGACTTTCAATTGGTAGATGCTTGACGTTCATGATACCAAACATTCTGTTTTAGGTTTACCTTTGTAAAATTGTAAAAGTAAATATTATACTAAATGAATTTTGAATAGGTCTGGCTCCTGAACCTATATCCTTTACTACGTTACTGGAGTTAGCCCCAGTAAACTTCGAGGAGTTCTACCCAAGAAAATTGTCAAGAGTTGGCAACTTTGGTTGCTTCATGCAGTCTGTACAGTTAGTTCCAGGGTAGCACATGAAGCACACAATGCCACTGTTTTTCTTTCTTTGTATGCTCATTAGGAGACACTTCATTTTAGCTAGACAAAACCAAATGAGCTGCTCTGCATCTGTGACACAGTAGTTAAGAACAGTGTTTTATTATATAAACGACTTCTGTGCTAATGCTCCTTGAGAGGAGCATTCCCATGCCGGGAATGATCATGGAACCACTGAGACTGAACTGCAGGCCTGCTGACTCTGACCTCCATCCTACTGGGAAAGATAACATATAAACTCCACCCGGCTTCCTGACAGCTAAGACCAAGGTATGGGGTCAAACTATCCCAACTCATCTGGCAGGATGGTGCTACCACTATGCTGTCTTTAGTATAGTATTAAATAAAGATAGGAGTACATAAATATTAGCAATATTCAACATGCTTGAATTGTTCATATTGTTCACCATTCTAACAATGCTGATTACAGTCCCATCCCATCTTTCTAATAATCGCAGCTCATGCTTTTTATGCAAGAATACAATCATTTCCATAAATATTTGAAAAAGCATTGTTGTATGTTTGTGTTTACTTTGGGCAAGCAAGCATTGCCAATCGAAAAGGCTTAGATCTGTTCCCACAGATTGCTTGGTAATCAGAGTGTCATGTTGGAGGTTGCTACAAACATCTGTTACCTCAATTGGTTTAGGGGTTGGATGTGGTAATGTGTGCTAGCTGAAACCCACTAACACTCGCAAATGTTGCATGTTGACTAAGTATGTGTTTGTCCAATGTACAGTCCTGCTACATTTGTAGGAACAGTACAACACTGGGACACATCAGCGCACTCCAGGCCTTGACAAACCGCTTCCGATCTGCCAGCAACTTGGCACAGGGAGATCATGAGGCGCTGCACCTTCAGACTGGATTGCAGCAGCCGGTCGCGAAAAGCGAGGGTTTGGCATTTTGGTGATGGAACAGCACTGAGGCCCGCACACAGAACAGGGCCCTCCCCAGGCCAGTGTCGGCACTTAAGGTGCATCCAGCTCCCCTCCCAACCCTCTTGGCTCAGACTGCAGGGAATCTGTGGCCAGTGGTGAAGATGTGGCTGACCCTGCCCGAGGAGCACCTCTCCCCAGGAGCCTCTGCACGGTAAGAGAACGGCTGGAGCTGTGACCCGGACTATGGGGGTGGCTGCTTGTCCTCCCCTTCAATGAAGAGGTGGATGGGACTCTACTCCGACAGGATCTTTGCAATGTAGCCTCTAGGGTCACAGAGATCAAGATAGAGTCTCCACCCTGGAGGAAAATGTTAACACTCTCAAGACTGGAGGCAACTGGAGGAAAGGGCAGGGGAACATTGAGATCAGGTGGAGATGCAATGAAAAGATTTGTGGGATTCCCAGAGGGGGCAGAAAGTTCAGATTCCGAAACTTTTCTTGAATCCTGGCTGAAATTTAGGGTCTTGGCCGACCACCACGCTCATTGGGTTGCAATGGAACAAGCCCACAGGTCCTTGCCCCATAAACCTCCCCCGGGCACACCTCCTCGCCCGGATTCTGAATTTGTGACATAACACCACAAACGCAATCCTTTCATAAGGTCAAAACTCAGGGCGATGAACTTACAATACTTGTGGATGTTTCCGGCAACTCCATCGCTAATACACAATTCTTGTACTCAGGTCTTCGAAACCAATAGGGGCCACCAAGCACTGTTAGTGTAAAGAAATTAGCAATATTTATTGTACTGGTGCAACATATTAAGTCCATATGGCATCTTCTCCTTGTCAAGAACCATTCATAAGGTACAATTTTGCATTCTATCCTAGTTCTGAAAGATTTAGCATGAATGAAGCTAAAGATATCATCAAATATAAAGGAAAAATTCCTTTTCAAAATGGTAATCTACTTTCTTCCAACCATCTGTGGGAAGGCAATTTTCTTTTTTTAAAGGAAGTAAGACAACAGCAATTCTGACTGAGTGACTTGGGTGGTGGAGAATGCAGACAGTCAAAATGTTGTCAGGGGAGAAAAGAGATACAGTGCATAAGTAAATAACATACAATATATCTAAAAAGCCAAAACCTGATAATGCACATCAGGATAAAAAAACACATACCATAAAATCGCTCTCCTACAAGGATTTCAGCTGCCTTGAATGATAATAAATTATCAGGGGTTCTTGAGGAAGATCTAGAGTGCACTGGTACACAGATCAGAGCTAAACATTTAGGGCCTTATATCAACATATAACATTTTTCTGGAATTCTCCCACAGAAGCGGGTCAGATACACAAAAAAATAGTGGGTTTATATTGCAGAAAATAAAACATGGGTTTTAGAATGAATACCAAGTATTTGTGACTAAACAACTGATGGCATTTGCAGAAAAAGACACAAATTGAAAAACGTTTGGGGAGAGGATTTCTCATGGGGCAAAGCAGAATTGACTGCGGGTGAAATTGTCATAAGGGGAAACAAAGTTTACTTCCAATGTTGCCCAGGTGGAGTTTAGTTAGAACTGCCTTTTCTCATACCTTATTCACTAAAGATAAATAGGGTTCAGTACTCATGCCAGTTTTTATGACAACTAGGACCCTCAAACTGGCTGGTCAATTCGCTCTACTCTCAAATTGACAGACGCAAGCCTCAAATAAAGCTCCTTCACCTTAGCAACTTCTCCTCTAGCAAGGGTCTGGAAAGATGTGAACAAATAAGGTCTGCCCAGTGCTTCTGCCGTTTTCTTTACATAATTCAGCCACGGAATCCTGGGCCGAAAGTCACAAGCAAGGCAATCTGATATGATTTCATGGTTGAATGCCAGTTACTGATTTTTCTATAGTGTAATCCAAAAAAGGAGCAGGTCAAGCTTGGTGTGGTCATTCGTAAAGGCTAGGCTCAACTCCTCGTGCATAAAAAAAAAAAAGGAAAAAAAATGGTAACTGCCCGGACTTAATCCCAAACAGGAACTTGCATTCATGGTTCTCTTCCTGTTGTAACCTGGTGCAATTGCAAAGCAGCTCTGACATCAACACAGGTAAACATTTCAGCTTGAAGACGCCTAACAAGGGCAGTATGGATCAGTTATCCAATTTTAGGGACCATTCAAACAGGGCCCTCAGTGCATGGTTAAAATTAAAGAAATGTTTGGAGCGGCAAGGCAGACAGGTACTAGAGCAGTCAAAAGTCACCCCAAGGTAGGAACATTTTATCACCATTGAGCTATTTTAAACTTGATAGAAACGTGCCTAAGTTTGCAGCTTTTGGGACCACACTCCATGATATGGGTTTTAGTTATACTGGTTTGAAGATCTAAACTGTCCATAAAAGAAACAAAATCCTCAATGAGATCTCGTAAACCACTAGATGTGCCTGAAAGCAGAAAAGGATCATTGCCATAAAGCAATGCTGGAACTAGTGCAGAGTTCACCTTAAGTAGATCTTTCCCCTGTGCTGTAAGAGAAGAATTCAAACAGTTAATATAAAGAGAAGAAACAAGATCAGTGCCAAGACGCAGCCCTGGCCCATGAATCAAGATAACCCAAATATATCTGTACACTCCCCTCTGTGCCTTGTTATGTTATGTATTGTTTTTTATTGAGTGCACATTTCACCCGAAGGTCTCAAGGCGCTAGCCTGACACAGAGAACAAGAGGAAAGAGAAGGAGAGAGCAGATCTCAAAATAGTCAGGTTTTGAGAGAATTACAAACTGTTTTGTGGTCGATCTCTGTGTGAAGGTATAGAGAGAGTGCATTCCATAGGGTGGGGGCAAGACATGAGAACGATCTTCCGCCGTTCTTGGTGGTGCGGATTTTCAGAGGAATTAGAAGGTGTTTATTGGCGGATCGAAGAGTTCTAGAGGGCTAGTATCTTTTCAGTTTGTTCATAAGATACTGGGGGCCGTGTCCACTGAGAGTTTTGTGCACTGGACAATTGATCTTGAATGTAATGCATTTCCTAATTGGGAGCCAATGCAGGGCTTTAGGACTTGGTGCCGAGGGGGAAAGGGCTGTAATCAAGCCGCCGTGTTTTGAAGTACCTGGAGTTTTGCTCTGCATTAATGGAAGCCAAAAGGGCATTGCCTTAGTCCAAATGGCTGATTATTAATCCTTGCACCAGTGGCATGCAAGAAGACATTGGGACCCATTTAAAGATCTTCTGGAGGCTACGCATTAGTCCGTAACAAATGCCTGTCACATGGTTGATATGTTCCGCCATGGAAAATTGATGATCAATCAGCACACCCAGGTTGCAGTTAGCCGCCGTAGGAGTAGGACATATGCCTAGATTAGGGGGCCACCAGTCACTAGAGGGTTTGTGCGTTGCCAAAGAGAATGATCTCAGTTTTGCTGGCGTTGAGTTGTAAGTGATTATTTAGCATCCAGCAATGTATGTCTAACATACACTGTCTGAATCGACATTTGGTCAGTTGGGTCGGGTCCGGGAGTGATTAACAGCTGCGTGTCATCAGCATACGAGACTGTATCAAAACCGTGGGTTTTAATTATGTTTGGTAAAGGAGACACGTACAAATTAAAGAGTGCAGGGCCTCAAAATGGAGCACTGGGAGACACCCTTGTCTGCGAGTTGGCTGCAGGAAATAAATGAGCCCAATTGGACTTTGGAGGTGCGTGAACTCCTGAGCCAGCTCAATGCGGTATCCCGACAACCATCTCCCGCAGATGATTTAAAAAAACGCCGTGGGAGATGGTTTAACCACTGCTGATACCCAACAATGAAGTGCATGTAGGAAGTCAACCAGAGCCAGGATGTGCCATAAATTAGAGCGTATTCACACGGCCAAAAGCACTACCTAGGTCCATGAATGCAAGTAAAAACTAGTTACCAATTGTGTATTTTTTTCCTACCATTAGGTTAAGGTTTATACACAGCCCCAACCCCTCTCTAAAGCCATATTGCACCTTGCTAATGACGCCAGAATGATGGGCCCAGGTAGCTATCCAGTGAGTACAATCCTTGTACTCACTTCCAAGACACCCAATGGGCCTGGGACGATAAAAAGAAAAGTATCATAGCCATCCCGCCCTACTGAGAACCCACACCCCCTGGGAGCCCAATGCAACAGAACACCCTTCATCGGAATCCTTTGCGCCCTCTGTCGTAACGCAGGACACCATCTTGAAGGAACTGAAGCACTAGAGGTCGCACTTCGGAATCATCCGAGACAGATGACAGTTTGTGGCCATTCAGAGCCCAGGCCCACCCTTCATATCCTCTCCTTTCTTACATACGCTTCTCTGAGGGTAGGAAACAGATGCCACATAAGGCCCCGCTGCTGGAACCATAGGCCCTTCTGCAACAAGATGAAGAGGAAAACCAGAGCAAAGTAATAACAAATATTCAGATATATAAACCTATGGAGGCACCTTTGGTTCAGGGAATTCTGGGTGACAGATCCTGCTTAGAGGGAAGTATAGGGAGAGGGAAGTATAGGGAGAGGGAAGTATAGGGAGGGGGAAGTTGGGAGGGGTAAGGGGATTGTTTCTTATGGTTTTGTTTCACGTTTGCAGCATTATTCCCATTTCAGTCAGTTAACGTACACCACGTACATCCACTACCGTCGTGCTAGGAAAGCCGCGACTACCACATCACCTGCTATGGGACCCTCTAATTTACTATGCCTAGTTTCACAGTCATAACCTGAAACGTTAATAGCCTCCTAGACTGAGTTAAGGGCACAGCAGTTCTACAGTACACCAAAAAACTACTCATCAGTTCTGATGCGGCAAGAGATGCCCCTTCATAAGTCGCTCTGGATACGATTAGAAATACCCTATCTCTGTCACCACAAGGCATGCAAATATCATCCTCGGCTTTCCCCCTCCCTGACCCCTTACAAGACTCCACAGCTGCCTTAACAGCACACCTCCAAATCCCTAACAAACCGGATGTCCCCCTTGGGACTTTGCAACATTTAGAGAGTCTCCTTTCTCTATCCCCCTCTCAAAGAGCAGGTTTTGATTCCCCACTTACAGCGGGAGACTCCTTAACCGACCTAAATGAAGGCAGGATCCCTGGTCCAGACAGCTCCCCAGTCAAATACGACCGAAAGTTCCTGGAGTTACTTGCGCCCCCCCCTAGCTTCCAGACCTACATTTAGAAGCTGAAGCTGATAGAGCATTTCCTAAAAGCTTAGGCTTGACAACCAGAGTGGTCATTCATAAAACAGGGTTCCCTCTTGACACTGCGCCTCATACAGGCCTATATCACTAATCAACACCGACCTCAAGATATTTGCCAAGACTCTAGCCCGCCGTCTCACCTGGGTGCTCACTGACCTAGTTCACCCTGACCAATGCAGTTTCTTGTCAGGAAGTAGCATCCGTCGCTGTATTCGGCACCTCCGTCTGGCACTGAAGTCTGAGATACCTGATGCAAGCACCTTACTACTGGAGCACTTCGAAAAAGTCTTTGACTCCGTCCACTGTTCCTTTTTAGACTATGTCCTGCAACACATGGGATTTAGCCTACCATTTTGTAGGTACATCAGTCTCCTGTACTCTACACCAGATGCACAAGTACGTATCAACACCGCACTCTCAGAACCCTTCCAAATTCACCCAGTCACAAGCCAGGGTTGCCCCCTATCGCTCCCTTCTCTTTCCCCTGGCAATTGGACCCCTAGCCGGATTAATCAGCTGTGACGCCCAGCAGCAGGGGTGGCGTTGGGTCCTAGAGGAGGACCGCATCTCTTTAATGTGGATGACATACTACTCTACAACCAAAGCCCATCGATAACGGTGCCTAGGATATTGCAGTTTTGTGCCTAGATGAGGAAGCATCAGGACTCTACATCAACTGGGCAAAATCCCTTTTAGTCCCTATATCGGAGAGCCTGGACTCAAGTGCCTGGCAGGCGCGGGTATGAATCAAAGGGCTCAGCTTCAAATTCCTAGATGTACATATCTCAGTGCTCCCGGCAATTAATTGGTCCCTTAACAGTCCTAGAAAACCGAAGGAAACAGAACTTACGAAGTTGGCCCTCATTGCTGTTAAATGTGCTCGGAAAAGAGGCACTCTCAAAATGATGATCCTACCACTATATCTAAATACCCTACAAAAATGCCCTAGTTGCAATCTCGGCATGATGGTTCCGCAATCTCACTGCCCACATCCGATACTTCTTACGGGCCAAAGACATAGCATTTAATAAATGCTGCAAGAAGCTTCATGACGCAGCATGGTTATGGTGGCCATTCACCTCTACTACTGGGCCTCCCAAATTCTGGTCATAAATGACTGGCTCACGGGCAGCTGGGAAGCTGCCCATGAGTCAGTACAAAAACTGGCTCACGTACTGGCTCATACAAACGAGCCACGTTTGGCGTACAAACAAGAACTAAATGGCATAGGACTCGATAACCTACAGTACGTCCTATACGGAGGCCCACTCCACCAGGGCCTTCCTGAGCCCACCAAAGTGGTGATTCAGTCGTGGTGATCCCTCTCTGGACTGTCCGCTGGCTTAGCAAGAGTGCCCAACCAGAGGGCTTTGCCAAGCGGGACCAAATAGGGATCATACTACTAGGGCATGTTTGGCAGGGAATTAACCCTGAAATCATTTCAAGAGCTTCTATCCCTGTTTGCCCTCTGCTCAAACCAGTTCCACATACATTTACAATTAAAGCAGGCTGCTCTCTTCTGCTATCGGGAATATCCTAGAATACAAACCCCTTGAAGCTAAACTCTTCCGGGGCCCACTAGGAAAAGGAGATATCTCCCAAATATATAATACGCTCGAATTAACACTCACAACATTCAACTTTCTTAAACTGAAATGGGAATCTTGGGTAGGAACCCTAGCAGCAGCAGATTGGAAGGATGCCTGAATGACTCCCCATATCATAGCCACCCCGGACTCAGAACTGCCCAACTTAATTACTTCTACACCACCCCGGTGTGGCTCAGGAGAGCCAATAAACATACCTCTGCCAACTGCCCACACTGCTCCGCAACGGAGTAAAATACTGGCATACCATAGCTCACATATTGACAGAGGTGCTGGAGAGGACTACGGAAGTCACCCAGAGAATAGCCTTGCTAGGTATTTTGGAAGATCTGGGCTTCGCTACGCACAAATGGACACCAGTGGGGGAGTTAGGGGGGGGGGGGGTCTAGGTGGCGCACATCCAGGATGGCCGCACACCTGTGAGGCTCCGGACACTCAGTGAAGAAATCCGTATGAAATCTGCAGTAATACCTTTAATATTTTCTAGCTAATCCTGCCTTCCGCCTGTGACTGGCGCCTCTCGGAGATCCTGTGCAAAAAGAAAAGATAAATCGGAGCTCCCGCTGTACTCACCGGGGAACTAGGCGCTGATCATCTGTCGCGCCTGTGAGCGTGCGTTCACGCTGGAACCCTGCTGGGCCACAGAATCTGCGTGAGCCCTCGGTCTCACACGTGGTCCTAGCCCGGCGAGGCCTTTGGGGCAGGTCGCGTGCGTCCCTGTGCTGGCAAGCAAATTCAGCATCTACCTGCCGACTTAACTCTGCATTGTGGCCTTGCATTCGCCGACATCGAGGTGAGCTGCGCGCCAACGTCCTTTCTACACCCTGTGTCTGCTTTGGGAGCGCGGATGGATTCTCTGCTCCTGTCCCTCCGAGGCTGCGGCGTGGATGTGAGTAGCCAAGATTGCGGGACAGCTTCACATGAATCCTGTTCTTCACGGCTCCTGAATTGCATAGTGTGGCTGAGGGTGATCATTTCTGAGGTATAGCCTGTGCCGTGAGATGCACGTTTGACTTTTCCCCTGTTGCGTCATTCCTTTTGTGCCACCAACATCACAGCTAGGAGTCTACCGAGGCGCTCCATCCTCTACTATCTACCACCGCATAGAGCCGTGGCGGGAGGATGTCGCTTCATGCTCCCTCCCGGGCACCTCAGACTTTAGCCTGCACATCAGTTTTTTGGGGGGTTTTTTGCATCATGCCCATATCTTTGGCGCCTTGACTCTTAGACATGGCATCACACCTACACTGCGTGTGAGATGGGCAATGACTTAATACTGGCTATGCCAGCTGTGGGCTCTTTTGACCTCCACGTGCCTACAGGCAGTGCTCTACGAGTGATCATTTGGTTTGAGTAAGTTGATTGCTGCGGTCCTCCATTAGCCTGCCGGCAGCCTGGTGCGACGACACTCCCTTTTTTTGACTAAGGTGTGTGCCTTGATTGGACATTGTGACATCATATGCAACCCCTTGCCTATGCTGAAGGCTGCATGTTTTGAGTCCCCTTGCATGACAAGCTGCCATTGGACTACTACTGATTACTGACATCATGGCTACAGGAGACCTCGTTACCAACATCCCGTTGCTTGTTCAGCGCTGTTGGGCCAGCTGAGCGGCCTGCTAGATATTATCTCCTTCAAGGTGCTCCCGCTTGCACAAAAAGGTGCGATTTGTGCTTCTGAGCTACAGTGCTTGAAGCCCACTGTTGCCCCAAGAGCCAAGCCGATATGGGAAAAAACGACGCTCGCCAATCCAGATTGACGTTCGACACCAGGAAGGCCGGCACACGCTCCACCTCTGGACCCCAAGCAGCCAGATATGGAGCATGGTCAGACCTCCTCATGAGGTTAAGACGCACCTCTTGGCAGTTCAGAATAGCCTGACAGACTTATCTGGGAAGATGGACTCCATGAATAACCGCCTAGATTTCCTGGTCCACAAGGTTGATAAACACGATGGGCAACTAAAAGAGGTCGAACAGCGTATCTCTGATACGGAAGATGTTACATCTCAATTACAAGATCGCGACACGAACATGGATAAGTTGCTGAAGATCATAGTGCACAAAAACAAGGACACTGAAGCGCGGGGCAGCCGCAATAATATCTGCCTAGTTGGTATACCAGAGTCGACCAATTCAGGACGAATGGAGGACTATATTGAACAACTCCTGAAGGGTTCCTTTGGCGCGACTCCTATTCACCTCATCTGATAGTAGAGCGCGCCCACCACTCTCTGGGTCCACGCCTGCCACCGGGGGCCCCTCTAAACCCAATATCGCCAGACTCCTTAATTTTAGGGATCGTGATGCACTACAAAAAGCTTGTGAAACAAAGATGCTGCAATTCAAGGGTAATGCTTTTTTGATTTACCCAGACTTGACCCTCGCAGTTCAGGAGGCACGTCGGACGTTTTTACCTGCAAAGCAAAAGCTCCGCAAGGCCAATATAGAATATGCTCTCCTCTACTCTGCAAAACGCTGGATCTTGCACGATGGCAAGCACACCATCTGTACGACTCCACAGCAGGTCGACGATTTCCTGAAGAAGGTGGCTAGACACTCACCTAGACGGGACCGCGACTCCAGATCTTCCTCGCCGGCCGGCAAATGATTGACAGAGACTAGAGGCCTCCCTATACCCAGTTTGCCTTCGCCTTGACGTATGCACATATGCACTTCATGTAAGGTCCCTGGCCTTCCTCCACAGTTTCACGGTTCGTGGAACGATGGACACTCTTCTGTCTCTGTCAACTGTTCAAATAAGTGCTCTGTGTAGCTTTGATTGTTGTGACACTTATTGATGCATATTCTGCTGTTAACCTCTTTTACACTTGACCGGTATTTTGACCATTTCACCGTGGAACCCTTCCCCCCTTCCCCTTTCCCCCCTCCCCCCTCCCCCCCCCACGCAAATGGTCTCTCCCTTGGGAGGAGGATATGTTTCTTCTCTTCCCCTTGGGGGTACAACATGGCGTTGTTGGTCACGGGAGGGGGTTCGTGGCCACTGGGCACCCCCCCCCCCCTTATGGGAGCTCCCCTCTGCATGTTTGTTTTCTAGCTTGACACTTGCCTCTATTCCATGACCCTACCCCAGTTTGTCTGGGAATGTGAGCACTTATTGACTTTTTCGGTTTTATCGGGTGGGAGGGCATATACCGGCACGATTGGGGTGCCGTTGTGGGTGGAGTGGGTTCCGAGAATTGATTACTAGTTTCAGTGCTTTTGCATCAACATTTCTTGTTGGGGGGTGGGATGGTTTGGGGAGAATTGTTTCTGTTCCGTCAGGCGCAATGTACAAGTGCTGTAATGTGTTTAGATATGTGACCTTACTGATCATATGGTTGAGCGAAATAATCCAGGCTAGTTCCTTTCCCCTTGTATATAATTGCAGCACACTTTAGGCCCCATAGTGTCAAACTCCCTACATGGAATGTCAGAGGACTGAGGGATCCTCGTAAAATAAGCTAGATTTTGGCCTATTTATACCGCCACCAAGTGCAGATCGCTCTGCTTCAAGAGACCTACATGGATCCCCGCAGACCGTCTAAATTAGGCAGTAGGTGGGCCTCTGCCCGTACATTTTCATGCTCCTTGACTTACTCTCGTGGTACACTCATCTTGGTTAAAATAAAAAGCGCTGCTTACATTCGGGGGCACATACAACGATACCTCAGGTCATAGCTGCCTTATGTGGGGTACTTTGGGTACTTAGTCTGTCACAGCGTGCAGCTATGGCCCTAACCAAGACGATCCCAATCACTTTACTACTCTATGGGGACGTATAATAGACATAGTTTCCACACATCTGCTTTGGGGAGGTGATTTCAATACTGCCTTGCACCCGGCGATGGACCGCTCCAACCCCCTGCCACACCACTACACTAATGCCCGTGAAGTCATTTCGGGGATAATGGAGGAACACTTCCTTGTAGATGCCTGGAAATACACGCATCCGGCTGAGGGAGGGTACCTTTTTCACATCTGGCCATGAGACGTGGTCTCGCCTTGGCTACTGGCTCTGCTCGGGCGGTACAACTCCTTGGATCCGCTCTGCCACTCACTTTTCCCGCACATATTCTGATCATGCCCCAGAAACTAGACCTCCCCATCTCGGTTGCCATCCCACCTTGTTGGAGACTGATACCCAAGTCCCTTTTAGACACTGTCTTTCATGCTGAGCAGGGGGAAGAAATGGAGGATTATTTTGCTCGAAATAGGGGATCGGTGGACCAGAGGAGCACACTTTGGGAGGCCTTTACGGTCACTGTCCATGGTTTTGGCATATCCAAGAGTAGCGGGGTACTCGTTGACATTAGACGGAATCTACAGCAACTAGAGCTTGAGATAAAACGCTTAGAGACTAATATGTGGGATGATTCTTCAGGTGCTCATAGGGCTCGGCTTCGGGAAAAACTCACTGACTACACTACCACGGCAGACAGCGAGGTGAAATTGCATGACAAATACTTCACCGCTCGCCATTACGGGGAGGGTGGGCGACGTGGCCGTGCCCTAGCTACTGACATTAAACAACCCTGTTTTTCCAAATACGTGCTAGAAATTATAGACGAGGAGGGTGTGCGGCATAGAGACAGTCAAGAAATACTCCATACGTTCACTACATTTTACAAAACTTTGTACAAGTCCC
The DNA here is from genome assembly GCF_964261635.1 of Lissotriton helveticus. Lineage (NCBI taxonomy): Eukaryota > Metazoa > Chordata > Amphibia > Caudata > Salamandridae > Lissotriton > Lissotriton helveticus. The sequence goes on from NC_136068.1 coordinate 1,180,490,392, forward strand.
AGCGCGAATCTCCACCAGACTTTGTTCCCATTTTCACTGACATAACCCTGGGTTGGCTGGGCGACACGCAGCGCGAGTTCTTAGCCGCGCCTTTTGAGGATGAAGAGCTGCATGAAGCCATCATCATGCAGATGAGATCGGGTAAAGCACCGGGTTCCAACAGCCTACCTATCGAGTTATATAAAACATATATTGAAACACTACTCCAGATACTAAAGGAGGTCTTCCTAGAAGCACGCGACTCACAAATTCTCTCGTCCACTAGGAGGGAAGCCCTCATCCCGTCCTTGTTAAAACCGGCTAAACCTGCTGACTGATGTGAATCTTACAGACCACTATCCCTGTTAAATACTGATACCAAGATCCTTGCTAAATTGTTGGCTAACCGTCTGTGCATTCTCCTAGATAAATTAGTTCTTACGGATCAGGCGGGCTTTATACCAGGCAGAGCAACATCCCATAATCTTGGGACCCTGTTCTCCATCCTGCAGACAGTAGATCCCAAATTGGCACTAGTGGCTGTTTTTTTAGATGCCTCTAAGGCTTTTGACTCTGTGGAATGGGACTGCCTGTTCTCTGTTCTGCAGTGTATGGGGCTCCCTATGGGCTTCATCTCTTGGATTTGTTTGCTATATACTTCCCCCACAGCGAGAGTATTGATTAATGGACACACCTCTACTCCCATCTCTCTGTCTCGTGGTACACGCCAGGGTTGCCCCCTTTCCCCATTCCTCTTGGACTTGGTAATGGAGCCGCTGGCGGTGAGAATCAGGCAACATTATAATTATGTAGGTCTACGTTGCCTCCTTCGACCTGTCCTCATATCCTTATATGCGGACGAGGTCACTCTTTATGTAAAAAACCCAAGTCAAAATTTAAATCCACTCATGCGCCAGTTTGTTAAATTCTGAGGCTATTCAGGCATTAACATAAACTTGACTAAATCACAAATCTTCCCGCTAACCAGTGCTGCCACTCCCTTTGATATGGATTACCCCATTGTGTGGTGCGATGACGAGGTTAAGTACCTGGGGATACGTGTTACACCGGACAGGGATAAACTCATGCGCCTGATTATGGCTGTGCAATAGAGCATGTCACTGGCTGTATTACCCGTTGGATAGCTTTGCCCCCGTCTATGGCCGATGGTGTATCTCTTATAAAAATGGTCATACTCCCGAAATTTCTTTACTTATTTATCAATATACCATACGATCCCGGGAGACATTTCTTTCGCACTCTACAGTCTGAACTGATCAGACTTGTCTGGGGCGGTAAGCAGCCGCGTATTCAATGGGACACGCTGATAAGACCCTACGCACAAGGAGGCTTGGACATTCCTAATTTTGAGCTGTACTATATTAGTGCCCTTTACTGGTTCCACTCTCCACGATACACCCCTCACGTCACCACAGAACACTGGCTTTTAGACCCTGTCCCGCTGGACGGCGCTCTCCTCTCCAGGGTCGGACTCAAGGGGCATGAGCTGGCCTCCGTGGATTGTACCTTGAATGCTTGGACGCGCATTTTGGAGTATACGGAATTCACTGTCCTTTACTTTCCTCTTCTCCTGTTAGCCTACCACCCTGACATGGCATTTCTGCAGGAAGGTATATTTAGGAACATGGCACATGCTCGTAATATCCACACTTGGGGGGACCTCTATATAGAGGGCAGGTTCCGTTCCCTCAAACAGTTATGTCACGACCCCCCACCGTCTACCATGGACACCTTCCTGTATGCCCGTCTCGGTCATGGCGTACAGGAGTAATTCCGTGTTCCCTTCTGAACCACCCACCCTAACACCTCTCCATCAGACTCTACAAGCGGAGACTGCTTCACATTTAGTATCCACACTTTACCATACCCTGTATGTTGACAGGGACTACTCGCCCTGCAACTCTCGAGCTGGATGGGAGGCTGAGCTGGGCCAGGAAGTCACCGATGAACAGTGGGCTTACTGCTGCAAGCAGATTGAGCAGGTCTCCTCTAATAACCGGTTGCGTATTATCCATTATAGATTCCTTCACCGCAGCTACTATAATCCAGTTAGGCTCCACAGGTATAGCCTATACGACTCAGACAGATGTGCCAGATGTCGTAACGAACATGCGGACTTCCTGCATCTTGCATGGTCATGTCCTGGGGTTTATGACTATTGGCAACACGTTCTTGCAGCTCTAGGCTCCAGGACTCTGTATCCATTCCCGAATCACCGCTTATCACACTTCTAGGCTACACCGAATCTATTCCGGTTACATACAGAAAGTTTGTCACTCTTTGTTTGGTCTTAGCTAAGCACCATGTGGCATGCAGATGGGGCCGCGGACGCGCACCTAAATTTAAGGAGTGGCTAGGTGATAGGATCTTCTGGCAAGAACAAATTTATACATATGCTGAACTGCTCCCCCGCTCCTCACAGCCCCGTGATATATGGGGCCTGTTGCAGTCCTACTTGTTGGAACATCCCGTTGTTGCTGAGACGTGACAAACATTTACTTTAAATGTTGTGACTGTGCCTCCCGCTGTGTGACTCCCTCCCCGCTATGAGGCCCATGTTCAATTGTATTGTATGATTTAGCATCGCTCATTGTGGAGATATTGTGCTTGCATTGCCCTTCTTGTACCAGTGCCATCTCTTTGATTTATTGACACAGTTCATTTGAGGATTGTACTTCCTTAAAAAAGAAAACTGCTCATGATAATATTTGTCTACTGTAACTGTTGCAGGACTGATTGTACTTTGCTGACGGTTGTTCAATGAAAAACTTTAATAATAAAAAAAACAAATGGACACCAGTGGACATAGCAACAATCCTGACAAAAAGAGACATTGCTCATTACTGGGCCTCAAATACAGCCCCAAATATTGCTTTATGGACATTCGCCGTGGACTGGAGTGCCAAACGCCAAGAACCTATATAGAGAGCCACGGGATGCCCTAAAACACAACAAAAAAATGAGGGAAATGTTGGAACTTCTCTGGCATACTAACCAAGCACTGATTGCGGGAGGAGGAGGGAGGAAATGCTGTGGGGTGTGAAAACAAAGTAGGTTGGATATGTAGCAAACATATAAGAGGGCTTGTTGTCAAAAGGAGAACGTTTTTTAAAACTCAAAATTGGTTATTAAAAAAATTGCAACGTTCAGTACAAGATTATGTTCCCTTTTTTTTAATTATTGATCTCCAATCTTTTGCTTAGGGGTGTTTCAGTGTGGTTTTCCATGGAATCCCCTGGGGTTAGGCATCTTTCATGGTGGACTCCCCTAACCCCTGTCCCGCCACAACTCTTACATTTATTTACACACAAAAATAAGAAATCAGCTGTGATTAATAAAGACAGATATATAAAAAAGTGTTAACCCATTCAAGCCCCAGCTCGCAACTTTTTTAAAAAGGGGTATAGTCTAAAAACTTTTGAATGTATTTACACCAACCCAATGAATGTACACTTTCTGACAAATGCTCTACTTTCATGCTCAGATCTTTTGACTGGGTGTGAGTGTTTGATTGGTTCAGATGCTCCGTCCATCACCACCCCCTTTTGTACCGCTTTTGGCCGCCATAAGTGTGGCAGGGTATGCTCAGACGAGAGTCCCTTGCTCACTTTGCCACTGGATTCAAGCAAGCCGGGCTAAAGACGGCTGTAATGCCAGAAACCGGTCCTCGGAAGCTTGTTTCCGGTCCAGGGAAGGCATGGCTTGGCTTGGCAGTTCGGGCTGGACTGTTCCCATGAGGCACAGGGTCAGACTGATTTGCATATAGCCATGTCTGAACTGGGGTGGCAGAGTGGGCTAAAGAACGGTGATGGATCAAACCCAGATCTTTTGACTGGGTGTGAGTGTTTGATTGGTTCAGATGCTCCGTCCATCACCACCCCCTTTTGTACAGGTTTTGCTGTAGGCACATGGAAAATTTCCTATAGAAGCTAAAATGGGAAAACCCAACTATTTACACAGCTCTCAGGGGTTTTCCCTATACAGATCTTCTCCAAAATTAGCAAACCATGATTACATGTACAAAATAGAAACAGTGTAGTACTCGAGACAAGACTAACTCAGTATGGCTAAAGTTAAATGCTGAACATTTTAGGGGGCAGTGAAGTTTTAAGTGCAAGCAGTACTTAATTTGATCAAGGTAAAGACTGAAGGCCACTAGCTTAAGTTGCACACGTTTCGAATAAGCTGTGGCTTAAATCACAGGACAGGTGCCAAATTGTGCAAAAAAACAAAAACTTCTCCTTACAAATACTTTATTCACCTAAGGATTTCTGTGGACATTGTGACATTATAGAGTTCTCATGTAATGCCATTAACAATATCTACAAAAATTAGAGATTTATTATGTGCAGTTACTTATTTCCATAGGTTCAGTGACCATTCTGATAAACACATTGTTGTAGAATGTATAACATATGGGTGAATCACTGACAGTTCAGGTCATAGTAGGATCGTAAATGGTTATCACCATTCATTTCTTTTACCTACCACAGAGGGTTGTCCATAGGGCCTCGTTGTACAGGCCTTATTATGGACTATAATATACAGATGTGAACTCTTAAAATTCTATGTCAGATGAAGTACTTAAAAAGGAACATCTCATTGAGATAAATAATAACCAAACATGGTTTTTGAACGATATTCAAGGTTTAATTAGAGGACGATTATTTTCTTACTCACCTAAATACGAATAAAAGAAAGATCCTAATATCTACTAAATGTGGGTGATTACACAGATGTGCTCTATGTATTGCATATTAAAAAAGGTTAAGACCATTAGCACTAAAGGGGTGATAGAAAATTAAGTTTAGGTGTCTTATCTTCTAGTTTGAAAAGCATCTAGCGAACTGTCAGATTCAATGGATGATGTCATCAGTGTAATCATTTGAAGTGTCAAAGATGCCATCAGTTATATATTTTTAACATGTCCTGAGTGAAGTAAAATGTGAGGTCATAAACAGTGAATGGCGGAGGCGCAAGCTATAGTTAGTGCAATAAACCATACATCGTGAATTTCACAGGTTTTTCGGGGGGTTAAATCTAAGTTTTAACCATATTTTACCACCTATCACTTTAACTCTTGGGTATTTCAGTACATTTCAGGTTTTTTTAATGTACGCTAAGATCTTAATAAAATACTTAACTATGTCACTTTAACTTTTGTTTATGCTTTAAAAATATTTGTTATCATGTTCAGCTAGATTCCCCACTGATCATGGCTCAACCCTGCTGCCAACGTCCTACCCCACTGGGGGATGGCTGCAGACCTTATCCCCCCCTCCCCCCCCTCATACCATACCCCATCGTTGCCACCCCACGAATTTATGAACCCTCTTTTAAACTGGGAAACGATCTGTTTTTAGTGGGATTAACACCAACGGAACACATGAAAAAAGATGGTAGCCAGGGATTGTGAAAACAAGACATTAATTAAATACAGTTCTCTGTCTATGGTGACGCTTCTCCCTCCTAATTAACTGTTAAAATCATGGTGTTATCTGTGGTGCAGCCTAGCAGAGCACTGAGAAAGGCTAGATACCGAAATGCATATGCTCGTTATGCTAATAAAAAGAGCAGTGTCCCGTGAGTGCTGCCGTGTTGGAGCCTTCATTTTTACCGTGATTCACCCTTCACTGCCATAGCACCCATCCAGAGTTCAGCAGTTGGGGTGAACCATGGAGCGTAGAATTAATATATATAATTTTTTTGTCTTTTTTACACATTCACACACACACTTATATTTTTGAGAATTCAACACTAGGCATCAATTTGAACAAAAATTGATTTGAAGCCTTACTCCATACTCTGCAGCAGAAAAGGCTTTTCAAATTTGCTAAGAATCACTGGTATCAACAACATTTTTTGGACACCTTGTGATTTTAGTGACTACATGCCAACAGCCCACTCTGAAAAGTGTTCCAGCCAGCTCCTGTCCGGTGCACAATCTGCCACTTTTATGGGCAGATAAATACCTTGGCGCCAGCCCGATAAAGGCATATCGATGGGCAGGGTCAAGGCTGTGATATTTACAAACAATTGCTGGTAGAGAGGAAAGTAAATAATTGTAAAACGTATGCTATTTTGGCAATTCACAGCATTTTGAAAGAATGTCTACCTGTATATTCTTTGGTGCCGAAAACCCAACCTCTGGTCACTTGGTGGAGGAGTCTCCTTCAAAGCAAGTTACTTAAAGGCAGATGACAGATTTTATTGAACCAGAATGCATTACTTCCACAGTTTGAGCACCATTCATAGCACTAGCAACGACTCAAAGTTGTAGTTTAATTCCTCTAAAGCTCTAGACCTGCATTTCAAAGTTGAAAAGATGGTGCATTTGGTATTTAAGCAGGGGGCAGAGACGACCAATGTTGCACTCCACATTTAGAGTTATAAACCTTAGAAAGTCTCTTAGGTTTGGCTGTCTACTCCGATATTTCAAGGAGTAGAGCCAACTGAAAGTAGTGTCTCCTGCACTCACATGACTAAACAGGCAGTTCCGGAACAATTTTGAATGCAGGCTACAAACCCAACAAGATGAGGCCTTCCATTGCCCTCCATCCAAGTTTAAGATAGGGCACAATTAGTTCTTCCCTCCCAGTCAAAATTATGATAAGAGGAACAAATCCCAGTTCTCATCAACAAAACAAATAAATAAAATAAAAAATTTAAAAAAGGGGGAGACAGGGGCAATGAAGAACGAAAAAACAAACCAAAAAGCGAAAAAACCCTTCTTCTCAAACTTCAATGCTGAAGCAATTAGTTACCCTAAATAATATTATTCTTCAATATGTGTAGCCAGACAGCTTAAACATGCTTTCCAGGGGGACCAAGCACCAAAACATAAGTCATACCCAATCTAAAATGGCGCCGACGATTGAATAGACACAAACGATAATATATTTAATCCTAACAAGTTCAAAATATTTAAATAAACATTTCCATTAAAAATTAAAGTGTTTTGCGACTCATGCTATGTAAAACAATTCAACAAAATTCTTTTACTTTTCAGAAACAATACTAGTGTTGTAGACGGAAGCATGATCGCCAATTCCAAAATGGCGTCGGTAATCGATCGCTCCAAATAGACCTTGCATTTGGTTAACAATTGATATAGCTAGGATAATATTCTGAAAGGGATGCTCAAATTTAATGACCGTTTTTTATTTTAAACTTTCATATACCATCTTAAAATCATGTATTAGATGGGATCCTATATGCATATGGGTCCACTACAAGATGGAGGCCGGGACCGCGCGGTTTTCAGCTATTTGTGACTTAATCAAACACAGCTGATTGCCATTTGCGGGATATTTAAACCCATGGTTTGGTACGAGTCCCTATCCACTTTTTTCCAAAACTGGCGACGTGGTGGAGGTGACATTGTGACTTACAAGTAAGTGGGGATCCAGGGGGGTCTTTTTACGTTAAGTTCACTCATGGCTCTCTACATCACATATCTTACGTTGCTATGGGTGCCCTAATAGTCTAGCTAAGCGATAAACTTTGGAGTACACTCCTTATGCTATTGAGCGTTAACTCTTGTTATATTTAGAGACTTGTATCGTTTTAGGTATTAACATGGTTCCCTTTCGTTCGTGTCAGCAGTACTCGGGTTTGCCGTATACTTTGTCTCTGGAGAGCCCCTTGCATTAGCCAATCCACCAGTTTTTGTTCACGCAGAATGACGTTTTACGGTCATATGCGTATGGATTTTGTGGGCGCTTGAGGGCTCTGCGGTACTTGGGGGAGCCGAAAGTTGGTGGGCTGAGTCCGAAGGGACGCCTGCGTGATCTTCGGGGCTTGGTTGCCCTTGGCTTGGTGCGGCTTTGCGGTGCAGTTAGAGGGCATGCTATGCGTACTATGACTGCTCGTGGAGCCGGGCTCTGCTGGGAGTTTCTTGGCTCTGTGGGTCCGCGTGGGCGCTCGGAGGGGCTCTGCTCCCTGGCTGCTGGTTCTTTCGGTTCCCGCTTTCTGCTAGATTAGTAGTTGGAAACTATATATGTGGAGACTAGGCCTGTCTAGGTTTGGCACATTTTACAAAATAAATGTGATCAATGACTAATATGACTCTTGACTTTGTATATCTTATTTATCTTTTATCTTTACTTTTGATAAAAGGGGATTCTACAAGCCACAGGGATTGGATGCAAAACTTGGCACCATTTAAAGAATTTAGCCTTGTTAATAAAAGAAGCTAAATACACGAAGGATTGACTACTAACAATATAGCAAGGTATGTAGATGTTTATGCCCAACTTAGTGGGGTAATAATAGTGGTTACAGTGATTACAGTAAAGTAAGGAGACTATTCCTTTTTTACAATAGGTGGCTATCCCTGTACTTTTACTTTAAACAGCAAATTCCATGAACATACCTATTCTTCGTCAAAACCAACGATCGACATAGATTCATCACTTTTTGGTAAGTGAATAGTATGCCTTAATACAAAATATGAGTGGCCGCTCCATATGAGAACATTAGGTTTAAATATATATCAATAAAAATATGGTGTATAAGAATAAAAAACTAAGTTTTTGAAAAACCAACAGAATACCCCAAATGCATAAAGAGAGAAGCTCTTCCCTATAGAAAAATCAACTCTAAATATAAACACACTGCACTTACTATTGTACCTATCAGGTTCTTCCCCTCATTTTCTGAAAGAAAAAATTATTTTTCTATAACATGTTTCGCAAAAAGTTATATGATGACTATGTAAGAAAATCTGTTTAGTAGGTGAATTAAGTTTGTATATATAGTAGAAATGAGATTTCCAATTTGTATAAAAAGGATGACAAATTTGTAACTGTGGTGTATTATAAATATGCTTTTATTTGTAAATAGTAGTTTGTAATATGTATTTTGTATATTTACTTTTGTAGCCCTGAAGAAGTCCTCTGGACGAAACGCGTTGGCTACGTTTTTTGTATGAAGAAAAGAATAAAAGAAATGTTTAAAGCTCTACTGAACGGATTCTTCAAATTTTTACTTGATTAATATTGTTTGCTGTGGGGAGTGCTGAACCATTGTGGTTTATTAGATAACCAAACAGCTATAGCACCACAATTACTCAGACTATGCTTCAACTCACACCCATGACCAATTTAACTATTGAAAGAGACGTATTTGACTTGCTTAAATTCCCATTGAAGGCAAAATTACAAGTTTTGCAATACTTTTGAATTGGTAGTGCAGCACATCACAGGTTTATCACTGTTAAATGAGGATTAGCTGCTGAATTAGGTGTTTCAACACCAATTTCCGCCTGTTTTTATTCACACACAGTTCAGGTATAACAGCAACTTGAACTAAAGTTTCAATGTAGATTATAAACACTTTATACTGCACCCCTCTCAGGGCAGTTCTCTGTGGCCTGTGTGACTCAAAGCATTGAAGCAATTCTTATGAGATTTACTGCCACCGTCTTTGAAAATACAGAAACCGGTATTACTGCAAGCCCACTAAATTGATAGATATTACCTCTTTTGACTTAGGCATTGATATTTCATGTTTAGTGTGAGAATCAATTCCTTTCTTGCTGTTTTAACCCATTTTTTTCACTTAAACGTTATCATCATCATCATCAAATTTCTTTATTCAGTTGCATGTTCAAGAAAACCATAAAAACACAATATAAAAACCAGGGTAAAATGTGGTGATACAATAAGTACAATCTCAATTACAAGCCTATGCAAATTCATGGTTCGTCTGTTACATACAAAGTGCATCTAAAATACCAGACACCAATAATAATAATAAAGTAAAAGTACAAAAAACAATACAGAAAAGTCAAAAGCCAGGTTCACGTCCTATTGGCTATACAAGTACATGAGACCAAAAATAATTGTAGGAAACGACCCAACTGATCGCAGCGCGCCCTAAGTTTGATGGCAAATTTAAAAAAAATTAAAACATAAAATACGGTATTGCCAGTCAGCATCTGAAGAAATATAAATGCGGGCAGAACTGGTTTAAAGTTGGCCTGTTTTAAAATGGTGATTAGATAGGATTTTCTCGGGGTGTCATAGAATGGACAAAACATGGTAAAATGAAGCATTCCCTGCGGAGATGTGCCATCACAGTCGCATGGTGGGAGAACTTGCCCTCCGTTGGAACCCCTTGGGTAAGAAAGTAGTAAATAAAACAAATCAAACCGGAACCTGGTCAGAAGGAATCTGTCGTAAGAGTTCACTAAACCAAGTATATACGGCTCAGCTTTCACTGTGGACATTAATATAACAAAGTGGCGAACACTTGGCTTCATGAGCTCCCTCTCCTCCCTTAATGCAGTCTGGCGCGTGCTAAATTGCCATCTTCAAGGTGGGTAGCTCTGTTTTGCGGGTTACCTCAGAATTAGAGAAGGTCTCCTCTTCTTAGATTTGTTAAATTTCTTTTAATATATTTCAACCATGGTATCCTTAGTGCTTGATCCAGGGATAGACCGTCTTTAAGGATTGCCTTGTTTAGTGAGTCCCCCTCCTTGACCCATGTTTTTAACCAAAGTGACAACGGGCTAAAAGCTATCTGGTCTGTGATATAGGGCATTCCCAGCTCTTCGTGGGCAATAAAAGAGGGGATACCCTGTGAGGGACTGACAACAGAATTCTCATAAATTTGGTTTCCGAAGTTTGGACATCCTTTACATCCGAATATCCCCAAATTTCGCTGCCATAAAGTACTTTTGACAGACACTTTGCCCTATGGAGCTCCAGGAAAGCCCCCACCTGTCCTTTACCCAGTCTTGAGGAAAAATTTAAAATTGCGTCAGCTTTCCTGTTGAGGTCGCTTCTCTTGCGGGTAAGTTGTGGGACCCAGTTCAGCTCGCCATCCAGGAGTACCCAAAGATAAGAAAAAACAGATGTTTTAGGAATAAGGGTAGTCCCTACATTAAAAATTTATGATCTCGAGGGCCGCATTCCCAGTTGCATGATATACAATTTGGAGTTGTTGATTTTTAGGTCCAAATCTCCCATAAACTGGGCGAATGATGATAAAATGGTTTGTAAACCCCTCTCTGTCCTGGCCATCAAGACTGCGTCATCTGCGTATAGCAGAACCAGGAGGCTACACTGTCCGATTCGGGGATAATCAGTCTTGGTCTCCAGGAGGATTTTCTCCAAATTATTGATATGGAGGTTAAAAAGAGAAGGGGCCAATATACAGCCTTGACTGACTCTGCTCCTAACGGGGAAGAAGCGAGATACGTTCAAGCTCCACGAGTATTGTACTACTGCTTTGTTGACCCAGTGAAGATCATAAAGAAAGGAGACTGACTCCCTATCTACCCCCAAGGCTAATAGGAGCTTCCATAGTTTGCCCCTGTTTATGCAATCTAATGCGGATGACAGATCCATAAAAGCCAGGAAGATGGTGCCTCTACGAGCAACTGTATATTTACTGGAAATTAGGAAAAGGTTCAAGGATTGTTCAGTCGTAGAACGGCCAGGGCGAAACCCATATTGGGCGTCTGGCAGAATATTTTTGTTGGTAGCCCAGGTCGATAACCTATCCAGCAATATCCTGCCGACTACTTTTACCACTGAGTCCATCAGAGAGATTGGTCTGTAAGACACATCGCTGTCCCTATCCCCCTTTTTAAAAACGGGCACAATGATGGCAGTTGCCCAGGAGGACGGAATGCCAAGGCTAGCAACTGTGTTAATTACGAAGTGAGCACTGGAGCTCAAAGCGCCACACCTGAAAAGTAAAGATCAGGTGGGATGCAGTCAGGGGACTTATTACGTGTCAGACCATTGATACCACACCTTACTACTTCTTTCAAAGCTACTCGTTTTTTAGGGGTACCCCCAAGTTTAAATACGGGGGACGGAGCCAAGACTCCCTTAAACATGTCCTCAAAGTGACTGACCCAATCGTTTTCAGTGATGTGGGCTTCTAAAACGTTAGCAGCCTCTTCTCCCACAATGGGACTATTTATGATGCTCCAGAACTTGGCACTGCACTTATAGGTTGTGGCTTCCATGAGGTTGCCCCAAGCTTCATCCTTCAGGGCCGCCCTGCGATTATTAAGTGCTAGTTTATACTGTTTTCTACAGATTTTGACTAGCACTGTGTTGGGAAACGAGGCAGTATTTGTGAGGCATACACAAATAACATGACTACATTTGTCCTTCACTGGGAACGGAACATCCAATTGTAGCGCCTGACTCGCAGAGGGCAGCGTTGCAGAGCAGTCTGAGGCTTAATCAAGGGAGGTGGTGTGGGCTAGTAATCGCCATTACAGGTGCACAGCAATAACACTCAATAATTGATTGTCCAGTCTGTACTTTGCTTTAGAAAAGTGAGAGTACATTTATTAAACACATACACTCCTCAATACTATGCACCAATTTACAAATATACATAAGCTGTTGGAATTACTTTGTGACATTGCATAACATCTCCACCGCTCCCGCAAGGTGTGGGGTCCGGTACCACCACTCCCATGTATGCACATCATCTTGCCCCCAAATGCAGTTAGTTGAACATAACCTGGAGCGAGGGCCTCCGCACTGGCATCATCCCAGCGGCAACCCACCCAGTTACCTCAACAAGCATTTAAAATAGGTACACCAGCCATGGTGACACACAACCCTGACTGAGAATTTCCTACTGACCATGAAGTATACACCTCTACATCTTAAGGGCTAACAGTCTGGGTTCTTCACCTAAGCGCAGCAGCAAGAATACATGTTTAAGCATCACTTTAGAATGAGAGTACTCTTCACATTTGTTGGACATTAGAATGCGTTGCAATTACAGCCCCTAAAGGCATCACAGATGAAGTCACAAGATTAAGCATATACAGCCAAACACCCTAGCAGGAATGTCTGGCAACATAACCTCACTTTCCTTATGTCACCTTACGCAGGTACTTCACATTACACGTTACCTTCAGTCCCTCTGACAGAAATAACATTAGTAAATGCACTACGTGAGCAATTACACCGCTTCACCACCAGGGGACTCCCTTCTACAGACATCCACAGCTCAGTCCTTCATCCCTTGGTGCACTTCTTAATATACCCCCAGCTGTAGTACAAAAGTTCCAGCCCAGGAGGTGTTAAAACGCAGGCTGAGCCCTTGAGGGGTTATTCTTTTCAAGTCCCGATGAGACTTAGGGAGGGGCTCCTCTTCATGCAAAGGGAGACTACGTGCTCCTGCAGCTTCCCTGCACCATACACCGACTTGGTGGTGATCCTGCACCATACACTCACTTGGTGGTGACCCTGTCCTCCCGGGGCCACCATGAGCAGAAACAAGGCAGTTTTCCCTTGCAGGCCGGTCAGGGCCTGCAAGGCATTATGGGGTGCTTCTCCATTCGTTCCATGAATATTATAGCAGTGGCTCCCCCGCCACGCCGTCAGGGAGAGCCACGATGTGCGCCTCTGGCCACGTTGCTCCTTTGTGGGAGTGTCCGGTCCCACCCGGACCCCCAGGTGAGTGTTTCTGCTCAGGGAGCCCACACCAGGCCGCTCCTTCCTTTTTGGCTGTGGAGGGGGGCGCAATGGAAGCTCGGGGAGCCCACCCCCAGCTGATTCTGTTGGATTTCAGTGGGCCGGACCCACCCGGGCCCCTCGTTGTAGGCTGGATGGAGAGCCACTCTGGGAGCCCATCCCAAGTGGCTCCCGTCGGCTCCCCGCCCAGCCAGCACCCTCTCGTGCTGCCGCGGGAGCCGGCACTCCTCTTCTAGTCTGCCCGCTCCGGCGGGCAGACACGGAGCTTCCTGCGGGTCGGTCAAGACCTAGGGGGAGAGCGACGGCCCTCCCCCGCCTTCCTCCAGCCCCGGGGGAGGGCGGCGGCACTCCCCCGTCTCCACCATCTCTTTGGAACCCGGGGATAGATTCCTGGGTCCCACTGTGCCACCTTCACTGGGAGTGCACCGGCGTTTCTCCACTTGCACTCTTCTGTGGGCTCAAGGCCCCTAGAGAACTCTTTGTGGGGGCGCAACTGCGCTCCCGGCCTCCACCTCCTAACATGGGGCCCGGACTTGGGATCCCGGGACCCTGAACATCTTTGAGGGGGGTGCAACGGCGCACCCCTCCATCCAAAGTCCGGAGGCCAGGGTGGGCTCCTGGCACCCCGCTTAGATCATTTTAACGAGGAGCACAACGGCGCTCCCCGGCTTTGTCTTCTCCCACAAGGGGGACGCGCGACAGCACTCCCCCTCGTCCCGTAGCTTCAGGGGGCCAGGGTGGGCTCCTGGAACCCCCACTTTGGGGATCAGTTCACGCTCCCCGGCTTTCTCTTCTTGTTGGGGGCAGCCCCCGGGACCTGACCCACCCGGGGGAACATCATGTACTGACAGCAGAGCCCCACACGCTTCGTCGTCAGTCCTTCCAGAGGTCAAAGGTCGCCTACCTTCTGGGCGGCGTATCTCGGCCCCCAGGGGTCCGATCTTGGCCTCTTCTTGCTCCTGGTTGCGCCCCAAGCCACTGGGAGCACTTTCCTTCGCCTTCCTGGTCACACAGAGGGTGCATTTAACAGGAAGCGGTCTTCACTGGCTCCCTGCTCCAACCTTTCGCCTGGCTCTCCTCCTGGGCCTCTTCTCCTGAAGCTGTTGAGGATCCTGGGACAGTCATGGGGTTCCTCCTTCTAACTGCCCATTGTGCAAGGCTCCAGCACCCTCTGCCTCAGCAGACCACACCCCAGAGAGAGCTTCTCTTCATGTGCAAACATTTTTTAAAGTTTGGGGAGGGGGCTGGCAGGAAGTCTCAGTTTGTCCTATCAAACAGTGACATCACTTAACTGCACCTGCTCTCTCCTTCCTGCCCAGGCCTCTGGGTTGGTTCAAGATGGCGTCGTCCAGGGGACTCCTGCTACATTGTCTATGAAAGCCCCTTCCCCCGTGCTGCCTTCTCCCTTGTGCAGCCTGGTGCCTGGCACCCGGCGACAGATGCTGATGGATGAGCCTGTAGCTCTACCCATCTCATCTTCAGTGGAGAGAAGGCCTTTGCTCTTAGAGGGAAGGTCATTAATCCAGCCTGCTGGGGTCAGCCCACAGCCAGGCCCTGGTTATGGGCAGACTCCGATAAATAGGACATATCTGGATGACCCAAAAGCAGTACAAATACACTTTGGACTCTGCAGAATACTTCTTCTTGCACCAGTTACAGTGGACTTCAGTGGTTGTCTGGGATTGGTAGGCCCTACGAAAGTGAAACTAGCACATGGGCTCCACATCCCCATAGGAGAATAATGAAGTGAAAACAGTAAAACACATTGACTTTCCCTGGCATGTTTCTTCCCACTGTATAAAGCCTATTCCATGTCACCACCCAATTCTGCATAAGTCCTGCCACACCATTAACTTTGTAGCTGCACCTGGTCTGCGCATGCGCAGCCCGTACACATGTGCACATGCATGTACACGTGTCTGCATGTAACCAGCCAGGTGCCCCTTACTCCAGCTGCAGCGTAGCGTCCTAGTCAAGCTAGGGGAACACCAGTAAAATCCACATGCAGTCTCTTTCACCATGAGTTCACTGTGGGTGAGTCCCAACTTATGGGGCTCTCCAACAGTAAAATCTCAACAAATAGGTGCTCAAAAAGCAAAAAATCCAGGCAGCGCAGAGTGTCAGAACCACCTTCTAACATACGGCCTCAGGGAGGCATGAAGAGCTAGTTTCAGCCTCCTGGCTGCAAGCGAACAATCTGAGTTAAACCATCTAGGACCCCTCTCTCTGAGCTCCCCGTGATGGAACAGTCAATAAGTCAGCAACAAAGTCAGAAATTAATTCGAAGGCAAGAATGATAGACTCATCTGGTTCTACCTTCGCGTTCTGACAGATCTGAAATTCCTTCTGGCGCATCTCCAATAAAGACCTGCACAGAGTATCTGGAATAATCTGCCCCCATCTAAGGCGTCTCCCCCCGTCTGTTGCCGGTAAAACCCCTCCTCCTACAGTCTGTCTGTTTAGGTCAAAAGAGGGCCAGATACCTTTAATGCATAAGGGGTTGTGATCGCTATGACTACTGGCTATTATTGAGAACTCTGTATTCGGGTAATAAAGAGGGGTAGAGGTTAGGATGAAATCAATAAATGAGGGTTCCCGGCTCAGCCCCTTAATAGTTGGAATCAGATATCGCATGGTCAGGGTCAATTTCCCTATGGTTAATTGCAAGTTCAGATCACAAACCAATGCGTTTAATTTCTCCCTCTGCCTGCAATGTTCAAAGTGTACGCCGGCTACAAGAGGACTCCTAGCAAGCCCCTATGCCCTCCTGCCTTAAGGCTCCACATATATGTGTATTAAAGTCCCCTACCAGGACAATGTTACCAGGATTACGGGACAAAACCTTACCATTCTTTACAATTTAACATAAACGGGTAAAGTTATAAACCTCGAAAGAGAAGTGGCAATGGAGAAATGTAAAAGCGTTAGGCTGTAAGAACCTGAGGAAAAGGTTAACGCCTGGAGACACTGGTTATCTGTGTTTAATACCACAACATCACCTTGTAGACAAAGATACATAAACTGCAAGTCCCCCTTTTGAACGTTCCGCTACTGACGAAGTTGCAGGGATGTTAAAAAGCCCTCCAAGAAATAAGAATTGTCAACAGCCTTTGTCTCTTGGAGACAGATAAGGTCATATTTTTTTAATGAAAGTTAACCACCCCGGATCCGAGAACTTGCTTGCCAAACCAGCTATGTTCCACGAGATGGTGTTGAAGAAGTTATTACCCATAGTGTGGCTACAACAATTCACCTTAGCAGACTGGTCCTTTGGGCCGTTTGTAAAAGCACAGTGGATTTCCTTGAGCCCTGTCCACCAAGTCAATCACATTGGTCTAGTTGACCCACAATGGGCTCAAATGAATTAAATAAAAGGGACCGAAGGTGGTTGTAGAGGCCAACCCAGTGTGGTCAGGGTCGCAGGTTTCCTCAGGTTCAACATCGTTGGTGAGGGTGGGTAAAGATACCCAAGGGAAGTGCTCTTATAGAGGAGCGAGGGCCTGTTCTATTACCGTTATTAGCGTCATGTAGGATCCTTTCGGCCAAGTGTGGGCTGTTGAAGTTAACGACTATACAATCACCATCACAGCTCTTTTTCAAGCCTCCTATTCAGGCCGCCCTCCTGACCATGATGATGTCCCTTTCCACTCTGAAGCCCAGGGGGGTGTTGATGTTGAGCCAGTGAAGGACCTTCTTCTTTAATTGGTAAAAACACCACTACATACGGTGTTGCTCTTGGGGGTAGATGGACCCTAGGGCACTCTATTCTGGTAAGCAGTGCAAGAAATTGGAGCATCCCCTTCTGCAACCCTCACATGTGGAGCTGGTTCTCTAGGAAAGTTAGCCTGTGGTCTTGATAACAACTGATGACATGGCCTTTCCTGCCGCCCACTTGTGGAGGGTAGAAGATGTCCGGGGCTTGCAGGAGGGCCAGGTAGGAAGATGTTGCTCACAAGATGGGAGGTTTGGGCGTTTTGCATTTTATTTGAGGGAGAAGCAACAGGAACTGACCCGACCGATGCAACTGCTGCATCACAAAGGCTTGAGGAGAAATTGGATGTTACAAGTGATCGAGACAATTGTTAAAAAATCCTGCTCTATAGAAGACAGCCTTTGTTTGATTGGTTCCAAATGGAGATCCAAGCGATCAAGAAGGGAACTCAAGCCAGCCTCTAACCTGACCGTCAAGTCATCTTTAGTCACAGGTTCTGCACTCTGGGTGTTTGGTGAAGGTGTGTCCACTTTGGATCGTTTCGCCTTAGTCCTGGTGGTGGTGTTTTTACACTTAGCCCCAGATCCACAAGATTGTCCAGGGGGTGCAACTACTCGGGGCTTTGGTTTGAACAGGTAACCTACTGCCTGATGTAGGTCCAGTAGGTGGCTCATCACGAACAGGCTGTGTCTCCGGGATGGTAAAGTGTGGCGTGGTGTCTAACAGTTCAAGTCCCTTCTCAGAGCCCTGAAACCTGCTATTCGAGGCACATGATGGGAGAAGACTCATCGGGGACCAGGACAGCCCACGGGACAAAGACGTTTTTTTGTTGTTGTTTTTTAAGGTTGGGTGGAATATTATTATCAGGTATACACGTGTCTGTAGTGTAATGGATACTAGGTGAATGTCAGTGTTGAGACTCCAACCATACATTGACTATTTTATTGGCGCAAATTATTTGTCCAGATTACATTTTGCCCAATAACACCAGGTAGTAGTTATTTGCTCTAGTTCCTCATCTTACAAGCTTTCCATTTTCCCCCCATACCACATCTGAATAGGTTGCCGTTTTAGCTGCCTCTGGGCCAGTGCAGGAGATACTGCTCCATGTGCTGCAGCACAAGATCATTGGCTCCACTGTGCGACTGTGCCAAAGGTAAACCCATCTGTGCCCGTCCACACCTAGCCATGCCAGAGGGACAGCCTGACAATGTTGTTAAATAATCCATCAAAGAACTAAACCCCTTACAAAAGTACAGGGCCCCCTTTACTAAGGAAGTTCAGATATGTATCCAAAAGAATAGTACTACTGCAACACCTTTGTGGAAGAGCATCATCTTGCCAAAGAATGACTTCCAGCACTGCATATAATACAGAGATAAAATGTGTTTATCTGAACACTTGCTCTCTTCCCAAACATGTAGCTGAAATTAAAGGTTTAATTGAACCAAAGAGTCCTCATGTACTGTTTTTTTCATAGACTTAGGTATCGGACTGCTCTGCTCCTGACATAATTAATATGATCCCTGTTGGATATATAATGCTATTCAACTAAGGTGCCAGCAAATATAGGAAGTGGGGAAGCAGTCATTTTCAGAGATAACCTTACTATTTCATGCCATCTGGAAATCAAACCATCAGGTTCTAAACATTTGTCCTTCTATGAAGAACTGAATGGTTTTAATATGCTAGTCGTCCACTCATATCGACCTCCGATTATATGAACAATTTTCCTGTGAACGATTTTTATTTAATAAGTTCTGTTCTTCCCACCTGTACCTGTTTAATAATTTAAATTACTTTAATTATTGGATAGATATCCTTAAGTTGGACCGGATAATTGCTAAATTTTACGACTGTCAAATTTCAATTTAACAGAGCATATATAAGCTTCTACTCATAATAAAGGCCATACTTTAGATCAAATTTGGACGTGTGATATAGATATCTCACACCTTCCAATTAAGTCTTTGGTCTAACTGCTATAGAATTAACAGGAGTATTTCTGTCACCTGCACTGCATATAGACAAACTAAACAATGGTTCATTTTACAGCAATAGAAGTCCATTGATTTGGAAATGTTTACGATACCTTAAATTCTTCAGCATTTTCTCTGTGGATGTACACTGCCAGCTTTTGAGTTCTCGCTCCATGATACAGTAAACAAGCATACCCATCTGGTCAAGAGATGGATCAATGCTTACAGAAAATCTACTAGTCTGAATTAGCGCATTCTAAAACTAAACTGCATAGACTGGCAGGAAATGGGAGAGTTTAATTCCTCGATGACACTAAACAGTTATATAACGCTAAGACAAGTCATTATCAACAACCGATCTTCAAGTACAAAAAATCCTATCATTTAAGTGCCATCAGCTCTTCTAAGAACATCACAAAAACTGTATTTCAGATTGCTAACAAGCTATCCAACACCTCTAGCCTTCATCCCTAGGTTACTCCATCACATGGACTATGAGATCAATTATATCAGTTCTTATTGATAAAATCAGTCTGAAGATTGATTAAGGCCTCTGTCCTCCAGCAAAATGCATCATGTTCATATACGCTCACTGCATTTTCTTTTTTTCTGAAGAAGATTTAATTATAGCTGTGTGTTCTGTTCAATCAGGATATAGTTTGTCAGGTCGCTGCCCCCCTCCTAAATACCTTGTAGGAACAGGGCATGGTTGAGTCCTCCTTCAAAGCGGCTAGAGTCAACCCATTCTGCGAAAACCAATAACTGACCTGTCTGAATTAAAGAACTAACACCCTATTTCTCTCCTGGCTTGGGCAGCTAAAATTTTGGAATCTCTTGTAGCACAGCAAGTATGCAGCCATCTTAATTGCTTGTCGTATCTGCAAGAGGGATTTTGTCCCAACCACAGCACCCAATCTGTTTTTTTTTTATCTATGCCAGACGATATTACATTGGAACAAGATCTTAATCATCTTAATGCCTTGATTTATTAGCAGCCTTTGACTCGGCTGATCATTCCATTCTTTTAGAAAATGTCAGAGCAATTGGTATGGAAGATCCTGCATTCCAATACACTATATCTTTTTTGGTTGATAGATCTTGGGCTGTAAAATTAACATTTTATTCGGCAACTAGAGTCTTTTGTCAATTAGGGGGTAATACAGGATTCTGCACTCTGTCCCTATTTGCTTAACATCTTTGTTGCCCCGCTTGCCAAACCTCCCTTGACAACAGATATTAGACCTTACATGTATAGCAATGATACTCTGGTTCTGCTGCATTTAGATAATGAGCCATCTTCTGATTTAGTATTTCAAAAAACGAGATTTGAAAGTGGATGGTTAGCAAGTTAAAAATTAACACAAAAAGGATGGACATTTTGATTGTGAATGGACTCAATGGCATCGGTTAACACGCATTGGACTGCAGAGAGGGGTTCTCTACCAACTCCTTTGAAAGCTGTAAAAAAAAAAAAATTTTTTTAAAAGGTTAGGCCTCAAGACTGACTGCAGTCTACCTTATAAGGCCAGCTCACTTTTTTCTTCTTGTTCATACCATCCCGGAACCTTGAGAAAAAGTCTTCCTTTCCTAACAGATGAGACAAAATATATGTCTGTCGCAGCTTTAATAATCGCACATCTAGACTAGGCCAATTGCTTCTGTCTGGCACTACCTCGATTCTTTTAACTAGAGCTACAAGTGGTGCCAAACACTGCAGCCTGTTGGCTTACAAGTACTTCTCCTACTGCTCATGGTACGCACAGTTTCCAACAACTTTGCTAGCTGCCCATATAAAATCAACCGACTTACTGTAAGCCAATTAGCATATTTCGAGTGAGTCTCCACCGTTAGATAATGAGCGGCTCGAGAGTCGCTAACCAATCTAAATTTGGAGCTTGGCATAGGCTAATTTCTTATGACACCTTTGGTTCTTAAGACCCAGATTGGTGGCCACTGTTTTTTGGGCTGAACTGGCACTCCCTGCTTAACTATCTAAATCACTGAAGTTCACTACTTCAATTCAAACAAAATTAGAAACGTGGCTTTTCTGTCAGGCCTTCTTCCAATATTGATTAGTTATTCTCTTTCTTGGCTTAGGATGCTCTCTTTACTTAGGGCTTGCACACCTCTGGTGATTGTAAGTTATGTCAATTAAATTTGTTTATTGAACAAAGTCAAAACGCATCCGTACCATCCCAAGATTCCCAGTTTCTTAAATCTACTAACAATCTTGACTGTGTAAACCTAGAGTTTGGTATCTGCATGGCATCTAAACTACAAAGGTTGACACCTTTAAAGTAATTGTATCCCAACTAAACATTGGCTTCCATTCCTTGTTTATACTTCTAACCCATCAAGGACATTCTGCAAACAGAATTCTACTCAATCGTTTGTGCAAAGTTACAACAGTACTGAATCCCCAGGCTTCCTTAGTCAGTGGGCCACATCCATGCACACTTGCCAAGCCACTACACTTTTTTCTATTTTATCTCCTTTGATTCTCCTATATTGATGACATTCATATTCTAATCAGTGTTGTAATAAATACATTTTCGAAATTGCCATTTCCGAGACTTTTGCAGAAGTGGATGAATATGACTGAGCTTAAATTGTTTGCACGAAAATGTAATGCTCCTGAACAATTCCCTCCCTCAAAATAAAATAAAGCATTATACCACTGACAACTCGTCAACTTTATAACTAAGGACGTTCAATGAACACCCCTCCAAGCTTAAACGAGCCAGTCAAGGATCTGGGAGTTGTATTTGACTGAGAAGCAAGCACGACTTCCTAGGTAAATGCTGTCACTTGAGGTTGTGTATTTTTTGTTCTCACCCAACTCAGAATATTCAGTTTGATCCCTCCCAGTCACAACTCTGTGGTAGTGAACTAGCCGTCTCACACCAAATCCTGATATATTAATCATGATTGTGAAGTTGCAGAGCCACATGGTTCTGAAAAAACCTGCAGGCAGAGACTACTTTGGGAGAGACAGAATCCAACCTGTCCGACAACAAAGGCATGGTCACCACCCACAATACCCCGAGGGAGGTTCTGAAAGCCACTAAGCTAGGGGTCATTATCAGCAACTGCATGGGTAAAAGACGGAGGAAGTGACGGGCTAGGATGCACCCGCTTCACCTGGAGCAGACCTACTACGTTGCTGCTCCAGAAGCATGCCTCCTCCGCAACATCCTACACCCTTAATCACTAGTAAGGCAAGCCCTCACAGATTATGTGTGCTTGTCGTGGCCTGCAAAATTCTGCACCCCCTCTGCTCCACTGAACACCTGATAGCTGAGGAGTTTGCAACTTACTACGCTTACCTCTATTTCTGCACAGACAAACACACTGTGCCTGCCTTGGCTTAATTCATGGCTGACATACCCACCAGCTGCCTTAATACCACATAAAGACTATCACTAGAGACAGACAAATTTAAGGAGCAGAAAGAGACCTGGATTCCAGTCTAATTTGGCAAAATGGTATCTGGTAGAATTCTACGAAGCATACTGGTCCCGAGGAGGCCTGGCTTAGGATTAAAGACTATGTCTGTTAGTTGTAGGTCTAGTGAGAGTTGTGCACCCTTTAGGACTACGGTGAATATGCCAGTTCTCGTCGGGACCAGTATGCTTCGTAGAATTCTACCAGATACCATTTTGCCAAATTAGAGGTAGAAAGATAGATAGATAGACAGACAGACAGACAGACAAACAGATTACAAAACACTAAGGGCATGGGGCAAAAACCTACTACCCCACATCAGCAGACTGCAAAAAGACCTTGATTTCTGGTCTACGCTTCCACCCTTCCCATAATTGGCAGATCAACAATCTTTAAGATGTTCAGTCCCTCCGTACCAACTTCAAAACTTTCCATAACCCAAACCTGGGTCTTTCTTCACTCACTAAACACAACGTTGCGTCATTTCACTTGGAACATTTGACACCTAGGGTAGTGCTCGCCAAATGCTTTAAAACCACCTTTCATGGTGGCCTAGCTCCACCCGATATTCTCAAATACAGAGCATTACACTTGGTGGCACTCGATGAGTGGTGGTTTGGAGGCACAAGTTCATTTGTATAATCTTCAGGGCACTGGGTGATGCAGGGAACCCCAACAGCACACATTCTATATAGAGGACAAATCCCTTGCTCGCTCCCCTCGGCAACAAAAGTAGTGTATCACGTCAAGCACTGGATTGGGCCGGATGTCTGCCGGTAGAAACATTGTTGTGGTCTGGCTGTCGCCTCCGGCAAGTGACTGTGCAAGAGGGTCCTAACTAGAACTACCTATTGGCGACGGGTAGCAGGATATATATATATATATATATATATATATATATATATATATATATATATATATATATATATATATATATATATATATATATATTCCAAGAATAATCCAGCACGGCGCAGGCTTCTTCCAGGCTGCAAGTACGGACACGTATATATAGATATAGATATAGATATAGATATATAATGAGAGCAATCCTCTAAAGTAACAAAGGAAAGAAAAATCTGCACATCGAGTATCAGCTTCATGAAATGTTTAATCGGCAACGCGTTACAACCTATGCAGGACTTCGTCACGGCCTCACTTTGATAATTGCACCCCATCAGCCATAGAAATAGAACATGGTTTAAGACAAACAAAATACTGCCATCACCGACCCATGACAAAAGGGAGCAATGTTATGAAAAAAATAATTTTTATAAATCTCAAATTCCCAAAACATTATTCATGTTAAAAGGCAACAGCAATTGACACGGTAATATTATCAATTAATATGTCCTGGTGTTAACCAATCAATCTACCAAAAGAAGATTGCATAATTCTGTGTCCATGCCGAGTGACCGGATGGTCATTATCAATGTAAATACCAGGTCAAATATTATAATTTTGCTTATCTAAGTAATGCACCTCAGAGACATAATGCTATAAGGGCAAGACCGATTTGAAAAAAAAAATGTTTGGCAAGGTATGTACCAGCATCCTCTCCTCATAGTTTGCTAGATAATGTATTCACTCACATGAAAACATGATGTGCCTTCTAGCCAAGTATGCTGCTCTGGAACTTGATCAAGTTACTGAACAAAATTACAAAATTAAAGGAGATCCTGGAGAAACATAACGATCAGGATGAAACAAAAGGTTTTCTTTCCCAAATGGAAACCAGATTAGAAAGTATGAGGAGGAAATCAAGCAAAAAAGAAATGCACATTTTTATGGGACAAGCAGGAATATGCACAAGGGAGAATCCTCACCTCAGGATGCAGATTTGATGATGCCATCAAACAGTATAAACAAGTTGGGGCTTTGAGACAGCAAGAAGTGGTCACATCAAAATCTGGGCCTGAAAACTAGTTATCTAATGTAGATGAACCAAGTTCATCTGGGAACAAAGATTCCTTCTCTTTCACATCATTAGACAAATATTGTTTTTTTACAGAGGAAGCAAAGAGAACAAGCATTTACAATGCAATGGTCTTGTCTTTGTTAAAGTTAGAGCTATTGGCATTGCTCATGACATTATTTTTGTTTTTAAAACATATAAATAAATGGCATTGTCATTTACAATGTCAATAGCTTAATCTCTCGCAAATGCAAGACCTATTGCATTTGCACCCATACATACACACAGAGACACACACAGAGCCACACGCACCCACACACAGAACCACCCACACACAGAGCCACACGCACCCACACACAGAGCCACACGCACCCACACACAGAGCCACACGCACCCACACACACACAGAGCCACACGCACCCACACACAGAGCCTCACGCACCCACATGCACCCACACACAGAGCGACACGCACCCACACGCAGAGCCACACGCACCCACACGCAGAGCCACACGCACCCACACGCAGAGCCACACGCACCCACACGCAGAGCCACACGCACCCACACACAGAGCCACACGCACCCACACACAGAGCCACACGCACCCACACACAGAGCCACACGCACCCACACACAGAGCCACACGCACCCACACACACACAGAGCCACACGCACCCACACACACACAGAGCCACACGCACCCACACACACACAGAGCCACATGCACCCACACACAGACCCACACGCACCCACACACAGAGCCACACGCACCCACACGCACCCACACGCAGAGCCACACGCACCCACACGCACCCACACACAGAGCCACACGCACCCACACACACACAGAGCCACACGCACCCACACGCACCCACACACAGAGCCTCACGCACCCACATGCACCCACACACAGAGCGACACGCACCCACACACAGAGCCACACGCACCCACACGCACCCACACACAGAGCCGCACGCACCCACACGCACCCACACACGCACCCACACGCACCCACACACGCACCCACACACAGAGCCACACGCACCCACACGCACCCACACACGCACCCACACGCACCCACACACGCACCCACACGCACCCACACACGCACCCACACGCACCCACACACAGAGCCACACACACACAGAACCACACACACACAGATCCACACACACACAGATCCACACACACACAGATCCACACACACACAGATCCACACACACACAGATCCACACACACACAGATCCACACACACACACACAGAGCCCCCCACACACACACACACAGATCCACACACACACACAGATCCACACACACACACAGATCCACACACAGATCCACACACAGATCCACACACAGATCCACACACAGATCCACACACAGATCCACACACACACACACAGAGAGCCACACACACACACAGAGAGCCACACACACACACACACACACACACAGAGAGAGCCACACACACACACACACAGAGAGAGCCACACGCACCCACACACACACAGAGCCACACGCACCCACACGCACCCACACACAGAGCCTCACGCACCCACATGCACCCACACACAGAGCGACACGCACCCACACACAGAGCCACACGCACCCACACGCACCCACACACAGAGCCGCACGCACCCACACGCACCCACACACGCACCCACACGCACCCACACACGCACCCACACACAGAGCCACACGCACCCACACGCACCCACACACGCACCCACACGCACCCACACACGCACCCACACGCACCCACACACGCACCCACACGCACCCACACACAGAGCCACACACACACAGAACCACACACACACACAGATCCACACACACACAGATCCACACACACACACAGATCCACACACACACAGATCCACACACACACACACAGAGCCCCCCACACACACACACACAGATCCACACACACACACAGATCCACACACACACACAGATCCACACACAGATCCACACACAGATCCACACACAGATCCACACAGAGAGCCACACACACACACAGAGAGCCACACACACACACAGAGAGCCACACACACACACACACACACACAGAGAGAGCCACACACACACACACACAGAGAGAGCCACACACACACACACACACACAGAGAGAGCCACACACACACACACACACAGAGAGAGCCACACACACAGAGAGCCACACACACACACACACACAGAGAGCCACACACACACACACACACAGAGCCACACACACACACACACACAGAGAGCCACACACACACACAGAGAGCCACACACACACACACACACACACACAGAGAGAGCCACACACACACACACACAGAGAGAGCCACACACACACACACACACACACACACAGAGAGCCACACACACACACACAGAGAGCCACACACACAGAGAGCCACACACACACACACACAGAGAGCCACACACACACACACACACAGAGCCACACACACACACACACACAGAGAGCCACACACACACACACACACACACAGAGAGACACACACACACACACACACACAGAGAGACACACACACACACACACACAGAGCCACACACACAGAGCCACACACACACACACACACACACACAGAGCCACACACACACACAGAGCCACACACACACACAGAGCCACACACACACACACAGAGCCACACACACACACACAGAGCCACACACACACACAGCCACACACACACACAGCCACACACACACACAGCCACACACACACAGAGCCACACACACACACAGAGCCACACACACACAGAGCCACACACACACAGAGCCACACACACAGATCCACACACACAGATCCACACACACAGATCCACACACACAGATCCACACACACACAGATCCACACACACACAGATCCACACACACACAGATCCACACACACACAGATCCACACACACACAGATCCACACACACACAGATCCACACACACACACACACAGATCCACACACACACAGATCCACACACACACAGATCCACACACACACAGATCCACACACACACAGATCCACACACACACAGATCCACACACACACACACAGATCCACACACACACAGATCCACACACACACAGATCCACACACACACACAGATCCACACACACACACACAGATCCACACACACACACAGATCCACACACACACACAGATCCACACACACACACACAGATCCACACACACACACAGATCCACACACACACACACAGATCCACACACACACAGATCCACACACACAGATCCACACACACACAGATCCACACACACACAGATCCACACACACACAGATCCACACACACACACAGATCCACACACACACACACAGATCCACACACACACACACAGATCCACACACACACACAGATCCACACACACACACAGATCCACACACACACAGAGAGCCACACACACACACAGAGAGCCACACACACACACACACACACACAGAGAGAGCCACACACACACACAGAGAGCCACACACACACACAGAGAGCCACACACACACACAGAGAGCCACACACACACAGAGAGCCACACACACACACAGAGAGCCACACACACACACAGAGAGCCACACACACACACAGAGAGCCACACACACACAGAGAGCCACACACACACAGAGAGCCACACACACACAGAGAGCCACACACACACACAGAGAGCCACACACACACAGAGAGCCACACACACACAGAGAGCCACACACACACAGAGAGCCACACACACACAGAGCCACACACACACACACACACACACACAGAGCCACACACACACACACACACACAGAGAGCCACACACACACACACACACACAGAGAGCCACACACACACACAGAGAGCCACACACACACACACACAGAGAGCCACACACACACACACACACACAGAGAGCCACACACACAGAGAGCCACACACACACAGAGCCACACACACACAGAGCCACACACACACAGAGCCACACACACACAGAGCCACACACACACAGAGCCACACACACACAGAGCCACACACACACAGAGCCACACACACACACAGAGCCACACACACACAGAGCCACACACACACAGCCACACACACACACAGAGCCACACACACACACAGAGCCACACACACACACAGAGCCACACACACACACAGAGCCACACACACACACAGAGCCACACACACACACAGAGCCACACACACACACAGAGCCACACACACACAGAGCCACACACACACACAGAGCCACACACACACACAGCAACACACACACACAGAGCAACACACACACACAGAGCCACGCACACACACACACACAGAGCCACGCACACACACACACACGCACACACACAGAGCCACGCACACACACAGAGCCACACACACACACAGAGCCACACACACACACAGAGCCACACACACACACAGAGCCACACACACACACAGAGCCACACACACACACAGAGCCACACACACACACAGAGCCACACACACACAGAGCCACACACACACACAGAGCCACACACACACACAGAGCCACACACACACACAGAGCCACACACACACACAGAGCCACACACAGAGCCACACACACACAGAGCCACACACACACAGAGCCACACACACACAGAGCCACACACACACAGAGCCACACACACACAGATCCACACACACAGATCCACACATACAGATCCACACAGAGCCACACACACACACACACACACACACAGAGCCACACACACACACACACACACAGAGAGCCACACACACACACAGAGAGCCACACACACACACAGAGAGCCACACACACACACAGAGAGCCACACACACACACACACAGAGAGCCACACACACACACACACACACAGAGAGCCACACACACACACACACACACAGAGAGCCACACACACACACACACACACAGAGAGCCACACACACACACACACACACACACACAGAGAGCCACACACACAGAGAGCCACACACACACACACACACACACAGAGAGAGCCACACACACACACACACACACACAGAGAGAGCCACACACACACACACACACACAGAGAGAGAGCCACACACACACACACACACACAGAGAGAGAGCCACACACACACACACACAGAGAGAGCCACACACACACACACACACACAGAGAGAGCCACACACACACACACACACACACACAGAGAGAGCCACACACACACACACACACACACACACACAGAGCCACACACACACACACACACACACACACAGAGAGCCACACACACACACACACACAGAGAGCCACACACACACACACAGAGAGCCACACACACACAGAGAGCCACACACACACACAGAGAGCCACACACACACAGAGAGCCACACACACACAGAGAGCCACACACACAGAGAGAGCCACACACACAGAGAGCCACACACACACACACACACACACACACACAGAGAGCCACACACACACACAGAGAGCCACACACACAGAGAGCCACACACACAGAGAGCCACACACACAGAGAGCCACACACACAGAGAGCCACACACACAGAGAGCCACACACACACACACACACACACACACAGAGAGAGCCACACACACACACACACACACACACACAGAGAGCCACACACACACACACACAGAGAGAGAGCCACACACACACACACACAGAGAGCCACACACACACACACACACAGAGAGCCACACACACACACACAGAGCCACACACACACACACACACACACACACAGAGAGCCACACACACACACACACAGAGAGCCACACACAC